>NC_083575.1:57079653-57422153 GCF_027579695.1 Neoarius graeffei | reverse complement strand
AGTGCCTGGTGAGTGTATACATGCAGAACATATATCCTTTTTTCCCCTTCTCTGTACTGCTAGAAAGACACCAACTGCAAGAACCAAATTCCTTTTGTGTGTCAACATACTTGGCCAATAAACATGATTCTGCTATTACTTGGCATTCCATTATTATATAACTGTCCTCTCAGAAGAAGAAGAAGAAGAATGGCTAGGCTTCATGGAAGAATGGCACTCTCCACCCCTTAGCTCCACCAAGGCTACATCCAACTAAAAACATGGAACAAAATCAAGACAGTCAGCCTTCTCTCTGGCAAGTTCACTAGTGACAACACAGCCATTAGCAAATAAATGTAACCCTTTTGTATGAGGCAGAACTGCTAGTCTGATTACAGAACTCCCTATGAGTTAAGTACAGTATGTTGTGATCTTTTCAAACCATCTTTAAGATATTAAAGGTTGACAATAACACACATAAAGCCAGATGCAATGTGAGTTGCTTATAATGCTCCAGCCTGCATATTGCTGAGAGGCTAAAATTGAATTCAAGTACATTTGAGAGCACTAGCTCGATCCCTAGAACAGTAGGAATCCTGGTGGCATTGTTTACTGAGACCATGGAGTTTAGCATGTGCTCTGGTACAGAGCCTCATTTATCATTTCTCCCCAGTTACATTCTTTATCACTGATCATTCATACTACAAAATATCCATGAACAAATATTTTCTGATAAGGAGGGTGAAAATGTGTGGAATCAAAACAGTTGTCATTAGAAATGTAATTTGAAAATCATGTGTCTATGTCTTTATAACATCAAGTCAAGTATTTTGGTCTGCTGGTTTGACCTTCATTGACTTGGTCTTGGGGACATTGATTGTTAAGCCTTGCATGGAGAAATGATAGAAGAGGTCGAGCAGTTTCTCCATCTCGGGAGCATTGTTAGCAAGGATAGGGGCACAGACCAAGACATCAAGGTAAGGATAGGGAAAGCAACAGCGGCATTCAGGATACTACGCCCCATATGGAGATCTGGGCTGATCAGCTACAAGATCAAACTGCATATCTTTAACACCAATGTGAAGTCTGTCCTTCTGTATGCCTGTGAGACATGGACAATGACCAAAGCACTGACAAACAGGCTACAGACCTTTGGCAATCGATGCCTGAGGAATATTCTCCACTTAAAGTGGGAGGATCGTGTCTCCAACGAGGAATTATGGAAGCAGACAGGACAGGAGTAGATAGAGAACCAGATTAAGAGGAGGAAGTGGAAGTGGAGCTGGATTGGACACACCTTACGGAAGCCAGATAGCAACATCACCAGGCATGCCCTGCGCTGGAACCCACAAGGCAAAAGGAAGCCAGGACGACCAAAGAACGCATGGAAGCAATCAACAGAAGCTGAAGCCAGGACTAGATTGGACAAAGATGGAGACAGCAGCCAAAGACCAACGTAAATGGCAGGTGATAGTGGATGACCTATACTCCTCGAAGGGGCGAAGGGATTAAGTAAGTAAGTAAGTATTTTGGTCTGCCTTGTTCATGGGTACTTTAGGTTACTTTGGTCTCGTCTCACTCCTACTCTGTTGGCTCTGTCCTATTTCAAATCGTTTGAGGATCCGGGACACGAATAATGGCAGACAGATCTTAAAGAGGAATGAGAGCAGAGACTTAAAATAATACACAGTCTGCTGCAACTTCATTGTTTCAGCAAGTTGATAAATTAAAATTTTAAGCTCCTTTTAGATTTAATGGGGTTATGTCATACATAATAGTCTTTTATATGATTTGTATTCTACTCTGGGTTTTGTTTTATTAAAGCTACAGTGTGGGGGATTTTTTTTAAATAAAATTTAAAATAAACATTAAGTCAGGAAAATAAAGAAAAAATTGAAGGGGGAGAAAGATTAAATAATTGTGAATTGTGTCTACAATCAAAGTACAGTTGAAAATTCTGAACAATATGCCGTTCCTGAGCTTCTGTAAGTCACCCTGCTAATCCTGTAATAGTATTTCGAAGTCACTGCTATGTCAGGAGTTTTGAGTCAGAATTGGCAGGAGATTTCATTACACACAGTACTGTGCAAAAGTCTTCGGCAAATGCAAAGAAATGCTGTAGAGCAAAGGTGCCTTCAAAAATAATTAAATTAAACAATGTAAGCAGTAAACTGTAATAAATGAAAAAGTCAATAGTTGATGTGATGACCTTTTACTTCAAATAATAAATAACTAGTAGTCTCAGGTACGGGCGGCACGGTGGTGTAGTGGTTAGCACTGTCGCCATAACAGCAAGAAGGTCCTGGGTTTGAGCCCAGCGGCTGGCGAGGGCCTTTCTGTGTGGAGTTTGCATGTTCTCCCCGTGTCTGTGTGGGTTTCCTCTGGGTGTTCCGGTTTCCCCCAAAGACATGCAGGTTAGGCTAATTGGTGGCTCTAAATTGACCGTAGGTGTGAATGGTTGTTTGTCTCTGTGTCAGCCCTGCAATAACCTGGCAACTTGTCCAGGGTGTACCCTGCCTCTCACCCATAGTCAGCTGGGATAGGCTCCAGCTTGCCTGTGACCCTGGAGAACAGGATAAGCGGCTACAGATAATGGATGGATGGATAGTCTCAGGTACAGTTTATGCAGTTTTATAAGGAAATTATCTGGCAAGTTTGACTGAGCATCTTGCAGAACCAGGCATAGTTCTACTTTGACTGTCACAATTGCTTATTATTTTTTTACACCAAAACCAAACAGCCTTCATTGTTTTTGTCTGAAAGGTGCCTCTTACGTAATATGCTGCTTTCTTTACTGACATATGAACATTGTTCTGTAACCTTTCATCATGTGCTGGAAAACTAATGTTTCAAGATCCAAAATGTTTTTGTACTGACCCAATAATGTAGAAGTCATCAAATAAAAATATGTAACAAAGTTTGTCCTAAAATGACAGGGTGCCTAAGATTTATGCACACTACTGTATGCCATACACCAACTAGATACATGAAATGTAATCCCTTCCCCCTAAACTATAGGAAACAGTAGAAGCCCATCTAACATTAGATGACTAGTTTGTTCACGAGTTATGTGCTGGTTATCATACCAAAGAGCACATTATCAGTGTGGCAGATCTCTGATGCACACTGCTTGATCAGGCAGTCACAGTGAGAAATTAACAGAAAGAAAGCTTTGCTCTTTCATCTAATCTATGTTTGGTGAATCACACTGGTCCACAGAATAAAACTGTTATTCTCATCATACTCCTGTAATTGCATAATGGCAGCATATTATTTATTTACTCATATTACTTAGAGTGTAGTATGATGTTTGGAACACAGCCTTGAATTCTCATTGTGTTTTGACTTGGCCCTCTTAGCTGTGAGATTAATCTGCACCATGCAGCCAAATTCACATGATGAACTGTTCTTCCGTGACTAGCTTGCAATAGAGAGTTTCAGAGAGAGTGAAATTTTACCATTTTACATCCAGGACCTTTAGATTATTACACTGAATTAAGTTGTAAGCTTTTGTTATCCGTGTAGAATATTTGCATACTTTCAAAGGGATTTGGCAGAATATTTGGAAAAACAAAAGTAAGTTGTAGTTGTAGCCCTAACAGTGACTCTTTTAGCATTAATATTTGCTTTTTAAATAAAACTGAATTTGAATTATAGTTAAGTTTACTTCTAGTACCCAAACAAATAATTTAATTAACTAAGTATTGTTTCCCTTAGCCAACAAACAATATATACAGAAGACCAAATAAATTGGGGGGAAAACCAGCAGCTTTCTTCTGTTATTTGTGTGTGTGTGTGTGTGTGTGTGTGTGTGTGTGTGTGTGTGTGTACTCTATATTTTGTAAGATACAGAGTGAGATGCTTGGGACAGCAGATGAAACACTATGGATACTTTAAAGCCTGTCATCCAGTAGAAGCCTCCAGCCTTGACACAGGCTGAGCTTGTTTATCATTTATAATATCCGATCCTGAAGCTTCGGTCCATTTCAGATTTACACCATCTACCAGAGCTAGGTCTTAAATTCCTTGTATTATTATTATTATTATTATTATATGGATTGTACTGCTTAAAATAAATAATAACACTGAGATGCCTGTGCAGGCGGCACGGTGGTGTAGTGGTTAGCGCTGTCGCCTCACAGCAAGAAGGTCCTGGGTTCAAGCCCCGGGGCTGGCGAGGGCCTTTCTGTGTGGAGTTTGCATGTTCTCCCCGTGCCCGCGTGGGTTTCCTCCGGGTGCTCCGGTTTCCCCCACAGTCCAAAGACATGCAGGTTAGGTTAACTGGTGACTCTAAATTGACTGTAGGTGTGAATGTGAGTGTGAATGGTTGTCTGTGTCTATGTGTCGGCCCTGTGATGACCTGGCGACTTGTCCAGGGTGTACCCCGCCTTTCGCCCGTAGTCAGCTGGGATAGGCTCCAGCTTGCCTGCGACCCTGTAGAAGGATAAAGCGGCTAGAGATAATGAGATGAGATGAGATGCCTGTGCAATTGTCAGGTTAATTAAACCGCTAATACACATTATCCATTTATATAATTGAATGGAAGGTCTTGTTTCTTATTCTTGTTGGGACAACTGAAGTTTTAGCACATACTTTTTTACCACTATCACTACTAATATGTCCTCCTGTTATTTAACTGTTGCTTTACTCAAGGGTCCAAGAAGAAAGTAGCAAAAAAAAAAAGTGGGGGACAGAGGTTGTGTTACTGTTATACAGGTTATCCATGAGTTGAGTATTTCCATCCACCCATCATCTATACCACTTATCTTTCAGGGTTGCAGGGGAAGCTGGAGCCAATCCCAGTTGACTTTAGGTGAGAGGCAGGGTTCACCCTGGGCAGGTCACCAATCTATTGCAGGGCTATAACATAAAAATGAACAACTATTCATGCTCACTTTCACACCTAGGGGCAATTTAGAGTAACCAGTTGACCTAATCTGCTTGTCTGGACAAAACCCACACAGACACAGGGAGAACATGCCAACTCCACACAGAAAGGCCCCAGTCAGCCACATGGTTTGAACCCATAACCTTCTTGCTGTGAGGTGACAGCACTAACCATTGCACCACCATGCCAACCAAGTTATTTACATAAAGTACTTATCCCTGCTTTGTAAACAATAGACACCTGCAGTTCAACAGCTTCAGACAACAACTTCAGTGTATAATATATACATGCATCTTTTATGTACTGTATGTGTATATAGCTAATCTCCAAAAGCATTCCAGCTGTGCACTGTGATCTGTTATTTGATCAACTTTCTTCATTCCCTCTACCTGGTAACTGGGCAATGTGGCTTCAAGAGTATTGATTTAATTGATTGATTTAAACATAAGATCCAATACAGGATTTTGTGTCCTTGGAAATAGAAAGCAAAGTAAGTGGCTGTGCCCTTTGTGGGGCGATTTTATATAAGTGGATGCTAGATTAATGTATAATTTAAAAGGACAGTGTATCCTTCTTTAAAAGATTAACCCTGCTTTTACATCCATGGTCGCAATTACCGTACTTTCAGTGACTAGGACAGGTTAACCAACCTTCATAAATCTCTCATTTCTCAAACCTGGTGCTATGAATGCAGCCTTCAGAATTAAGCACAGGAAATCAATACACACATCAGGCTCAGGACAAGCTTTTCACCTTTGGAGGTTTTGACCTGGTTTTAATACCTAAATTACTCTTCTACATTTGGTAAAAGAATGGTTGAAGTGCTGAAGCATACTAAACAACAGATATTAATAATTTGCTAAATCCAACAAAATCTTCTCCTGGCACCTTTTAAATCAGTGTTCAAATTATATGAGGAGCCATGGGGAAAACACTGTTAATGCCTCTTTAAAACTAAAGTCAAGTCTTGAAATCTATTAGTGTGCACTCATATATCTTTCCAAATATAATTATTCAATATTTCATAGTTTCAACTGAATAATAAGGGTTTAAAAGACACCTGGATTTCCCTCTAAGTGACATTTCAGGCTTGTTTGTCACAATACTGTCATGAAATACATGAAAGTGACAGTGTCCCTCATGTCCCCTGTGCTTGTTATGTCCCGCATATTAAATTATCTACTTTAGAGTACATAATTATCTAGAAAGAAAGAAGGAAAGACATAAATGAAACATAAAAATGCTAAAGCACTGAAATATGTTTGCAATATATGTAAGCAATCTGTTACCTTTAATGGATAGAACCAAAAAAAAAATCATAATTTAAATGCTTGCACTTTGCAGAAATTGTTTGTCAAGGATGCCAATAATTCCACAATCCACTCGATTATACTGGATGCAATTAGAAGCCTTAAGTAGAATCATTACAAATACTCAAGGGCACTTATTCAGGAAATATTTTTCTTTGTGACTTGCCTTTAGAATTAATTCTCAGTCATCAGTCATTTCACTGGATCCTTGACTTGCAAGTGACGTCAAAGCAAAATAGAAACCTGGACGTTGGCCATGTTGGTGGAGGTACAAATGCAGGGTCGAGTGACATTCCATAAAAACAGTCACGCGTGCGCAACTCTCTTTGTTTTTCCACTGTTTTAAGTGTTCTTTTAGCTATGCCATAGCTTTGTGCTGTATATGGTTGTGGTCACAACAGTACTCATGACCATGGCACATTCCGATTTTTTAGAATTCTGTCCGTGATTCAGAAAGAGGGTGAGGAATCCCTGAGGCTAAGTACGGAGAGGAGACGAGTACGGCTGAACAACATCAGCAGGGCTGATCTAACAGAGGCTAAAACCAAAACAGCTTGTGTTTGCAGTAAACATTTTATCTCAGGTGAGATTCAAAAGCTTTCTCGATAATATCATGGAAGAATTTTATTTTGTGTTGCTAGAATTTTGCTATAAAATGAGCATTCTCTTGTCGTGGTTCACTCGGTCGTTGTTATAATTTTAACATGTGTATTACTGTTTCGCTTCTAGGAGCACCAGCAAAATTATACGATAGAAACAATCCAGACTGGGCACCCACTCAGAAAATGGGCTATGTTTCGTCCAAGGTTGGACTTGATTCTTCGGCAGCCAAACTGGGGTGGTGTAGTGGTTAGCACTGTCGCCTCACAGCAAGAAGGATCCGGGTTCAAACCTCATGGCCAACAGGGGCCTTTCTGTGTGGAGTTTGCATGTTCTCCCCGTGTCTGCGTGGGTTTCCTCTGGGTGCTCTGGTTTCCCCCACAGTTTAAAGACATGTAGATTCGGTACAATGGGGCCACTGTAATTGGCACAAGCTGTTGTGGTTTCCCATGCCATGATGTGTGTGTATATATATATATCTTCCTATGGCAAAAGCTAAATAAATTAAATTAAATCTGGGTGGTCGATAGAAGCATCTTCAGAAAAGTCTGACTTCTTTAAAATGGGTCAAAACCACACACATCTATCTTCTCTTTGTGT
Source organism: Neoarius graeffei (assembly GCF_027579695.1). Taxonomy (NCBI): domain Eukaryota; kingdom Metazoa; phylum Chordata; class Actinopteri; order Siluriformes; family Ariidae; genus Neoarius; species Neoarius graeffei. The sequence goes on along the minus strand of NC_083575.1, from coordinate 57,414,776 downwards.
CGAATCTTCGCTCGACCATTCAAATCATGGTAATACTGAGAAAATTCAGCATTGTTTACAGACACACTTTCAGTGGCTGCCATCCTAGTTGCTTTGTACCGTATATCCACCATCATGGCGGACGCTCATGACATAGCACATTTTGATCAGTAAAACATTAGTTTTTCAGTAAATATGACAAAAAAATCTGTTATCTTTACATGAAAAGAGTGAACTACTGAACTTCAAGTTTTCTACTAAACTAATTTATGTTAATATGTAGCTAAAAGCTAATGTGCATATTTTACTTACTTTACTGAGTTAAAAAATATTATTTTTCAAGGACTCACAAACCTAGAAAAGAAGCAACACTTACTTGAACCATTTGCATACTCAAGCAGGAGCATGGTTGTTGAACTTGCTTTGCATATACATTTGCAGAATTTTAAACTGATTACATTTTAAGTGTTACGGATAGGTTATTTTCAATATTTCTTGTTTAGCGTTGGCTTTTAGGTCTAAGGCTATTGTATTATGAAATGTTTTGAAAGATCAAGTGTTTGGATAAAGTTTTCTTGGTTCACGCTCTTTGTGTTTCTCAGTCAGGTGTATGGTTTGTGTGTGTGTGTGTGTGCGCACGATTCAGTCTTTATGAAGTCTGGGCTAAGTGTTTTACCCAATGCACTGCTGGTTGGAACCATCATGACCATTAAGTAGTAATGATAAGTTTTAGCTAATGTGCACTATATACAGTGTTGAGATTTATGTAGTTCATTTGAGTTTTTTATTTATTTTAGATTAAATAAATAAGTAAATATAATTTATACAAGGCACCAGTAAAATTTACTTTTCAGTAAAAGTTTGAGTAAAATTTACTTATTAAAAAAAGCAAACTGCAAATTAATTTATTTACATCTGTTATGAGAGTGTTAGGGTTGCTGGTGTGATAATCCAGCAAACCCCCACTAGGCCACCAGGGGGATGACTCAAGTGCAGAGGCGTGAGGCGAAAGTAGAGTATCAAAAACAATTTATTTACAATATAAACAATCCACGGCAGAGTTTACATGTTCTCCCCGTGTCCGCGTGGGTTTCCTCCTGGTGCTCCGGTTTCCCCCACAGTCCAAAGACATGCAGGTTAGGTTAACTGGTGACTCTAAATTGACCGTAGGTGTGAATGTGAGTGTGAATGGTTGTCTGTGTCTATGTGTCAGCCCTGTGATGACCTAGCGACTTGTCCAGGGTGTACCCCGCCTTTCGCCCGTAGTCAGCTGGGATAGGCTCCAGCTTGCCTGCGACCCTGTAGAACAGGATAAAGCGGCTAGAGATAATGAGATGAGATGAGACAATCCACGGCCAAAAATCAAAAGTATAATCCAAAAGCTCAGAAGATATAAGGGAAAATAAAAAATATCCAAAAGTTCAAAGTCCAAAAAATGAGAAAAGAAAAGGCAAAAATACAAACGCTCAGAAGATCTCAAAAATGGTAAACACAAAGTCCAAAAAGGTCCAAAAGAAAGCAAAGTACAAAAACCACAAAGGCACAGGCAAGGAACATGGGACAGAGGGAACTAGCACTAATAGCATAGCATAGCATAAAGACTCCGTGACAAGGGAACAAACAGAGGGGTATTTATACACAAACTCATAAAGGAACAGGGCAAGGCAGGAAACAGGCAATCAAGACAAATACAAAACAGAGTGGCGGCCTCTAGAGGCCAAAACAAACATGACAAGATAAACATAACAGCGGCCTCTAGAGGCCAAAACAGTTCCAGTCCTAACAGGACCCCCCCCCCCAGGAGCGTCTCCTGACGTTCCCAGGGCGATCCGGATGGGCCGAATGGAAGTCCCGGCACAATCCTTTATCTAAAATGTCCCGGGCGGGGACCCAACAGCGTTCCTCAGGGCCATAGCCCTCCCAATCTACCAGATATTGAAGCCCGCCGCGGACCCAGCGGGAGTCAAGCAGGCGATGCACGGTGAACACAGTCTGACCCTGGAAGATGCAGGGGGGTGGGGGATTCCTAGGGGCAGGGGCATACGTGGATGGCAGTACGGGCCACAACAGGGAAACATGGAATGTGGGGTTGATCCTCAGAGTTCGGGGCAACTGGAGCCGGTAGGCGACAGGGTTCACCCTGCGCACCACCTTGAAGGGGCCAATGTAGTGAGGAGCAAGCTTGCGGTTCTCCACCCGCAGCGGAAGGTCCTTGGTGGACAGCCAAACCCGCTCCCCAGGGCGGAAAGCATGGCCAGGTCTTCTATGATGGTTGGCCTGAGTCTGGTTGGTTCTGGAGGTCTGGATGAGGGTCTTCCTGACCTTGCTCCAGGTCTTGCGACACCGTCTCACGTCCTCCTCCTGGTCTGGGAACAGAGGTGGCTGGAACCCGAATTGGCACTGGAATGGCGACAGCTTGGTGGCCGATGACTGCAGGGTGTTGTGGGCGTACTCTGCCCATGGCAGCCAGGTGCTCCACGATGTCAGGTTATCCATAGCCAGGCCTCGCAGGGTGTTTTCCAGGTCCTGGTTGAGCCTCTCCGTCTGGCCATTGGACTGTGGGTGGAACCCAGAGGAGAGGCTGGCAGTGGCTCCGATGACCTTGCAGAACCCGTGCCACACTCAGGAGGAGAACTGGGGCCCCCGGTCAGAGACGATATCCTGTAGGAGACCAAAGACTCAGAAGACATGATTAAATAATAGTTTAGCTGTTTCAAGAGCAGAAGGGAGCTTGCACAGTGATAAAAAGCGGCAGGCCTTGGAGAATCTGTCAACTATGACCAAAATGACAGTGTTACCTTGTGACTCAGGGAGACCCGTGATGAAGTCGACTGCCACATGGGACCAGGGACGCCGGGGAATGGTCAGAGGATGCAGGAGACCCTGGGGATGCTGTCATGGGTTCTTGCTTCTGGTGCACACTTCGCAGGAAAGGATGAATGACCTCACTTCCTTCTCCATGCTAGGCCACCAGAAGCGTCTTCTCAAAAAGTCCAGGGTCCTTCGGGCTCCCAGGTGGGCGGTGAGAGGGGACGAGTGACCCCACTGGAGAACCTTGGCCTGGGCTTGATGTGGGACATACAAGAGGCCCGGTGGCCCCGTCCCAGGACTGGGGTCCTGGCGTTGGGCTCGTCGGACGGCCTCCTCAACACCCCAGCGGACCGGGGCCACAATCCAGGACACAGGGATAATAGGCCCAACTTCGCTCTCCCTGTTGGTTGGAGCAAACAGCCTGGAAAGCGCGTCAGGTTTGGTATTTTTGGAGCCGGGGTGGTATGATAGGGTAAAGTCAAACCGACTGAAAAATAAGGCCCACCTAGCCTGTCGTGGATTGAGTCTCTTTGCTTGCTGGAGGTACTCCAGGTTCTTGTGGTCCGTCCAGACCAAAAATGGATGTTGCGCTCCCTCCAGCCAGTGCCTCCACTCCTCAAGGGCCAGTTTAACTGCTAGCAGTTCTCGATCCCCCACGTCATACCGGGACTCCGCAGAACTCAGGCGGTGGGAGAAGTATGCGCAGGGGTGCAACCTTCCTTCCGAGCGTCGAGAGAGGACCGCGCTGATGCTGCTGTCCGAGGCGTCCACCTCGACGATGAAGGGTTGCGAAGGGTCCGGGAGGACCAGAATGGGTGGCGTGCAGAAGCGGTGCTTGAGGTCTTTGAACGCCTTTTCCACCTGAGGAGACCAGACATATGATCCACCTGTCCCTTTGGTGAGGTCCGATATGGGTGCTGCTACAGAACTAAAGTTCCTGATAAACTTGCGGTAGAAGTTAGCAAATCCTAAGAACCACTGAACCTCTTTGATGGACTTGGGGGTGGGCCAGTCCTGGACAGCCAGGGTCTTGGCTGGATCCATCTGGAGTTGGCCTGTCCGTACAATAAAACCCAGAAAGGAGACCTCGGGAACATGAAATTCGCATTTCTGGGCCTTGGCGAACAGACTGTTCTGTAGCAGCCTCTGGAGAACCTGGTGGACATGGTGGCGGTGCTCCTGCATGGTCTTGGAAAAGATTAGGATGTCATCGAGGTAGACAAAAACGTACAGGTTAATCATGTCCCTCAAGACGTCATTGATTAGGGCCTGAAAAACAGCTGGTGCGTTGGTGAGTCCGAAGGGCATCACCTGGTATTTGTAGTGCCTAGACGGGGTGTTAAAAGCAGTCTTCCACTCGTCTCCCTGTCGGATACGGACGAGGTGGTATGCGTTCCGTAAGTCCAATTTGGTGAAGACAGTGGCACCTTGGAGCAGATCGAACGCTGTAGACATCAGCGGAAGGGGATAGCGGTTGTGTACAGTGATCTTGTTCAGACCCCTGTAATCAATACATGGCCGGAGCCCCCCATCCTTCTTGCCGACAAAGAAGAAGCCGGCACCAGCGGGTGAGGTGGAGGGTCGAATGAACCCAGAGGCCAAGGCTTCCTTGATGTACTCCTCCATGGCCTTGCGTTCTGGCTGAGAGAGGAAAAACAGTCTGCCACGAGGAGGGGTAGTCCCAGGGAGCAAGTCGATGGCACAGTTGTAGGCACGGTGCGGAGGGAGAACGGCGGCCCTGCTCTTACTGAAAACTTCCTTGAGATCCCAGTACTCTGTGGGAACTTGAGATAACTCGGTGAGATCGGGAGGCTCGGCAGGAGACACAGGAGAGCTAGAGAGCAGACAAGAGGCATAGCAAGCAGGACCCCACTCCACAACCTGGCTAGTGACCCAGTCTATACGAGGGTTGTGGCGGGTAAGCCAAGGATGGCCTAGAATGACTGGGAACTCAGGTGAAGGGATATTTCTTCCTTGTGACCTTGAGACTGGAGGAAGACTGGAGAAGTTACTTGGGTGACTCTTCCGTCACCTAAGGCTTGGCCATCCAGGGCAGACACAGACAGTGGGACTTCAAGAGGTGCAGTCGGGACATTGATACTTTGGGTGAAGTGAACATCCATAAAGTTTCCAGCCGCCCCGGAGTCTAACAAGGCCTGACAAGAGTGGACGGACTCACCCCAGGAGATGGAGACCGGAATGTAGACTCCTTGGCCAGGGAGTTCAGGAGAGAGGGTAGGCCCCGCCACAACCCTCCCTCGGCTGGACAGGGCGGTCCTTTTCCCGAGAGCTCAGGACATGATGCTCGGAAGTGACCAGGCTTGCCACAGTAGATGCAGCACTTCTCCCTCCTTCTGCGCTCCCTCTCAGATGCGGAGAGGCGAGTACGGCCCACTTGCATGGGTTCTGGACAGTCACTGGAGGAGGTAGACGGGCTCCATGTTGAGGCAGTGAGGCCGGGGAGACTCAGGACTTGGCGGCGCTCTCTAATCCCGTTGTCAAGATGAGTAGAATGTGAGATCAGAGTTTCGAGGTCACTTGGGCATCCGATAGAGGCCAGACCGTCTTTGATGAAGTCAGACAGACCATGGTGAAAGGCTGAAACCAGGGCAGTCTTGTTCCATCCACTTACTGCTGCGAGTGTCCGGAACGAGATGGCATATGGACATGAGCTTTCTGGCTGCGTCTCTGCTGATGCCTGCTTGATCAAAGACACGAAGCATCTCCTCCGTAAACAGCTGGAAATCAGAGCAATTGGGTCCCTGTCTCTGCCAGATGGCTGTTGCCCAAGCTCGTGCCTTACCAGCTAACAAGGTTATCACAAAAGTGATCTTGCGGCGATCCATAGTGTAGGTGGTAGGCTGGAGCTCAAAGGTGAGTTGGCACTGGGTAAGGAACTCCCAGCACTCACCATGCTACCTCTGTGGTGCAGGAAGGCTGGGTTCGCGAGGTGAAGGAGACAGCATGGTGGGAGGCACTGGAGCGGGAGCAGGATCAGGAGATGCGGGCAGAGGAGTCAGCTGTGCCAGGGTTTTCCCAATTTGCTGAAGCAGTACCTCGTGGCAAGCAAGGGCCTCACATTGGCTTGCGAGCATTCGTCCATGAGCATCCATGGTCGCTCTGAAGCATGTCAAAGCTGCCATAATACCCTGAAGGTTGGCCGGGTAGACAGTTGAAGCAGCCTCTGCTGAGTCGGTCATGACGGAGTCTTTCTGTTAGGGTTTTGCTGGGAGTCGAACCCGGGTCACTGGTGTGATAATCCAGCAAACCCCCACTAGGCCACCAGGGGGATGACTCAAGTGCAGAGGCGTGAGGCGAAAGTAGAGTATCAAAAACAATTTATTTACAATATAAACAATCCACGGCCAAAAAACAAAAGTATAATCCAAAAGCTCAGAAGATATAAGGGAAAATAAAAAATATCCAAAAGTTCAAAGTCCAAAAAATGAGAAAAGAAAAGGCAAAATACAAACGCTCAGAAGATCTCAAAAATGGTAAACACAAAGTCCAAAAAGGTCCAAAAGAAAGCAAAGTACAAAAAACACAAAGACACAGGCAAGGAACATGGGACAGAGGGAACTAGCACTAATAGCATAGCATAAAGACTCAGTGACAAGGGAACAGAGGAGTATTTATACACAAACTCATAAAGGAACAGGGCGGGGCAGGAAACAGGCAATCAAGACAAACACAAAACACAGTGGCGGCCTCTAGAGGACAAAACAAACATGACAAGATAAACATAACAGCGGCCTCTAGAGGCCAAAACAGTCCCAGTCCTAACAGAGAGTAATCTTTGGTGCCATATAAACCTTAAAGTATGCAAGTTAAATTCATTAAGAATTTAAGATATTTGAGTCAATCACATGCTAATTTTTTGTTTGTTTGTTTTATTGGGGGGGGGGGTGTCAGTGTAGTTTATAAACTGATTTGGAATCCTTTCAACTGAAGAAACTGAACAGGGGAAATATTGTTTGAGACCTGAATGTCCCACAGGCAGAGTGACACAAGGAGCATGTGGTGCTTGAGTAATGATCTACCATGCCTCAGATTAAATCACTGTGATGAAAGAGAGAAAGAGAATAGCAGAGACCAGTCTAACAGAAAGGTTCAAGGAGACTAGTGTGTCTGTGACTAGTCTTCACTGAAGTAATAAAACGTAAGATCTGCCAAAAGTAATAAAATTTGGTGTGCAGCCTTTCTTCAGTCATACTGACTATAGATTGTGTCAATATCATAGAATTTGAGATCTCATTTAAGGAATCTTGGGCAGAATGGTCATGCGTGTGTGACGGCTGTGTTCTTATCGCTGCTCAGATGTGGTGATTAAAAAAATGGGCCAACGCCGGAGTACCTCACTGTGGCTTTATTTCCCGTCTGCATTCACAAAATAAACATTCGTTTCATGAGAATGACAATCGCGACTGCACTCAAATCTCCAGCAGACTAGAGCTCTGACTGGCGAAGCATATCGGTTTACTAATGCTCAAATCAAGCATACAAAACGACTTTCAGCAAAAGAAACCAGAGCCTTTCATAATAAGGAAACTTAAGAAATATGCAAAAGAAATTCACATACAGAGTTGGCTGATACAGTATAGATTTCACAGCACGGCAGTGAGAGTTCTTATATCTTTGAATCTTAACAAATTCTTTAACCTTTACATTGTGCTTTAACAATGTACCTGCATTCACAAAATAAACAGTTGCATGAGAATGGCAATCGCGACTGCACTCAAATCTACAAAGAAATGTAAAAAGAAAAGTCAAGAGAAAGCAAGCATTCGCCCCATTGCGCATAGCTAACATAACGTGTTTCCCTCCAAAAAAAAAAATACATGTATCTTAGATAAAACATTAACTTGTCACTACTACAGCGCTACTTTCCAAGGATATCAGTGATGCAACTTTTGCAGAAACATATGCATCCAAAGTTTTACAATTATATGAGCTCTTTTATTAAAAATATGAAGTTATTCACAGAGCGCTCCGACGCCCAGCTTACCTCCAGCAAACTAGAGCTCTGACTGGAGAGTACGGGAAGCGCAAGAGCTCAAAAAAAAAATATACATAGAAGTGATAGTAAATTACAATTGCAGCCACGAAGCCTCTTATTTAACCTGGAGTGAATAGGTACAACTTGAAAACCTTTATAGCACGTAAAAACCAGCAAGATAGAAAAATAGAGATTACAATATCTTAAGTATACAGTAATTTTGGATGAATTCACTTTATCTAAATAGGGTTCTTTTTAACTCCGTTACACATGCAGCTCTTCAAATCAATTAGTAATACTTCATAATGGATTATTCATTGCTAATAATACTCAAGACAAGTCTAAGTTACCTTTGCCAAGGGACTGACACAACCCCATACCATGACAGACCCTGGCTTTTGGACTTATTGCTGGTAACAGTCTGGGCGGTACCTTTTGTTTTTGGTCCAGAGCATGCAACATTCATTGCTTACGAAAAAGCCCTGGACTACTGAATAGTCTGACCACAATGCACATTTCCACTGTGTGATGGTCCATCCCAGATGCCTCCAAGCTCAAGTCGACAGCACTTCTGGACATGGTGGTGTAGTGGTTAGCACGGTCGCCTCACAGCAAGAAGGTTCCGGGTTCGAACCTAGTGGCCGGCGAGGGCCTTTCTGTGTGGAGTTTGCATATTCTCCCCATGTCTGCGTGGGTTTCCTCCGGGTGTGCCGGTTTCCCCCACAATCCAAAGACATGCAGTTAGGTTGACGTGGGGCGGCCTTGGGCTGAGGTGCCCTTGAGCAAGGTCCCTGACTGCTCCCCAGGCGCTCTGGTGTGGCTGCACACTGCTCTGGGTGTGTGTGCGCGTGTTCACTTCTTCAGATGGGTTAAATGCAGAGGATGAATTTCACTGTGCTTGAAGTGTGCATGTGACAAATAAAAAAGGTTTCTAAGGCTTCCTTTTTGCACAGTAAAGTGCACTGGTATTTGTGGATGTACCGGTAACACCATATTGTAGTTCTTGACAAAGGTTTGCCAAAGTAATCCTGAGCCCATGTGGTTACATCAGCTATAGATGACTGACGGTTCTTGATGCAGTGCCGTCTGAGGGCTCAGAGATCACGGGTGTTCAGCTAAGGCTTGTGCCCTTGCCCTTTGCATACTGGAATTGCAACCAGATTCCTTGAATCATTTAATGATATTATGCACTGTAGAAGGTGAACTATCCAAATCTCATCATCGTGGGCAGCACGGTGGTGTAGTGGTTAGCATGGTCGCCTCACAGCAAGAAGGTTCTGGGTTTGAACCTAGCGGCTGGCAAGGGCCTTTCTGTGTGGAGTTTACATGTTCTCCCCATATCTGCGTGGGTTTCCTCCGGGTACTCCAGTTTCCCCCACAATCCAAAAGACATGCAGGTTAGGTTAACATGGGACAGCCTTGGGCTGAGGCAAAGAACTAGAGACCAGAGGTTTAAGCTGTGGAACATGGTGTGGATTCGTCGCGTGGTAGTGCCAGTCTGACGGAACATGGGTTGATTACCTTTTTGATGAGGAAGGGTCCTAGGTACCTGGGAGCCAGCTTGCGGGAGACAGTTTTGAGTGGCAGATGACATGTGGAGAGCATGACTCATTGCCCTACCCGGTAAGTGGGCGCCTTAGAGTGGCGTTTGTCGGCCTGCCTCTTGGATGCGAATGAGTTTTCTCCGGGCCAATGCCCACGTCCTCCTGCAGCAGTGTATGAAGGTCTGGGCTGAGGGTACGGTGACCTCCTCTTGGTTGAGGAAGAGTGGTGATTGGTAACCTAGGGAGCACTGGAAGGGTGAGAGACCTGTGGCAGATGAAGGAAGTGTGTTAGGAGTGTACTCGATCCAAGGTAGGTACTTACTCCAAGAACTGGCATCCCTGGATGCCATGCACCTGAGTGTAACCTCCAAAGCCTGGTTCGCCCATTCTGCCTGGCTGTTGGTCTGTGGGTGGAAGCCTGAGGTGAGACTACAGGCAGCCCTGATGAGTTTGCAGAAGGCCCTACAGAACTGTGCAGTGAACTGAGGGCCCCGGTCAGAAACGATGTCGGTGGGTAGTCCATGTAGGTGGAAGATGTGGTGGACGAGTGATTCTGCGGTTTCTTTGATTGAGGGGAGCTTGGGCAGAGGAATGAAATGGACAGTCTTGGAGAAATGGTCAATGACAGTGAGGATGCATGTGTTGCCACCTGAATTGGGGAGTCCTGTGACGAAGTCCAGGGCGATGTGAGACCAAGGTCAGGAGGGGTCTTAGCAAGCCGGCAGGGGGTCGATTGGTTGTCTTGTTCTGGGAGCATGTGTTGTAGGCTGCCACAAACTCCTGGACATCCTCCTTGATGGATGGCCACCAAAAGCACTGCTGGATGAGTGCCAGGGTTCGGGCGGCTCCTGGATGACAGGCCAGCTTGGAGCCATGACCTCACTGCAGCACCTGGGTTCGCACAGGACAGGGAACAAACAAATGGTTAGGAGGAATGTTGTTGGGGTTACCTTCACCAGGGTCCTGCTCCAGGGCCTTCTGCACGAGTGTCTCAATCTCTAGAATGGCGGCTCCCACCAAGCAGCGTGGATGAAAGATGGTCTCGGGCGGCTTAGACTCCTCTTGGTGGGAAGAAAACATCCTGGACAGGGCGTCAGGTTTGCCATTCTTGGAGCCTGGGTGGTAGGAGAGCATGAAGTTGAACCGGGAGAAGAAGAGAGACCAACGGGCTTGACGGGAATTAAGGTGTTTGGTGGGCTTGAGATACTCCAGATTCTTATGGTCAGTCCAGACTAGGAAGGGGAGCTCTGACCCCTCGAGCCAGTGCCTCCACTCTTCCAAGGCTAGTTTCACAGCCAGTATTTCTCGGTCGCTGATGTCATAATTCTGTTTGGCTGGGGATAGCCAGCGGGAGAAGGAGCATGGGTGGACCTTGTCATCACTGGCCCTCTAGGATAGTATAGCTCCGACCCCTGACTCGGAAGTGTCAACTGCTTGGTATCGGGTATGGTGAGAATGAGTGTTGTGGTAAACCTGTGCTTGAGCGTGGAAAAGGCTTTCTGTGCTTCCTCCCCCCACTTGAATTGGGTCTTGGTCAAGGTCAGGGCTGAGAGAGGTCTGGCCACTGTGCTGAAGTTGCGAATAAAGCGCCTGTAGAAGTTGGCGAATCCTAGGAAGCGCTGGAGCTCTCATCTCGAAGATTGGGTGGGCCAATCGGCAACTGCCTCGAGCTTGAGGGGGTCCATCTGGATCCTTGCCAGGGAGATGATGAATCCCAGAAATGAGACAGAGCTCTGGTGAAATTCGCTCTTTTCCACCTTGACGAACAACTTGTTCTCTAGCAGGTGCTGGAGGACCTGCTGGATGTGACCCCGATGTTCCTCCAGGGAGTGGGAGAAGATCAGGATGTCATCCAGTTACATGAAAATTAAGATGTTTAGGAAGTCCCTTAAGACATCGTTAATGAGTGCCTGGAAGACTGCGGGCGCGTTGGTCAGGCCGAAAGGGACCACGAGGTACTCGCAGTGACCAGTGGTGATGTTAAAGGCCATCTTCCACTAGTCCCCCTCCCTGACCCTGATGAGATGGTATGCATTGCGTAAATCTAGCTTGGTGAATACCTTGGCTCCCTGGAGTAGTTCAAAGGCCATGGTCATGAGCGGTAGTGGGTAGCGGTTCTTGACCATGATGGCATTGAGACCCCGATAGTCAATGCAGGGGCAGAATGACTTGTCCTTTTCCACGAAGAATCCTGCCCCTGCTGGGGAAGAGGAAGAACGGATGATCCCATCTGCCAAAGATTCGGAGATGTACTTCTCCATGGCTTGCCTTTCGACAGGATGGAGAGAGTAGAGTCGTCCTTTGGGTGGCATTGTCCCGGGTAGGAGGTCGATTCCACAGTCATAGGGTCTGTGAGGAGGGAGGGACACTGCTTGGGTCTTGCTGAAAACAAGTTTGAGATCCAGATATTCCAAAGGCACGTGAGAGAGGTCAGGGAACTCACTGGCTGAAGGCTGCGGTAGTTTGGCGGGAGGCAGAGCAGAGTTCAGATGGAAAGCTAGGCAGTACTGGCTCCAGCCTAGGATGGTGTTGTCAGCCCAGTTAAGGTGGGGGTTGTGCTGCATTAACCATGGTAATTCTAGGACGATGGGTATGTGCGGGTTGTTCATGATGTGAAACTGGATGGTTTTAGTGGTTACTGGAAATCCTTAGGGTGAGCGGGGCAGTAAGGTGGGTGATGCTGGTCAAGCTGGTGCCATTGAGTGTCAGGACAGTGAGAGGGACTTCAAGAGCAAGTAGCGGGATTCCCAGAAGCTTGGCAGTGGCGGAGCAGATCAGGTTCCTTTCCACCACTGAGTCGACGAGGGCCTGGAGGTGGTGATGCTGGTTGTCACGGATAATGATGACAGGAAGTAACGGACGATTAGCAGGGGACTGGTTCCAAGTGTTGCCCACCAGGGCCCCTTGATTCACTGGTGGGCTCATCCTTTTAGCAGGCAGGCTCGGCAGATGTGTCCCAGCTGACCACAGTAGAAGCAGGCCCCCATGCTCCGCCGGCAATGTCGTTCCTCCACTGACACCTGAACCCGGTCTACCTGCATGGGTTCGACGGACATGGCGGGAGGTGGAGAGGAGATGAATCTGGGGTGGTTCTTCTCTCTCCTCCATTGCTGGATCCAAGCGTCGATGCAGTTGGCGAGGTCCATGAGGCTGGAGAGGTCTGACAGCAGTTCCCACGATACCAACTCGTCCTTGATGGCGGAGGACAAGCCATGCAGGAACGCATCGATCTGGGCATTCTTGTTCCAAACGCACGAAGCTGCCAACGTCCGGAACTCGATGGCATAATCCGAGGTAGACCGGGACCCCTGCCGCAACTCCATGAGCTCTCTGGCCACCTCCCAGCCAGACAGAGAGCAGTCGAAAGTTCGTCTCATCTCCTTGGAGAAATCCTTGAAACTGGAACAAAAGGGTGCATTGGCATCCCAGACCACAGTTCCCCACTCTCTGGCCTTCCCAGTGAGGATCGTTATTGTATATGCTACTCGGGAGCATTCTGTGGGGAAGGCTAGAGGTTACAGCTCTAGGATCAACGAACATTGAGACAAAAATGATCTGCAAGTACCTGGTTCTCCATTGTAGGGCTGAGGTGCTGGAAGTCTAGGTTTGTGGAGAAAGGCAGTGGCAGGAGCTGAAGTAGGAGACGGCTGAGCAGAGGTAGGCATGGCTTGACAATGTTGCATCTGCGTGGTGTGAAGGTTGAGTGCGTTGGACAGGGTGGCGAGGTTCTGGGTAATTTGTTGTAGGTCTTGTTGGTGGGTTCCGAGGAGAGTCCCTTGCTGCTGGATGGCCGTTCTCAGATGGGCGAGTTCCGCTGGATCCATGTTGGCCAGAACGTACTGTTAGGGCTGGTGGAGGTATGGTGAAGTTAGGATCCAAAAACAGAACACAGACAGTAATCCAATAAATAAGTTGATTTAATACAGGGAAGAAAGGGTGTGGCAAAAGATAAACAAACAGGACCAAAAACAAATAGCAAAAATAGTCCGGGCAAAATGAGAACAAACAACTTGACAAAAACATGAGACAGGCAAAGACAAAAATGCTAGCACAAAAAAACAAACAAGAAAAGACCCTTAGTGCAAGAAACCATGAACCAGAAATAACCCTTAGTGCAAAAACCATGAACCAGAAATAACCCTTAGTGCAAAAAACCAAGAACCAGAAAAATGCTAGTGCAAAAACCATGGACAAGAGAAAATCGCTAGAGAGGAAAATCATGAGGAGCAAGAGAGGCACAGAAACAGCTAGAGAAGCAAACGAGACGTTTTGGCAAAAACAGAGTCTGAGAATGGCCTTTAAATAAGCAGCAGTGAAAACCAGGAAGTGAGTACAAGGGAGAAGGAATTCCTGTCCCGGATCCGGATCGGCGCTGGCGTGAGAGATCCGTAATCTCCAGAGTAGATGTCCGGGGCAGAGCATGACAAAGTTAATTCAAAAAGATAAAATTTCATATTCTATATCCATTTCATGAAAAGTGAAATAGTTGAAGCCTTTTGTTGTTGTCGTTGTTTAAATTTTGATGATTATGGCTTGTAGCTCTTGAAAATCAGAAATCTAGTATCTCAAATTATTAAAATATTTCCTAAGCTCAATCAAAAAGGATTTACAATACAGGAATGTCCAACTTCTGAAAATAATGTTCATTTATACACTCAATACTTGGTTGGGGCTCCTTTACCACGTATTACTGCATCAATGCGGCGTGGCATGGAGGCGATCAGCCTGTGGCATTGCAGAGGTGTTATTGAAGCCCAGGTTGCTTTGATAGCAGCCTTCAGCTCATCTGTAGTTTTGGGTCAGGTGTTTACCATCTTCCTCTTGACAATACCTCATAGATTCTCTCTGGGGTTCAGGTCAGGCGAGTTGGCTGGCCAATCAAGCACAGTAATATCATGGTCAGTAAACCATTTGGTAATAGTTTTGGCACTGTGGACAGGTGCTAAGTCCTAGTGGAAAATAAAATCAGCATTTTCCAAAAAGCTTCTCAGCTGATGGAAGCATGAAGTGCTCTAAAATCTCCTGGTAGATGGTTGCATTGACTTTGGACTTGATAAAACACAGTGGACCAACACCAGCATATGATATGGCACCCCAAATCATCACGGACTGCAGAAACTTCACACTGGGCTTCAAACACCTTGGATTCTGTGCCTCTCCACTCTTCCTCCAGACTCTAGGATCTTGATTTCCAAACTGAGCAACAGTCCAGTTCTTTCTCTCCTTAGCCCAGGTAAGATGCTTCTGACGTTGTCTCTGGTTCAGGAGTGGCTTGATATTAGGAATGCAACAGTTGTAGCCCCTTTCCTGAAGATGTCTGTGTGTGGTGGCTCTTGATGCACTGACATCAGCCTCAGTCCACTCCTTGTGATGCTCTCCCAAATTCTTGAATCATTTTCTTGACAGTCATCTCAAGGCTGTGAGGATTTAGAATTTACAATTCACAAGTTATTATTCACTTTTAAGGACTTTTGAGTAGCAGTCAAACGTTTGCCTATTCCATCTGATTTCACTAAGCGCAATGGCACTCAGCGAAAATTGCACTCTGCTCAGGCAAGTCTGCACAGAAATATGCACACTGACATTAAGGATGCATATTATCAGGTTAGCATGATCACAACACTATTGTTATGTATGATGTAATGCTAAAACATTATTACTAAAATGATGCATATCTGTATATTAAAGGTCAGAAAATTTTTTGTTTCAGACTCATTTGTTATATGCTGCAATTTGGCATTCACTTGTGAGTAACCATTTACACATCGAACTGATAGCTTAATGATATTAGGTTAATTTAGTAGGCTAGCACAGATAGCACTGGCAATCGCTGCACACTCCAACAATCTCACACCAAAAGAACATTAGTGGTTAAAGTAGAAATAAGCACTTCCCTGGACATTTATGTGTATGTTTTACCAACTTTAACAGGGTATTATTTTCTGTTCTTCTTGTTGTGAATACAAGAAAGCTTTTGACAAGAAAAAAGCAAAGCATCTTTGTCTGAGCGAGTTTCCTAATCATGCAGAGGGACGAGGGATCAGCAGTGAATATCATTGTGAAATCTTCTGGAAGATCCCAAAATGTCCTTATTAAAGCAGAATTCCTCTCTGAGTTTATTGAAGGATTGCTGGACCACATTTAAGTTGTGTATCATGGCCTACTATACTTAAAGCTTCAACAATAAGCAAAAATGAGTCTTCTCAGCCAGTGTGCTAAAAAAAAAAAAAGCAGCATGAATAAAAATACTTACATGAGCCTGAATTCTTCAAAGTCTTCCTTGGATACACACATGGATTTGGAGTTAGCTAATGATCTTCTGATATGTATCCGTGTAAAACAAGTCCATTTCAGTAGTGTTTATTTAGTTTTTGTGGTTGTTCTTTTTAAGAATTGTGTACTTCAGCGGGCGGCACGGTGGTGTAGTGGTTAGCGCTGTCGCCTCACAGCAAGAAGGTCCTGGGTTCGAGCCCCGGGGCCGGCGAGGGCCTTTCTGTGTGGAGTTTGCATGTTCTCCCCGTGTCCGCGTGGGTTTCCTCCGGGTGCTCCGGTTTCCCCCACAGTCCAAAGACATGCAGGTTAGGTTAACTGGTGACTCTAAATTGACCGTAGGTGTGAATGTGAGTGTGAATGGTTGTCTGTGTCTATGTGTCAGCCCTGTGATGACCTGGCGACTTGTCCAGGGTGTACCCCGCCTTTCGCCCGTAGTCAGCTGGGATAGGCTTCAGCTTGCCTGCGACCCTGTAGAAGGATAAAGCGGCTAGAGATGATGAGATGAGATGAGATGTGTACTTCAGCTGGGATGAAAAAGATTTTTAGAAAAAAAGAATTTCTTCAATATTGTATAGTTTCTTTTCTTCAGCACAAAGCATTAATCGTGGTGCTCACAGAGAATAGAACCACTCCCAACACATAAAAGGATCAGCTCTGATTAACATTAATTATGTAGCAAATATTGTGTTCCATTAAATTTCTCTTTAAGCAAATTTGTCAAGCCATCAGGTTTATTCTTCCACCCCCAACCAACCTGTCTACTGCATATAGCCTCTGTCATTTTAGAACAGAAATGTATTCTCATGCCAAATTGATCTGACTGCCACATTTGCTTGAAGTGCTAGCTCATCCAATGACAAGGTCAAAATAAAAGTGAATGTAAGAGAAATCTCCAATGAAGAAATACCAAGGTCTGATTTGTATTGATAAACTGGCAGTGTAGGATATGGGGTAATGCAATGGCTTTCCTTATATATCACTATAATTCTCAATAATTAGGTAAGGCTAGGTAATTACAGAGAAGCCAGTAAGAGTACGCTAGATATTTAAAGTATCCAACCAAAAAATTCCCACCCCCTCCCTTTAGACCTCCCTCCAAAGCCACTCCTCCAAAACACATGAATGCACACTGCCTGATTACTGCTGGAGGATGAGTCAACAAGCAAGAATGTTGGGGGGAAGCGTAGTGCATCATTGTCATATCCAGCTACCTCATATCTCATTCACATGGAAGAAAGCACCAAACATTATCATAATGAATGTAAACAATGGATTTGATGAATCAATAAGTACTATTGTTCGTACTCACAGATGTCGACTATCTTGCTAGATTTATCAATATGTCTGCAATATGCCTGCCTAGCCTTGTGGAAGACTCCGGTGATGCGCAATGAGTGCACAGGCAGACTACGTGCAGCAGTCCTCTCAATAACTGCCGGCAACCGGCGATTTTGCCACCTACAAACGCTCCATTGTTGGCTACTCACAGTGGGTTTTCAAAGAATTGAAATTCATAAGTTTTTACTTCATAATTTATACTTCATAAAAATAAAATTTTCCCCCATCTACGGTATTTTTATAAGACATTCTTTTATTCACTCAAAAATCGGTTGTTTTGGACAGTAGGCCTAAGAATTCTGTTTGGGTATGTGGACAGCCTAGACTTGACAGATATATTGCGGTATGCGTGCACGTGCGTTATGTGTAACTGTGGTGTTCATCCGGGGCTGTTCAACACTACGTTAGGCTTACAAAAAGCTGAAAAATGTCGGGGAAGCGCCAGGCAAACATCAGCAACTTTTTCGCTGCAAAAAGGTCGAAAACACAAGGTAATAAGACTGTGACAGGTCCTCCAGTGTTTGCTGTAAACATGTAACAAACCATGCTTGGAAAGTGACTATTTCTTTTTTATTTTCTCCAGCTTCTGGGAGAAACATTGGAGCGATAACCGATCTAGGTTAACATGCAGCGCTTCGCTGTAGGGCCTATAGTATCTGGCCCCGCACATTTTTGCAAATTAATATAGCATATGGATAGTTAGCCATTCCATATGTAGTCCATTGTGTGTGTGTATCAGGGTTAAAAACGTCCTTTGCTGTATTAAAATGATGTATGTCGGTCATTTTGTTAGGCCTAACGTTACATGTTTGGACAATGATTAACTCAAGTTAGTGGTGAAGTGCTAGCTATTAACTGTGGTAAGCAGGCCTAATTATGTATGCTTTATCGTGGGCCGTCATTAAGTGTCATTTATTTGTATGCGGCCCCCGGAACAAGCATATGATGATGATATCAAATCCAATACCAGCAACCTGTTAAGACCGGGATTAATGTGATCGTCTTTTGTCACTCTTCAAAATAAATAAAACTTGATAATTTTGTGAATGTTTTTATTGTTTATGAGGTCCCTGAGCATCTTAGCATGTTGTTTTGGCTTCTTAATGTAGTTTATAATGATTTATAGCCTGTATCAGGTAGATCTAATGTCTGCTTGTATACGTATAAAGATGCCTTTTATCATGTTGGAAAATGTTTAGAAATGAATCCTTGTTAGTTTTAAAAGCTTTTAATTTTCCGGTGACCGCAAATACTAGCCTAAGGCCGATATATTAAAGTCAAAATGGCGCGAAATTGTTAAACACACCCAGACCAGAGCTTGTACAAGAAGTAAAGGGGATTACAGTGATGATGAGGACTTTGATGGCTTCTGAACAATTTCCAATATTAGATCATAAATATTTTTATGAATGCTATAAGCTGTGTGATTGTGAATATGATATTTACTAAAGTTCTGTTAGAACATTTGGGCGGCACGGTGGTGTAGTGGTTAGCGCTGTCGCCTCACAGCAAGAAGGTCCGGGTTCGAGCCCCGTGGCCGGCGAGGGCCTTTCTGTGCGGAGTTTGCATGTTCTCCCCGTGTCCGCGTGGGTTTCCTCCGGGTGCTCCGGTTTCCCCCACAGTCCAAAGACATGCAGGTTAGGTTAACTGGTGACTCTAAATTGACCGTAGGTGTGAGTGTGAATGGTTGTCTGTGTCTATGTGTCAGCCCTGCGATGACCTGGCGACTTGTCCAGGGTGTACCCCGCCTTTCGCCCATAGTCAGCTGGGATAGGCTCCAGCTTGCCTGCAACCCTGTAGAACAGGATAAAGCGGCTAGAGATAATGAGATGAGATAATAGTTTGAAATACAAATGATGTACAGTATTTGTCACTTTTTCTAAGTTCTAATGAATAACTGATTGAAATTGTATTCTTGTGTCAGTCTTTATTTTTAAAATTTATATTTTTACATATTAACACGGGCGGCACGGTGGTGTAGTGGTTAGCGCTGTCGCCTCACAGCAAGAAGGTCCTGGGTTCGAGCCCCAGGGCCGGCGAGGGCCTTTCTGTGCGGAGTTTGCATGTTCTCCCCGTGTCCGCGTGGGTTTCCTCCGGGTGCTCCGGTTTCCCCCACAGTCCAAAGACATGCAGGTTAGGTTAACTGGTGACTCTAAATTGACCGTAGGTGTGAATGTGAGTGTGAATGGTTGTCTGTGTCTATGTGTCAGCCCTGTGATGACCTGGCGACTTGTCCAGGGTGTACCCCGCCTTTCGCCCGTAGTCAGCTGGGATAGGCTCCAGCTTGCCTGCGACCCTGTAGAAGGATAAAGCGGCTAGAGATAATGAGATGAGATGAGATATTAACACACTAAATGATCTTCAGATTTTTGTATCCAAATTTTGCATTCAGGATCACTCAGAATTCACCATTTAACATCTACATTTTCAAAATTTTCCAGGGGAGGACCCCCGGACCCCCCTCTTTTTTATACATCGCGGCGGTGGCTGACGCAGCCTCCGCTCAGCTTACACTTAACCTCTGCCTACTACTCTTTGTTACTTGCCCCTTTCTCAGAAATATGTTGAGAGGGCTGGTGCAGGCAGGCAGGTAAGTACGTAGAAAAGCAGGTAGGCCATCTATTCATTCCATTCAGATCGGATGAAATGATTGGCTGGGGATTGGATTTTTTTTTCCTTTTTATTATCAGAACATTTAATTTATTCATTACTGTCAGGATGTAAGGAGAATTTCTAGAAATATAACAAAAAGTGCTTCTAAAAAATTACCTAACCTTGCTTTAGCCTTGGCTAAGTACTGAATAAGCAGCACATCTTTTGTTGTAGGATTACTGATAAAACCTCCATGTGAGAATGTGCATAGATGTCAATGCAAGTACCTTCTGGAAGTCAGATATCCCAGTATGATTCTGCAGAAGTACAACCCCGATTCCAAAAAAAGGTGGGACACTGTGTAAAACATAAATAAAAACAGAATGTGAAGATTTGCAAATCTTGGAAACCCTATATCTCATTGAAAATAGTACAAAGACAACATATCAAATATTGAAACTGAGAAATTTTATTGTTTTTTGAAAAATATATGCTCATTTTGAATTTGAAGTCTGCAACACATTTCAGAAAAATTGGGACAGGGGCAACAAAAGACTGAAAAAGTTGTGTAATGCTAAAAAAAACCTAATCTGGTTATTTGGCAACAGGTCTGTAACATGATTGGGTATAAAAAGAGCATCCCAGAGAGGCTGAGTCTCTCAGAAGTAAAGATGGGGAGGGGTTCAGCGCTCTGTGAAAGACTGCATGGGCAAACAGTGCAACAGTTTAGGAATAACATTCCTCAATGTAAAATTGCAAAGAATTTGAGGATCACATCATCTATGGTACAAAATATCATTAAAAGATTCAGAGAATCTGGGGAAATCTCTGTATGCAAGAGACAAGGCTGAAAACTGACATTGGATGCCTGTGATCTTCAGGCCCTCAGGCAACACTACATTAAAATCAGACATGTGTCTGTAGTGGAAATCACTGTATGGGCTCAGGAACACATCAGAAAACCATTGTCTATGAAAATTTATTACTGCATCCACAAATGCAAGTTTAAACCATATATAAACAATATCCAGAAACACTGCCACCACCTCTGGGCCTGAGCTCTTTTACAATGGACTGAGGCAAAGTGGAAAATTGTCCCGAGGTTTGATGAATCAAAATTAGAAATTCTTTTTAGAAATCATGGACACCACACCCTCCAGGCTAAAGAGGAGAGGGACCATCTGGCTTGATATCAGTGCACAGTTCAAAAGCCAGCATCTGTGATGGTATGAGGATGCATTAGTGCATGTGAGATGGGTAGCTTGTATGTCTGGGAAGGCATCATTAATGCTGAATGATATACACTGTACACGTTTCAGAGCAATATTCTGCCATCCAGACAAAATCTTTTTCAGGGAAGGCCTTTTTTCTTTCAGCAAGGCAATGCCAAACTGCTTTCTAAACATATTAAAACTGCATGGCTCCATAGTAAAAGAGTCTGGGTGCTAAATTGGCCTGCCTGTGGTCCAGGCCTATCTCCCATTTAAAACATTTGCCACATTATGAAGCGTAAAATATGACAACGGAGACGCCAGACTGTTGAGCAACTGAAATTGTATATCAGGCAAGAATGGGACAACATTCCTCTTTCAAAACTACAGTAATTGTTCTCCTCAGTTCCCAAATGTTTACAGAGTGTTATTAAAAGTAGAGGTGATGCAACACAGTGGTAAACATGCCCCTGTCCCAACTTTTTTGAAGTGTATTGCTGGCATCAAATTCAAAATGAACATATATTTTTCAAAAAACAATAAAATTTCTCAGTTTCAACATTTGATATGTTGTCTTTCTACTATTTTCAATAAAATATAGGGTTTCCATGATTTGCAAATTCCCGCATTCTGTTTTTATTTACAGTTTACACAGTTTCCCAACTTTTTTGGAATTGGGATTGTATCTTATAACAAACTAATACAATCCCCACAAAACACACACATATGCACACATTCTTATTGAGCTGTAACTGTGGTGTGATTAATTATTTGGACAAAGACAGTATCTTTTTTTTTTTTTTAATCGACCTCTTGGTGATAAAATTGCAGAATAAATTAGGAGGAATAGGATCCTGGATCAGTGCTCCTTTATGAACACAGGTCCTGTACAAATCAAATTTTTTTTATTCAATGCAAACCACAATAATGTAGAAAACAGATTAAGACGAGGAAGAAGACAACAGCTCGGTCAGTGACTGGCACCACACACAAAAGCTAACATTGACTCAGCCTGTCCTGGATGGATTAGTTTTCACAGCATTCGACACAATTCTGTCGTGAACTGACAGTGGAGCCAGTTCTACTGGTGAATGGTAGTGGGGGAAAAAAAGAAAAAAAAAAGCCTTCTCCCAGACACTGCATTGTCACCCTTACACACAATCTGACAGCTAGCAGATGTGTGAACAGAGTGCTATTCACTATTATCTTTCCTCATCAGCAGTTGATCTTGTTTTGCGATTCCTCCTAAATGTCTGTCTCAGCTCAATTACTAGTATGCTATGCAACTGAATATAAAAGTTCATTGTGATGGAAATTGAGATTAAGTTCAGCTTCATGTAATTAATATGGAGTTGTTAGGGATTTTTTTTAATGCCAGTGGTTTATTTCCATTCTTCTCTCAGTTGTGTGTTCGCTGATAATTAGCTTAGCCAGGGTAAGACAGCAGTTGCCACAGCTGTCTTAATTAGTCAGAGAATCGCATTCTTCAGAAGTAACACTTTGCCAACGAAAGCAGCAGAGATCAGTTCTATCTTTACACTCATTAAACACCCTCTGTGCACTTATATTAATCACCCTTAGCACACAATCACATATACAGTGGTGCTTGAAAGTTTGTGAACCCTTTAGAATTTTCTATATTTCTGCACAAATATGACCTAAAACATCATCAGATTTTCACACAAGTCCTCAGAGTAGATAAAGAGAACCCAGTTAAACAAATGAGACAAAAACATTATACTTGGTCATTTATTTATTGAGGAAAATGATCCAATATTACATATCTGTGAGTGGCAAAAGTATGTGAACCTCTAGGATTAGCACTTAATTTGAAGGTGAAATTAGAGTCAGGTGTTTTCAATCAATGGGATGACAATCAGGTGTGAGTGGGCACCCTGTTTTATTTAAAGAACAGGGATCTGTCAGAGTCTGATCTTCACAACACATGTTTGTGGAAGTGTATCATGGCACGAATAAAGGAGATTTCTGAGGACCTCAGAAAAAGTGTTGCTGATGCTCATCAGGCTGGAAAAGGTTACAAAACCATCTCTAAAGAGTTTGGACTCCACCAATCCACAGTCAGACAGATTGTGTACAAATGGAGGAAATTCAAGACCATTGTTACCCTCCCCAGGAGTGGGCGACCAACAAAGATCACTCCACGAGCAAGGCATGTAGCAGTCGGCAAGGTCACAAAGGACCCCAGGGTAACTTCTAAGCAATTGAAGGCCTCTCTCACATTGGCTAATGTTAATGTTTATGCGTCCACCATCAGGAGAACACTGAACAACAATGGTGTGCATGGCAGGGTTGCAAGGAAAAAGCCACTGCTCTCCAAAAAGAACATTGCTGCTCGTCTGCAGTTTGCTAAAGATCACGTGGACAAGCCAGAAGGCTATTGGAAAAATGTTTTGTGGACAGATGAGACCAAAATAGAACTTTTTGGTTTAAATGAGAAACGTTATGTTTGGAGAAAGGAAAACACTGCATTCCAGCATAAGAACCTTATCCCATCTGTGAAACATGGTGGTGGTAGTATCATGGTTTGGGCCTGTTTTGATGCATCTGGGCCAGAACAGCTTGCCATCATTGATGGAACAATGAATTCTGAATTATACCAGCAAATTCTAAAGGAAAATGTCAGGACATCTGTCCATGAACTGAATCTCAAGAGAAGGTGGGTCATGCAGCCAGACAACGACCCTAAGCACACAAGTCATTCTACCAAAGAATGGTTAAAGAAGAATAAAGTTAATGTTTTGGAATGGCCAAGTCAAAGTCCTGACCTTAATCCAATCGAAATGTTGTGGAAGGACCTGAAGCGAGCAGTTCATGTGAGGAAACCCACCAACATCCCAGAGTTGCAGCTGTTCTGTACAGAGGAATGGGCTAAAATTCCTCCAAGCCGGTGTGCAGGACTGATCAACAGTTACCGGAAACATTTAGTTGCAGTTATTGCTGCACAAGGGGGTCACACCAGATACTGAAAGCAAAGGTTCACATACTTTTGCCACTCACAGATATATACTATTGAATCATTTTCCACAATAAATAAATGACCAAGTATAATATTTTTGTCTCATTTGTTTAACTGGGTTCTCTTTATCTACTTTTAAGACTTGTGTGAAAATCTGATGATGTTTTCGGTCATATTTATGCAGAAATATAGAAAATTCTAAAGGGTTCACAAACTTTCAAGCACCACTGTACGTGTATATGAGGGATGTAATGTAGAGTCACTATCTGTATTCAGGTTAAAACCTATAGTAGGTGTTGATTAGTCATATATATATATATGATCATATATATGTATGATTTTGAACTGGTTCGCCATTTTCACAACTTGCATCAAGTCAACAGGAAAACACTGGGAGTGACGTCATCCAAGTGAAATATCGGAAAATATGTCACTCAGATCTGGGATGTATTTCATATGAAAAATACGAGTTTTTCAAAACAAGAAGATAAACTTCATATCTTCAAACCAATGTGTAATTTTCTTTTTATTATATAGACACATTCACAAGCAAAAAGTCCACAAGTGAATAAAAACAATTCATCAATATCCTCATGAATGAGGATGTTGGAAAATATTTTACTCAGTGTTCTGGATGTAGTATAAGTGGCATATATCCCAGTAAAACACTCGAGTGAGTGAGTGTGTGTGTGTATATATATATATATATATATATATATATATATATATATATATATATATATATATATATATATAGGTAGAAATGCCAGCATTGCCTTCATGGTATGTGAGTTCTGGTTCTGACAGTTCCTCAAACTCAACTGCATCTCTTGAGTTTATCACTGGGCTCAACTGGAGATGTGTGTGGAACTGGTAGTTGTTGTTGTTTTTGGGGGTTTGTTTGTTTGTTTGTTTGTTTGTTTGTTTGTTTGTTTGTTTGTCAGTATCCCAGTCATACATTATTATTTTGGTTTGTACAAGCCAACAATATTTTTGAACAAATATAGTTGGTTCAGTTTTATTTCTAATTCTGTATTTATTAAAATTATAAACAACCAAGTAGCCTAATTTCAAATCAGTTCAGTTGGCTCCTTTGATCTCGAAAGATCATGGTGATCTGTGCCAGGGGTCATCCATCAGTTGTCGAGTTGCAGCGCCTAGTATGACTGTATAGGCCGATGAGTGAGCCGCAAGGTCTGCTACAGTTGCTGCAGGTGAAGTTGCTTGGTCGGGTGTCAATACTGTCTGCAGTCTCCACTGTCGTCAGAGCCTCCTCTCCCCCCGCCGGGTCTCTCTCCTTTCCTTGGCTTCCCCAACAACGGCCTTGGTGGTGGACCGCCAGCCGGCGCGGTCTGAGGCCGCCGTCTCCAGGTCTACAGGGTCGAAGCCGCCTGCCCTCAGGTCATGCTTGCACACGTCCTTATAGCATAGTGCGGGTCATCCTGTGGGTCTGGAGCCTGTGGCCAGCTCACCATACAGCACGTCCTTTGGGATGCAGCCGTCGTCCATGCGGCTGACGTGGCCTAGCCAGCGCAGGCATCTCTGGGTCAGCATGGCAAACATGCTGAGCATCCCAGCCTTGGCCAGGACATCAGTATTGGTGACACAGTCCTGCCAGGTGATGCCCAGAAGTTTTCTGAGACAGCGCATGTGGAAGGTGTTCAGTCTGCGTTCTTGGCGGGAGTAGAGGGTCCATGCTTCGCTTCCATAGAGGAGAGTGCTCAGCACACAGGCCTGATACACTCTCATTTTGGTGTTGTCCCAGACTCTCTTCGCAAGATGGGCCATTGCTGTTACTGCTTTGCCAATCCGCACGCTCAGCTTGGGGTCGAGAGAGAGGTTGCTGGAGATGGTGGAGCCCAGGTAGGTGAACCTATCCACCACTTCGAGGGTGTGGTTGCTGATGGTGATGTGGGGAGCTCTGCTGATGTCCTGGCCCATGATGTTGGTCTTCTTCAGGCTTATAGTGAGCCTGAACTTGTTGCAGGGGTCTGCGAAGCAGGTGATGAGTCGCTGTAGCGCTTCCTCAGTGTGGGCGGTGAGGGCGGCATCGTCTGCGAAGAGTATCTCTCTGATGAGGACCTTCCGCACCTTCGCCTTTGCTCGGAGGTGTGCCAGGTTGAAGAGGGCCCTGTCACTCCTGATGTGGAGGAAGATGCTGTCTTCGGACTGTCGGAAGGTGTGGCGCAACAGCAGGGAGAAGAAAATGCTGAAGAGAGTTGGAGTAAGGACGCACCCCTGCTTGACACCGCTCTTGATTGGGAAGGGGTCCAAGGATGATCCGTCATACTGAACAGTGCCGCTCATGTTGTCATGGAAGGACGTGATCATCCTCAGGAGCTTGGGGGGGACATCCAATCCGGTGTAGGAGGGTGAAGAGTCCTTCTCTGCTGACCAAGTCAAACACCTTGGTCAGGTCGATGAAGGCAATGAGCAAGGGTCATCTCTGCTCACGGCACTTCTCCTGTCGCTGTCTCAGGGAGAAAACCATGTCGATGGTTGATCTGCCCGCTCTAAAGCCATACTGTGCCTCTGGGTACACCCACTCGGCAAGGAGCTGCAGTCTGTTGAGGACAATGCTGGTGAAGGCTTTGCCGACAATGCTGAGGAGCGAGATACCACGATAGTTGCTGTAATCGCTGCGGTCCCCTTTGTTCTTGTACAGCGTGATGATCTTGGCATCATGGATGTCCTGGGGTACTGTCCCTTCCTCCCAGCACTGTAGCAGAAGCTCGTGTAGGCGGCCCAAGAGGGCGCTTTCCTTGCCGGCTTTGATAACTTCAGGCGGGATGCCATCGCTGGAGCTTTACCACAGGCTAGTGAGTCGATGGCCTTGCTGAGCTCCTTGATGGTGGGTGGGGTGTCCAGCTCCTCCATGATGGACAATGGGGTGGTCTCTTCAATGGCCATGTGTGTGACGGTGTTCTCCCTGGAGTAGAGCTCCTAGGAATGCTCCGCCCACCTCTCCATCTGTTTGCTGCGGTCAGTAATGACTTGCCCAGAGGCAGATTTGAGGGGAGCAGTCTTGATGATGCCTGGACCAAAAGCTTTCTTCATGCCATCGTACATGGCTCGGACATTGCCAAGGTCTGCCAATACCTGGATGTCCTGGCACAACTTCAACCAGCACTGGTTGGTGTATCTCCTGGTGGTCCGCTGGGCATTGCTTCGGGCTGTGCGTAAAGCAGCAAGCGTCTTCGCTGAGGGCTCTCTATTGTAAGCGAGGAGAGCAGCTCGCTTGGCAGCAATGGCAGGCTCTATCTCGACAATCCCTGCCTCGAACCAGTCCTCATTCCTCCTCTCTCTCTTCCCAAAGGTGTCCATGGCAGACCGGTACACAGCGTCATGGATGTAGTTCCACTACGATGTGGCACTGTTGGTGGGGCAATCCTCGAGGGCACCGTCGGTGACTCTGGCGAAGCGCTCGCGCAGTTCAGGCATTGACGTCCTAACTGTATTGATACGGGGATGACCCTTCTGCCTGGAGTGGTGGATTTGTTTGGGGCGAAGACATACCTTGCTGACAACCAGGGAGTGGTCGGTGTTGCAGTCGGCACTGTGGTAGCTGCATGTGACGAGCACCTGGTTCAGTAGGGATCTTCTGGTAATGATGAAGTCCAACTGGTGCCAGTGATGGGACCTGGGGTGCCTCCAGGACACCCTGTGGTGAGGCTTGGTGGAGAAGAAGGTGTTGGTGAGGCAGAGGTCATGGTAGGAGCAGAGCTCAAGCAGTTGCTGGCCGTTCTCGTTGAGCTTGCCGATGCTAAAGCGACCAATGCAGCAGGGATCAGGAGCTGTGGTCTGCACCTGCTCAGGAATTGAAGTCACAGAGCAGGAACAGGTGCTCCTTTGTGGGAATCTTTTGAATCCTGGCCTCGAGCTCCTCGTAGAATGCATCCTTAGCCTCAGCTGTAGAGCAGAGTGTGGGGGCATAGACGCTAAGAATGTTCGCTGGTCCAGAGGAGGTTGCGAGGCGGAGGAAGAGGATTCATGCTGATCCCGCAGAAGGTGGTTCGATTGAGGACAGGAGCGAGTTTCGCACTGCGAAACCTACACCGTAGAGTCGGTGCTCATGTGGCTCCTGCCCCTGCCAGAAGAATGTGTAATTCTTCTCCTTGAGGCTACCATTGGAGGGGAGCCTTGTCTCCTCATCTCCTAATTTCAAATCACCGCACCCATAACCATGCAATTATTAATGATGCTTTAAATCATGGAGAGACTCATATTTATGTTAAAAAATGGATTTTCTTTGTCTTGCTGCCCTGCATATCTGACCACTCACATGTACCCACTTGAAAGTAATAACATCTTGCTTGTGCAAGTTTTGTGTTGTGTTCTGTGGGATCCCAGTGCACCCCTCTAGTCTCAACCAGATGCCATGTCAAATTCTTTGATTCGCCCTCTAAAAAAAAAAAAAGAGTAGTGTGACTCCTATTCTTATGTGTATACATCTCAGTTTATAACATGTCGTCTGTTCATTCCAGAACATGTATTCATATTTGGTTACATACATACAGTTAGGTGATATTGGGCATACCTAACAACCTGTGTCTCTCCCCCCCCCCCCACACATCTCTTCCCTCTGTCTGTCCTTCTCTGAGTTACATGTCAATCCTGAGACATCAGTGGTGCTGACCTCTTCTGCTCCTCGGACTCGCCTGATCCATCCTGATGCCCTACGTCTGGCTGGAGTTTCATCTCCTGTGTCCTGTGGAGGACGGCCCCATACGGACAGTCGAAAGTCGCACTTGTAACATGGCTCTGGACACTTACAGGAATACATTTGTCTGAGGACTACAGCTGACTTGCTAACTTTAGGACTGCAGCTGTCATTAACAGTTTGACACTCAAGTTTCCATCAATGAAAAGTTTATAACATCAGCAAAACAGACTTTATGTTAACACTATAATGATTTTCCTGGTTTAACAGTTATACTTTGTGACTATATAGGCCACAGTTATAGAAGTAAGTTATTTATAATCATGCTGTCTGTTGTTGCCCAAATGAGGATGGGTTCCCTTTTGAGTCTGGTTCCCCTCGAGGTTTCTTCATGTCGACTGAGGGAGTTTTTCCTTGCCACTGTTGCCACAGGCTTGCTCATTAGGGATAAATTAGGGATAAAATTAGCTCATCTTTTTAAAGTCTTTAAAGCTGCTTTGCAACAATGTCTGTTGTAAAAAGCGCTATTCAAATAAACTTCACTTGACTGGACATTCCTAATACAGTCACATACTGTATATATACACACTGTGTATACACATACTGTATATATAATTATGGATTTATGCCTTGCAATCCTCCAAATGTGCTTTATATCATCACACATATTGATCCAAATAATTGTGTAAAAGCAATCTGAATTATACTTTATGGGTGGGAAAATTTAAACGGTATTTACCATTTCCCCATTTCATTTGTTTTATTGTTCATTAAACAGTGATCTCTTTTGACAATGCAAAGTGTGAATGTCTTTCTGCAAAAGTAATGTGCTTCTGGAGAAGCACTGTCAGGAAAATGGAGGACATGCTTTGTAGAGCATTTGGCTTCTACTCATCAGTCAAACCAGTGTGTGCTGTAGGAGATGGATGCCCAAGCACATCATCCATGTCCATCAGCCATGTCACTTCCTATTCCACCAAAAGAACTGAGAAAACCAAGAACCTGACAGAAAGATCATATGTTTGTAGGAGAAGCAGAGTGAAAACAACAAGAAAACAGGCATATGCTGGATATCAGTACTCCATTTGCAACAAATATTTCAAAGCAAAGCTCTTTATTTATGATTGCTAAATACAGTTGAAGTAAGCTCCATGTAATATTTATCCTAGTGGAAATATATGGTCAGTAATGTAACTCCAACACCTCCAAAGTGGCCATGTTTATCAAATAGGTCACAGAAATATTCATCTCTTTAAAAATCGCCAGTAGTAAAGAAGAAAAAATATAAAACAGGATGTCAGGATTAAAACTAGCCTCTACTAAAAGAAAAACATTCATTTTGATATGTTTCATTTGCACTACTGTTGTTATAGCAGCAGGAAAGAGAATAAGAAAGAAAAGCAGACCCACCACAGGAATCTATTAGAAAACCTAACAGACCAGGAGACACCAAACAAGTATTTCATTAAAAGAGAAACCTAGAAAAACATTTACTTTCAAATGCTGTACACACAAAATGTGCCCTACATCCCAAGCATATACTGTATATTGTTTTGATATGAAATAAAAGCCTCAAACCTTTATGAAAGCAAACATTTAAGAACACATTCCAGACAGATATACATACTGTTCATTCAGGACACAATTCCTCTGTGTGATTAAATGTATCTGGGAGTGTTTTTTATTCCACTAGACAATACTGTATCACATGGGAACAAACCAGTAGGTAAAAATACCCAGCTAATGGGGTTGCACAAGTCAGTCAGTTGCACAATCTATCCAAGCCTGGATAGATTGGATAGGGTTGCATCAGGAAGGGCATCCGGTGTAAAAAAAACGATGCCAAATCAAATATGCAGATTATGATGATCTGCTGTAGTGACCCCTAATGGGAGCAGCTGAAAGAAGAAGAAGAAGGAGAAGAAGAAGAAGAAGAAGAAGAAGAAGAAGAAGAAGAGAACATATCAGTGGTCACACATTTTTGGAATTATTTCCCTTGTCAAGTGCCCATGCTGCATTTGGTTAACCCTCTTGCCAGGGTACTAAAAGGACCAAACAAGGATTTAAGGGTGGAGCTATACTGGAGACTATCTTTGTTCTAATGGCTTTAGGAGTAATATCACAAATTTTATTAGCTCATCCAGCTAACAGGCGATGAGCTTATGCCATCGTTTGTTGTCTGTCATCCATCGTCCATCGTCCATCCAGCATCGTCCACATTTCACGAAAATTGCTTCTTCTCCCTCAGTTCTTCACTGATTTTGAGTCTTTCTGGCATGAAGGTAGGGGTACCTAATGTGCATATGACTTCTACCCAGATTTTCTTAATTACAGTTATTAAAGAAGATATGGACTAATTAAGGGCGGCACGGTGGTGTAGTGGTTAGCGCTGTCGCCTCACAGCAAGAAGGTCCGGGTTCGAGCCCCGTGGCCGGTGAGGACCTTTCTTTGCGGAGTTTGCATGTTCTCCCCGTGTCCGCGTGGGTTTCCTCCGGGTGCTCTGGTTTCCCCCACAGTCCAAAGACATGCAGGTTAGGTTAACTGGTGACGCTAAATTGACCGTAGGTGTGAATGTGAGTGTGAATGGTTGTCTGTGTCTATGTGTCAGCCCTGTGATGACCTGGCGACTTGTCCAGGGTGTACCCCGCCTTTCACCCGTAGTCAGCTGGGATAGGCTCCAGCTTGCCTGCGACCCTGTAGAACAGGATAAAGCGGCTAGAGATAATGAGATGAGATGAGATGGACTAATTAAGCCTTAATGAGCAGTTCAACAACAACAACAAAAAAAAAAAATCGCTTCTTCTCGGTCAGTTCTTCGCCATTTTGGATTCTTTCTGGCAAATCAGTAGGTATTCCTGGGGTGTATACAGCTTCTGTATATAGCTTGTATATAGCTTGCAACATTTATTATGTAAGGTGGCCCACTTTACACTGCAAAAAATGATATCTTAGCAAGTGAAAATATCTTGAATAGTTGAAACGATCTAGCATTTCCTATTAGAAGAATACAAGACACCAATTCTGAGATTATGAAATCTAGTTCTACATTGCAACCAACTTATTCTAAGATGTCTTATCAAGTAAAAATATCTGTCCATGCAGCAAGATAATTTCACTAGTATTAAGTAATTTTCTCCTCAAATTCAGTTTTCAAATTTTTGCAGTGTAGATCGTTCCTTCTGGACTACACAGGGCCAGAGTGAGCTATGCCGTCATTGATGGTCTCGTTATGAAATGTTATGTTAAAAGTGACTGATGTCAAGAAAAAATCTAAAATATGATCCATGTGAAATCTTTGCATGACTTGAATGACATATGAATTAATGATTTGAAGTACAAAAGATGTATTATTCACTACCTATGCTGACTAAGTCAAGTCATAAAATAACAGAGATGTAGTATTTTCAGAATTATTATGGTATTGCTACACTCAAATATATTTGGATCACTCACAGCCATCACTGTATGCCAACAAATGCACTATGTCTCTACTTCTAGGAGCTCTGTGAGGTACAGTTTAATATAAATACATGTGAAATTGTTCATGCTCTTCTCTTGCTCCCAGCCTGCAAGCTCTATGGATAACTGACCAGGGTACGGAGATGGAACTGCACTGTCTGGCATCCATCCATTATCTGTAGCCACTTATCCTATGCAGGGTTGCAGGCAAGCTGGAGCCTATCCCAGCTGACTATGGACGAGAGGCGGGGTACACCCTGGACAAGCCGCCAGATCATCACAGGGCTGACATGTAGAGACAAACAACCATTCACACTCACATTCACAACTACAGTCAATTTAGAGCCACCAGTTAGCCAAACCTGCATGTCTTTGGACTGTGGGGGAAACCGGAGCACCCAGTGTAAACCCACACAGACATGGGGAGAACATGCAAACTCCACACAGAAAGGCCCCTGTCAGCCACTGGACTCGAACCCAGAACCTTCTTGCTGTGAGGCAACAGTGCTAACCACTACACCACCATGACTGTCTGACAGAAAAGAACAATTTGTTTCTGCAGACCTACTCACTTTTGTATGGTTGCTACCATTTTTCATGAAACACATAAAAAGAGATGGCTGAGATGTAAGGATGACTCACAGGGGGGGGAAACAGTTTCTATAAAGAACTAACTTCTGTTTGACTTTTAAACATCCACCTGTGAAATTCTGGGTTAGAAGATATCTCACTCATCAAAGGAAGACTTAAAAGCTGTGTATATTGATTGACAGTCCAGTTTCATGTGGATATGAGCATAGATGCACATATCTGTAAATCTGAGTGTCCCTGAACTGATCCAGATTAATGGAGGGACGTGCCATATTGACTTGCAGCTACATATGAGACATGGGTTTTTCTCATTATCCCAACATCGGCTGCCATACAGACACAGTGCCAGATCCATGATTACAGGGATTTAGTGGGTCAGAGGAGGTTAGATAGAGCATGTGTGTCAACAAGAAAACCTCATTCCTCTGTGAGGATTGCTTATATTTAACAAGACCTTTCTATCATGTTTTCCTGACTTTCTTTATATCATTTGTTCACTTTTTACACTGTTCCTTTATTTCTTCCTTTGTTTCCTCCATGTACTGCCCTCCCTACTGACCACTTTCTCGAAATATTCTTTGCACTAGTCTTGTCAAGATTTATCCAGCCTTGTCTTGTCTGAGAGCTGTAGCCTTGCATTTCTGCAGAGTAAAATGTGTTAACAGTGAAGATGCCTCAGTAGTGCTCTGTCTATCAAGCAGCTTGTGTGTCATGTGTGTCTCATAGTTCAGTGCATCCCAAGTTACAGAACACACTATAATGCCAACGATAACTCTATTTTCAACTCATCAGCACCAGACAGAAATAAAATATTTGTGTGTCATTCTCATTTAACTGTGTTTTAAGGAAACAGTAATGCTTGGTAACTGGCCTAGCATGATCATTAATATCAACATTGGTCAAATGTGAATATATAAATGTGCTTATTTATTCAGGGTATTTCGAGATATAGTAGAGAAAAGCTGGTGATCTGTTCTTGCTGAGAGTGTGTGAGAGATAGAGGAGGAGGCTCTGGTTTAAATAAGGGGTTTCACCAGCTACTCATTAAGCTGTAAGTTTCAGGATCATGTATGCTTTAATTACAATAATCAATACTGTTGATATGGCAGGATTGTCTTGTCTGATTATTTTCTCCCCATGGCTGCTTAGTGCTCCTAAGCAATATTTTCCCAACAAGAACAGCCTGTAAAGCCTCTAAAATAAAGCATCGTTCTGTTTAAGCTGAGGCAATCAGTGCACGATTTTCTCCAAGCTATTTCCCAATTAAAATTTACTTTCTCTCTCTCACTCACTCACTCTCTCTCTCTCACACACACACACACACACACACACATGCACCCAATCAAACTGATATATCTCTCACAATGGAGGCTTCACATTTGTTGTTATTGTTCTTCCCCCCCCCCAATATGTTATTTGCATGGGCGGCATGGTGATGTAGTGGTTAGCACTGTCGCCTCACAGTAAGAAGGTCCTGGGTTCGAGCCCAGCGGTCGACGACGGCCTTTCTGTGTGGAGTTTGCATGTTCTCTCCGTGTCTGCGTGGGTTTCCTCCGGGTGCTCTGGTTTCCCCCACAGTCCAAAGACATGGAGGTTAGGCTAATTGGTGACTCTAAATTGACCGTAGGTATGAATGGTTGTTTGTGTCTATGGCTACGTTTACACTAGACCGTATCTGTCTCGTTTTCTTCGCGGATGCACTGTCCGTTTACATTAACCCCCCTGAAAAAGCGGGGAAACGGGAATCCGCCAGCGTCCACGTATTCAATCTAGATCGTATCAGCTCCGGTGCTGTGTAAACATTGAGATACGCGAATACGCTGTGCTGAGCTCTAGCTGGCGTCTCATTGGACAACGTCACTGTGACATCCACCTTCCTGATTCGCTGGCGTTGGTCATGTGACGCGACTGCTGAAAAACGGCGCAGACTTCCGCCTTGTATCACCTTTCATTAAAGAGTATAAAAGTATGAAAATACTGCAAATACTGATGCAAATACTGCCCATTGTGTAGTTATGATTGTCTTTAGGCTTGCCATCCTTCCACTTGCAAGTAATAAGTGATATGCGCTGGGATCTCACACACAGCGGCTCAGTCCCGAATCGTGGCTTGTTCACTTCACTCGCGCGCTGTGTGAGCTGCGCAGGGCCGGAGTGCGCACCCTCCAGAGGGCACTCGCTGTTCAGGGCGGAGTGATTTGGAGCGCAGGATGCCTGCGGAGCCGAGCGTATCCGCGTATTGGTGTTGCTGTGTGCACGGCTAACGGTTTTAGTGTAAACGCGAATCGTTTTAAGAACGTTAATCTGATGATCCGCTGATTCGACGTAATGTAAACGTAGCCTATGTGTCAGCCCTATGATGACCTGGCGACTTGTCCAGGGTGTACCCCGCCTTTCGCCCATAGTCAGCTGGGATAGGATCCAGCTTGCCTGCGACCCTGTAGAACAGGATAAGCAGCTACAGATAATGGATGGATGGATGTTATTTTCATGTTCTCAACAACAAAATTTCAGCTACATGGACTTAATGAGACATGTCATTACCAGGGTTGTCTACCTCATAGTATCTAATATCTAGTAATAATGTCTCACACAGGAAATTCAAAACTTAGCATACTGATTAATCTTTCAAGTGAAGTGTGTAAAAAGGGATCATTATGAGGGCAACCAGCTGAAGTGTCCAATGTATAAATCATCTTCAGGCTAATTAAAGTATAAATCTCAGAGCTTGTTTCTAACAGTTGGAAACATACAGTACAAATAAGGAAATCTTTACTCAGTTATCATATTTATTTATTTCTCTAATGCATATATTGCAGTAATGGCAGATACTTTGATACTTTATGTTTTGCCTGACTGCAAGGTGATAAACCATTACTCGACATAAGGACTCTCATTAAGTAAGTAACGGAGAAGTGATTTTTACATTGACTGAATGTGAAATATATTCTGTAGCTCTTCATCTTCTTCACGTTCCTTCCTCTGGTCGAGGGTGGGATGTGATGAAACGCCATTCTTTCCGGTTTTGTGCTTTTCATACTGCCTATGTGTAAGTCATGCCGGTCCATTCTCTGATGTTCGTAACCCATGATATTCTGGGCCGGCCTCGACCTTGCCTGCTGTTTATCTGGCCTTCCAGTAGAGTACAATGGAGGCTGTCATCTCTAAGTATATGACCAAAGTACTTGAGTTTTCTCTCTTTAATTACTTTCAGAAGCATTTGCTTAGCACCTACACACTTCAACACATCCTCATTTGTTACTTTTTCAGTCCAAGAACTCTTATTCATATATCTGTAAGCCCACATCTCAAAGGCCTCAAGTCTTTTTTTTCATCCATCCATTATCTGTAGCCGATTATCCTGTCCTACAGGGTTGCAGGCAAGCTGGAGCCTATCCACACCCTGAATGAGTCTCCAGGTCATCGCAGGGCTGACACAAAGACACAGACAACAATTCACACTCACATTCACACCTATGATCAATTTATAGCCACCAATTAACCTAACCTGCATGTCTTTGGACTGTGGGGGAAACCAGAACACCCGAAGGAAACCCACGCAGATATGGGGAGAACATGCAAACTCCACACAGAAAGGCCCTCATTGGCTGCTGGGCTCGAACCCAGGACCTTCTTACTGTGCGGAAACAGTGCTAACTACTACACCGCCGTGCAGCCCTCTTTTTTTCCATTTGGTTATTTATTATTGTCCATGTTTCGGCTCCATATAAACGTGTAGACCAAATATAACACTTTAATAATCTCTTTCTTGTCTCTAAGCCAATTCTATGTGAAGTAAGGGTTGTCTGTATTTTGTTAAAAGACACCTCTTGCTATTTCTATTCTCCTTGCTATTTCTTTCTCACATTTGGCATCTGTGGTTATGAGCTCTTCATAAGGAAAAAAAGTATAAATATACTTTTGAAAAACTGACATAAGTATCTCATTCTCATTATCTCTAGCCGCTTTATCCTGTTCTACAGGGTCGCAGGCAAGCTGGAGCCTATCCCAGCTGACTACGGGCGAAAGGCGGGGTACACCCTGGACAAGTCGCCAGGTCATCACAGGGCTGACACATAGACACAGACAACCATTCACACTCACATTCACACCTACGGTCAATTTAGAGCCACCAATTAACCTAACCTGCATGTCTTTGGACTGTGGGGGAAACCAGAACACCCGAAGGAAACCCACGCAGATATGGGGAGAACATGCAAATGCCACAAAGAAAGGCCCTCGTTGGCCGCTGGGCTCGAACCCAGGACCTTCTTACTGTGCGGAAACAGTGCTAACCACTACACCGTCGTGCAGCCCTCTTTTTTTCCCATTTGGTTATTTATTATTGTCCATGTTTCGGCTCCATATAAACGTGTAGACCAAATATAACACTTCAATAATCTCTTTCTTGTCTCTAAGCCAATTCTATGTGAAGTAAGGGTTGTCTGTATTTTGTTAAAGACACCTCTTGCTATTTCTTTCTCACATTTGGCATCTGTGGTTATGAGCTCTTCATAAGGAAAAAAAAAAGTATAAATATACTTTTGAAAAACTGACATAAGTAGATACCTAATAATACATATATAGCACAATATAAAGCATGAAATAGACAGACTTTATCTTTAAATTCAAAAATGGTCGGTTAAATAAATCAGGTTGTTTAAAATGTTCAAAATGGGTGACAAATACTGTAATTGAATCTGTGCATGTCCTGGATGCATCTCAGAATAAATCATTGTGGCTGTGGGAGGCATGTGGTGCTGAATTCTCTCTGATCAAGACAAAACACGCTCTGCACTCCTGTTGTGTCTCTGCTCCTGTGCCACTCCGCATGATGTCAAATGTTAGTACTGTGCTACTAACATAAGACCAGTGGGGGAGCCATGGGTGCAGCCAGACACTGTGGTTTAATGCCTGTAACACAGTCATGCAGTCTGCTCCTTAAACGGTTCACAATACAGCACCACAACAGCTTCCTAGTCTTTATCTATATAGTTTTATGACCCAAGTGCTCTTCTAGCAATCACAAATTCTTTTCTACTACTGAGATTTCATTATTTGATTGTGCAATGAAGTGCTGAAAACTGAAGATGATCTCTGCTTGAGGAAAATGGTTACTTCACCATTTTACTCAGCCTGATGGAAGCCTGATTTATTTCTCTTCCTGATGTCTGCTGACACACTACTGACAGCCATGTACACAGCTGGCTGCCACTGAATCTCCCCCATGCTGGGTCTCCCCCCTGTA
Source organism: Neoarius graeffei (assembly GCF_027579695.1). NCBI lineage: Eukaryota > Metazoa > Chordata > Actinopteri > Siluriformes > Ariidae > Neoarius > Neoarius graeffei. Next base: position 57,377,098 of record NC_083575.1, on the reverse strand, counting down.
GCACAGTTAATCAGAGTAAACCATGATGTTCCTCTTGAGACTAGTGTACTATTTCAATCAATTTGGCTGCCATATAGGAGCCCTTAAAGGAACAACACTGGATAAATATATTTTTATTTTCAGTACTATAAAAATACTAATTAGCATCTAAATATTTTTTATATCCCTGTTAAGTGTTATATTACCACAAGGTGACCACCTTGTTAACACTTTATTTGAATTCATGACTGAACTTATACTTGATAGTATCCATACAGGTATTTTCAGTAAAGGAAACAAAAACATTCTGCAGATTTATACTGCATCATTTAATTTACATTGGCTGTCCTCCAGTTCAGACGAGTGTTGTCAGGGGACTGAATACTGAATTTAATTTAATAGGTTTTATTGATTTCTCTCAGACACTGTTCTCTTGAAAGTTATTTGTGCCGATGTTGAAAAATAAACTGTGTGGCGCCTAAAAAAATGTAATGACTGGATCATTTCTGACATATCAATGTTTCAGTGTAGGTTTCATCCTCATATAGAGCCTTTCACAGCTGACGTCATCAAAAATTGCACGTGCGCTTAAGTGGTGTTGTTCCCCAGCCATTCTGGCTGACACAGACAAAGTAGCAAGCATTTAAAATTGAATAAAAACTGTTTCCAGCATCAAAATGTCTGGTTGTTGTGTATACGGTTGTCAGAATCGATAGTCCACCGGCGGACTCAAGTTTTACAGGATTCCAACAGGATCACGACCATTTCAGAGCAACCAGCAGCATCTGTGGCTGCAAGCGATTAAATGTGTTGACTGGAATGAGGACACAATCAAAAATGCTCACGTCTACAATGCCCACTTTATATCAGATAAAGTTATCTATCTATCTATCTATCTATCTATCTATCTATCTATCTATCTATCTATCTATCTATCTATCTATCTAAGTTACAGGGACAAGGCATATGATTTTTGATAAGCTAAGGAGAGTAATAGTCTAAGTTAAATTTGAAAGGACAGTAACACAGAAGCATAATTCATGTTTGCATAACAACTATATCATAGAGCTCTGAACCACAAGCCCACAACACCAAATAATAGGCTACTTACCCTGCCATACAGGTGCAATTCATTGTGAGGACGTCGTTTTCTCATTTGTTGATTATAACCCAAGCCTCATACATGAATATTCAGCCACTTCCTAGCGTCTTCAACCCACTCATTAATAGCACACAGATCTGGAAGTCGGTCACCATTTGTCAGTCAACTCGTTGAGGTAATATTCCTGATCTTTTGTTGTTAATCCCCTTGCATAGCTTGACAAGCTGTTGATCTCTGCCATGCTTCCATTGCCAAAATGTGCACGTTCCATGCATACATCATCCTTGTGTACAAATTGTGAACGGGTCTATAACTGGTCCTGTGTCTGGGAGAAGTCAGAAACCGTGTCATTCTGCAACATGTCTAGGGGTTTTGATGGTACTGTGGAGAGGATGCATAAATGGAGGCTGGATAGCTAGACTAGCATCTCAGTTAGCCTAGGTAAGATTTGCTCCATGATCTCAGGGCATGGCATCAAACATGGCACAGTGGGGTCACATGCTAGCCATACTCTGCCATACACTTTTGCTTTTAGTGTCATTCCACCTACCAAGTCAAACCATATACATTATTCATTTGAACTGAGCATCTGTAGTTTTTTACACCTCAAAGTAATAAATGTTTATTTGGATACCTCCCCCTGGTATACATTTACACCTTCCTCACTGCATCCTCACTACTAGCATAATGCTAAATAATAAACTATTATGGAATTCATAGCACAGTGGTGTAGTGGTTAGCACTGTCACCTCACAGCAAAAAGGTCCTGGGTTTGAGCCCAGCGGCCGATGAGGGTTTTTCTGTGTGGAGTTTGCATGTTCTCCCCGTGTCTGTGTGGGTTTCCTCCGGGTGCTCCGGTTTCCCCCACAGTCCAAAGACATGCAGGTTAGGTTAACTGGTGACTCTAAATTGACCGTAGGTGTGAATGTGAGTGTGAATGGTTGTTTGTCTCTATGTGTCAGCCCTGCGATGACCTGGCGACTTGTCCAGGGTGTACCCCACCTCTCGCTTGTAGTCAGCTGGCATAGGCTCCAGCTTGCCTGCGACCCTGCACAGGATAAGCGGCTACAGATAATGGATGGATGGATGGATGGATGGATGGATGGATGGATATTATGGAATTCCTAAATATAGGACATTTATTTGCCATTCAAATAGTAATAGGTATATAATATTTGGTCAATGTATATACAGGTTACCAAAAAAGTAAGGTGAACTGAATCACAGATGAAGTTGTGAATTGACACTGTTGCAGTTGTAGCTTAAAGAAGATCCTTGGGGTTTTGTTGTTGTTGTTGTTGTTGTACATTTCTGCATACATTTTAGCTATTTGAATTTGGTGCATAAAAATCAATTCATGAATAATTCAATCCATGGCATTACACAAAATATTTTATAGGCACAGTTCTGCATTTATTTGTCTTTATATAATACCTTACACATTTTGTTCCCTTGTGTTTCATTCCATTTTATAGTACGAGCTGCATTCTTCATTCATAGTGCTCATCTAATACATTTTAAGAGTTCAGGGCAAGTATAGCAACCCATTCATAAAATTTCACATTTGTTTCTACTTCATTGGTTAAGTTATTAAATTATATACATTTAATATTTGTTTTTATGTGCTAGAGTTCAATCCTGTGCGAACAGCCTACTGAACCTACTGAGGTTCACAAATGGCACATGTCTACACTTGTTAGAAATTATCTACTGGCATGGTGTATTTTAAGGATATTATTTCATGACCCCCTGGGACTGCTGCATTTGCAGCATGTGTTTGTTTGCACCATGTGCACCTTCATTGCCATGGAGCTCCCTTTTGCTCCAAGCCTACACCTAATGCACATGTACACAGGGACCAAGACACACATTCCCAGTATCTTTGTAGGTCCTATAATATGGTAGGCTCAATCTACTATATAGGTTGGAATTGTGGTGCTAATGGTGAATTAGGAAATCTTAAGATAGATAATAAGGTATATATTCCAAAATTTCATTATTCTCATTAAAACGTGGCTGTTATGTTTTTACTGTAGTTCTTTGCACCACTACTAAAAAAAAAAATCTAAGGTCACACACAATATCAGTATTTAATCCTTCATGGCCACTATATTAATCCCTTCTTTAGACATCATTTTAATACATTATAATAAGAGCAGCACATTTTAAAAAATGCTTTTGCCTGATTTTGCCCCAACTATGTTTAATATGAATTTGATTAATAACCCTGTCACTATACCTATCAGTTACACAATACAAACTACTAATGTACAATTAGTGCACATACAGTCCCAATTTGACCCATTTGCCTTCCCCTATGCCTACCTATAAACTCAAAGTCTATTGTATATGTATGTGTATAGTCCTCTCTAAAGGTAGTGGAACAGCAAGACTAATTATACATTAACAACATTTGGATTTGAGATCAAAAGATGAGCACGAGATGATAGATCAGAATTGTAGCTTTCATTTCCTTGGTATTTACTTTTAAATTTAAATTTGTTCAAAGTTGTTCAACACCTCTAGATGTAAATATCAGGATATGAAATCTGAAATTCTGATCTATTGCCTCATATCCGTCTTTTAAACAACTTAGAACATGGCACCTTTTGTTTGAACCCACCCATTTTTCAATTGATTAAAAATATTGGAACAAATGACACGTGTTTCTTGTTACCCATGTGTGCCGTGTTAGGTTGATCATTTGAACAGTTCATACCTCCGAGTGTCTACTCTTGGTTTGAGCCATGAGTCTCACTTGTGAAGACCGCGCTTGTTAAAAAGGATAAACCAACATTCAGACCAGAGAGCTGCCTATAGGGGCAAAGCAAATTTTAAAGCTGAGCAAAAAAGGAAAAATTGATCACAGTAATTGCACAGTCATTGGGCATAGCCTGTTCTGTAAAAGAAAGAAATCACTGGTGTACTAACAACCAGACATCAAACAGGTCAACCAAGGTTAAATAACAGCAGTTGATGACAGAAACATTGTGAGAGCCGTGAAGAAAAAAAACCACAAAACAATCAATGACATCACCAACCTCAGGGCAGGGGTGACGGTATCACAATCCACATTTCGAAGAAGACCTTGAAAGCAGAAATATAGAGGCCATACCACAAACAACTAATCAGCAGAAAAAAATCAGAAGGACAGACTGGAATTAACAAAGAAATACAGAGAAGAGCCACAAAAAGTTCTGGAACCAAAATTAACCTCTACCAAAGTAGAGAAAAGGCCAAATTGTGGAGAAAGAAAGGATCTGCTCGCGATCCAAAAACATACAAGCTTATGTCAAGTGTAGTGGAAGTCATGTGATATCTTGGGCTTACATGGATGCTTTTGGAATGGGCTTAATAATCTTTATTGATGATGTAACTCATGATGGTAGCAGCAAAATGAACTCAGAAGCCTACAGACACATTCTGTCTGCTAAATTACAGTGAAAATGCATCCAAACTAATTGGGAGGAACCTGTAGAAAGACAATGACCCTAAAACACACTGCCAACACAACAAAGGATTTCAGCAGTCGAAATCTCATCTCATCTCATTATCTCTAGCCACTTTATCCTGTTCTACAGGATCACAGGCAAGCTGGAGCCTATCCCAGCTGACTACGAGCGAAAGGCGGGGTACACCCTGGACAAGTCGCCAGGTCATCACAGGGCTGACACATAGACACAGACAACCATTCACACTCACATTCACACCTACGGTCAATTTAGAGTCACCAGTTAACCTAACCTGCATGTCTTTGGACTGTGGGGGAAACCGGAGCACCCGGAGGAAACCCACGCGGTGCAGTCGAAATAAAAAAATAAAAAAAAAGTCAAAGGATTTAGGTTGTCAATCACTAGACCAGTTGAGCTGTGGTAAAAGCCTGGAAAAGCATCACTGAAGAAGAATGCAACAGTTTACTGATGTCAGTGGTTTGCCAGCTTGATGTCATGCAAGTAAAGGATATACAACCAAATATTATGTGCTGTTTATTTACTATAAGACTATACTCTGAGACTGTTGAGTACATGCTCACCTAAAATTTGGATGGTCTGCCATCCATGTTTGAAGTTGTTCAACACCTCTAGATGTAAATATCAGGATATGAAATCTGAAATTCTGATCTATTGCCTCATGCCTGTCTTTTAAACTCAAACCCAGATGTCTCCAGTGTATAGCAAAAACAAAAGAATATTAACCAAAATTCCAATAGTTTCAGAGGGGAATGTAAATGTATATCTAGATGTACATGTATATGCACATAATTACAATATGACCCTTGGTGAGCTCACTGAAGGCTTTCATCCTCGATCAGTTGAAGGAATTGGCATTTAAAACAACCTTCATCAGTAAAAATACTTAGCCACAGCATCTGAATTGTTCTCCCACCAGTTATTCTTGCATTTACATTTCTGGCCTGCAATAAAGGCTATTAATAGTCAGTGTGGATAAATGTTTCTTTATATATATATATATATATATATATATATATATATATATATATATATATATATATATATATATATATATATGCTTCCTTCTGTTAGTGATGCTTTGTGGAGAGGGATGGAAAAATCAAGAGAAGACAATCCCTTGCTTCCACCACAGTAAGAACACATACTGTATCTAGCCAGCCCTAGTTCTGCCATTATGTCAGCACGTACTCTGCTGAAGCTCCTGCTGTGTTCTCAGACTTTATTATTTTGGATTGCTTATCACAACATACACATGTGCATGCCATTTTATGCACAGTTCAAGAAAGATTCCTGCAAGTCTAATTTTTATAGTTCTGGGTTTTTGAAATGGCAATTCTCCTTTTTGTGACAGATATAATGGTTTGGATCAACATATTAGCAATGCTCTGTATTTGGATCAATACATCATCCATGCATTATCCGTACCCGCTTATCCTGTGTAGGGTTGCAGGCAAGTTGGAGCCTATCTCAGCTGACTATGGGTGAGAGGTGGGGTACACCCTGGACAAGTCGCCAGATCATCGCAGGGATGACACATAGAGACAAACAACCATTCACACTCACATTCACACCTACGGTCAATTTAGAGCCACCAATTAGCCTAACCTGCATGTCTTTGGACTGTGGGGGAAAACAGAGCACCCAGAGGAAACCCATGCAGACACGGGAAGAACATGCAAACTCCACACAGAAAGGCCCCCATCAGCCACTGGGCTCAAACCCAGAACCTTCTGGCTGTGAGGTGACAGCGCTAACCACTACACCACCATGCCACCATCAATACACCATCCATGCCTAAAATATAATACTGTCCAGTTTATTCAGTTCATGCTTGTCTTTTATTTGTTGGTTACTTGGCTATCAGGCCATAATTCTCATATCTCGTTTCCAGTGTTCCCTCCCTTGTGTTTAGGAATGCTCTACATCCACATGAAGATTCATCAGGAGTTTGAGCAGAGACATCACTTTAAGTGGGAGATCCATCACGCATTCAGACAAGAGAAGTACCAGGGTGTGAAGATTACACTGTTTACTGTAACAGATAAGTCCTTCTTCTTCTTTACCACGCAGGCTATTATTTAGTGCCTGTCATAACACTCCATCATCCAGCCACCTGGGAGTTTGAAGGCTCACACCTACACACCCACATACACACGAAAGTCCCAATCTTGTCAGGCTGTGTTTTTGAATGCTGTTCCACTGCTGCACCAGGCTAGAGTATGCATGGATATGGGGCCTTTTCACTACCAGGCGCCTGAGGGAGGAAAAAAAAAATTGAGAAAACATAGTTCCATGCCAGACTAGTTGATTGTGACTTTCTCCAGTTAGTCATTTTATAGACATACCCTCCTGTATACTGCTCAAGAACATAAACAGGGCTAAACATCTAGTGTTGCTATACACTATAGTTATGAAGGAAAATATGATCTGCTGCGAAAAGCATAAAGATGCTGAAAGAAATAAAGCGCAAGCATGTGACTTGGTTTTCCAAGGTAGAGAAACCTGACTTTGAAGGGGACTAAATTATCCATCCATCAATCCATTATCCGTAACCAGTTATCCTGTTCTACAGGGTCGCAGGCAAGCTGGATCCTATCCCAGCTGACTTTGGGTGAGAGGCTGGGTACACACTGGACAAGTCGCCAGGTCATCGCAGCGCTGACATAGAGACAAACAACCATTCACACTCACATTCACACCTACAGTCAATTTAGAGCCACCAATTAGCTTAACCTGCATGTCTTTGGACTGTGGGGGAAACCGGAGCACCCGGAGGAAACCCACGCAGACACGGGGAGAACATGCAAACTCCACACAGAAAGGCCCTCGCCGGCCGCTGAGTTCAAACCTTGGACCTTCTTCCTGTCAAGCGACAGTGCTAACCACTGTGCCACCAGGACTAAATTAGATCCTTTTTTTTATATACATACAAGTATCTTTCTCACATACATGTGAAGGTAAAGTTGAAACTATTTGTTACATGGACACAAGTGTTTTATTGGGAAATACACCACTCATATTTTTCATATGAGCTGCATCTGGGACATGGAGAACCAAAACCTTGACATACAGTATATCTCTGTCACTCGTGAGGAAGTAGATGAATTGTTTTGATTAATTTGGGTACTTTTTGTTTGTGAATGTGTCTGTCATAAAAAGAACATTACACATTGGCTTGAAGATATGAAGTTTATCTTCTCGTGTTGAAAAACTCTAATTTTTCATATGAAATACATTGCAGATCTGAGTGACATAGTGTATTTTCCAATATTTCATGCCGATGATGTCACTCCCAGTGTTTTCCCACTGACTAGATGTGCGTCATCAAAATGGCGAACCAGTTCGATATTAAAATTCTTTTGATTAACTTCCTTTTTTTTGTGGATGTATCTACCGTATATAGTATGAAGAACATTACATGGTGGCGAGAAGATATGAAGTTTGTCTTCTTGTGTTGAAAATATTTTCACTCGTTTGCTTTGCTCGCTTGTGAATATGTTCATCACTTGAAGATAAACCTCATATCTTTGCGCAACCGTGTAATATTCTCTATGTATCAGTAGCACAGCAATAAAACACATTTAGTGTAATATATTTGTGTGTTTCATTGTACTTTCATGACAAATGTTGCTTGTAAACTAGCTGGCCAAAATGATGAACAGCAAACAATCAAGTTGACGAGAAAAAAAAAACTATAAACAACCAAGCTCACACTTTTCTGATCATGAACCAGCAACAAATCAGTCAGTTATTTGTTATGTCCATCCATCCATTATCTGTAGCCGCTTATCCTGTTCTACAGGGTCGCAAGCAAGCTGGAGCCTATCCCAGCTGACTACGGGCGAAAGGCGGGGTACACCCTGGACAAGTCGCCAGGTCATCACAGGGCTGACACATAGACACAGACAACCATTCACACTCACATTCACACCTACGGTCAATTTAGAGTCACCAGTTAACCTAACCTGCATGTCTTTGGACTGTGGGGGAAACCGGAGCACCCGGAGGAAACCCACGCAGACACAGGGAGAACATGCAAACTCCACACAGAAAGGCCCTCGCCGGCCACAGGGCTCGAACCCGGACCTTCTAGCTGTGAGGCGACAGCGCTAATCACTACACCACCGTGCCGCCCCACAAAAACATTCTAGAGTCCCAAATGTTTGTTTTCCAGCACAAAATTAGCAGAAAGCACAACTTTATTCATCACACACTTGTGTGAAATTTCCTCTCTGCATTTAACCCATCTGAAGCAGTGAACACACACATGCACACACACGTGAGCAATGAGCACACACACATACCCAGAGCAGTGGGCAGCCATGCTAACAGCACCCGGGGAGCAGTTGGGAGTCAGGTGCCTCGCTCAAGGGCACCTCAGCCCAAGGCCGTCCCATATTAACCTAACCTACATGTCTTTGGACTGTGGGGGAAACTGGAACACCCGGAGGAAACCCACATAGACACAGGGAGAACATGCAAACTCCACACAGAAAGGCCCTTGCCAGCCGCTGGGTTCGAACCCAGAATCTTCTTGCTGTGAGGTGACCATGCTAACCACTACAGCACCATGTTACAGAAAAAAAATTGCGTGTATCTAAGCAGCAGAATTACATAAAAGACCACTTTTCAGATTAAAAAAGAAAACATAATGAAGGCCACTGGGTTTTGCTGCAAAATTAAAAAGCAAGTATGACAGTTGTCTCATACCAAATATCGACTTTGTTTAATTTATTATGGCTTATTGATGTTTATAGCATTTTTTAATGCTGAAACATTTCATTTCATTATTTTTAAGCCATTTTTAGTCTACGGCATTTCTTTACATGTGCCTAAGACTTTTGCCCAGTACTGTACATTACACATATATATTATTTTTGCAGGTGGCACGGTGGTGTAGTGGTTAGCGCTGTTGCCTCACAGCAAGAAGGTCCGGGTTCGAGCCCCGTGGCCGGCGAGGGCCTTTCTGTGCGGAGTTTGCATGTTCTCCCCGTGTCTGTGTGGGTTTCCTCCGGGTGCTCCGGTTTCCCCCACAGTCCAAAGACATGCAGGTTAGGTTAACTGGTGACTCTAAATTGACCGTAGGTGTGAATGTGAGTGTGAATGGTTGTCTGTGTCTATGTGTCAGCCCTGTGATGACCTGGCGACTTGTCCAGGGTGTACCCCGCCTTTCGCCCGTAGTCAGCTGGGATAGGCTCCAGCTTGCCTGCGACCCTGTAGAACAGGATAAAGCGGCTAGAGATAATGAGTAATGAGATGATATTATCTTTGCTTTACAAGATCCAATACAGACTTTGTTTGTTTACAATTTTTCTTAACCAATCAAGTCTTGGTTATATGATGTGTTTGATTGCTGTCTCCTGATAGAGCTGCTACCTGTACCTGACAAATTATTAGACATAACACATGATTAATACACATGATTAATTTTAAAATTACTACAATTGTATTATTATAAGGTACATTGATCAGTTGTACCATGAAAACCACTGACAGGTGAAGTGAATAGCATTGATTATCTCATTACAATGCTACCTGTCAAGGGGTGGCAGCAAGTGAACACTCAGTTCTTAAAGTCTATAGTGTTGGAAGCAGGAAAAATGAGCGACTTTAACATGAGCCGAACTGTGATGTTCAGACAACTGTACGACAGAGAGTTCAAAGTATTGACTTGGCCTCCAAATTCCACAGATCTCAATCTGATCGAGCATTTGTAGGATGTGCTAGACAAATAAGTCCACACCACGGAGGCCCCTGTTCACAACTTACAGGATCTGTTTGTGTCTTGGTGCCAGATACCCCAGCATACCTTCAGAGGACTTGTGGAGTCCATGTCTCAACGGAGTCAGAGCTGTTTTGGTGGCACAAGGAGGACCTACACAATATTAGGCAGGTGGCTTTAATTTTACGGCTGGATATGGTATATTGGATACAAATGTATTACAGCAGAAGGTCCTCTGTTAGCTGTTCGCACTGAATCTGAAATTAGATCATTGGTGAGATGCTACAGTGCATGTCCACTGTAATTATATTCATTCTGATCCAGTTTCAATTTGCAACATCAAGGACAATCAAATCAGGATTCTGAAGGGTGATCTGCTTAAAAACACAGCGTTTTTGTCATAATGAACAGATCGATGTGCACCTGTGTCCCTTTGTTTTTGTGTGTGTTTGTGAGTGACTGTGTTTCAAAGAACCAGCATGCTGAATAAGAATGTAAAGTGAGGGCACACGACCTCTGCTTTGCACATGAAACAGTGGCTAATATAGAGACATCAAAGAAAGCTTTCAATCGAATGGGATCTGCATTGGGTCATGTTGCTTCCATAATTAAAGTTGACACACTGCTCGATTCACTGCCCTTTCAACATTGTCGGCTGTAGATGAACATTTTCAAGCAAATGCCTGGCTTTGTAAACTAATATCAGGACATCAGCATTTGATCACTACACCATCACTGTATTTACATGCTGCCTTTTGGAACAGGGTTTTTTAGTTGTGTCGATTTTATGCAGTGTTGTCATAACAAGGTTCAAGTGCCTCTTCCTAATTTTCATGAATAATATTCAGATACATATGTATCTGCACATTCAATGAGAGTGAGGGTGGAATAAATAGATGGGATGGGTCACTTATGATTGTCAGATGATCATTTTTTTCTATCCATGTAGTCCCTGATTCCAGAAAAGAGCCTTTAGTACGCACACACACACACACACACACACACACACACACACACACACACACACACACACACACACACACACTTCATTAATCCCCACATAAAATATTCTTTCTAATATTACAACATAATTCTTCCTTAGACAGTGGCGGAACTAGACTTTTTTCCTTGGGGGGGCAAGGGGGTGGCCAGGACTATTTCAGGGGGGTCAATGGTTCCTACTACTACACACACAAATATGCACGAGCACTCACGATTAATGTTAGCGATTGTGTGCTGTATATCTGTTTTTTATCTTATGTGTTTAAATTATGCATTATTGTTATTATTATTATTATTATTTATTCTTACATGGTGTTGCACCTGTTCTTGTCTTGTGTTCTTGGCCATGTCATGACTTCTAATTATTTTTGTCTTTTTGTTATATATACAGACACACCTTTCTTTCTTTCAACATTAAAATTCCAGGGACTACAGATGAAAGAAAACTAGTCAGTGATTATTTCTAGTGCATTTACATGTTAATTAATACACATTGATCCTTCTTAAATAAATAAACTTATAAACAATACTTTCAATTTACAATCATGCTTAAGTAGCTACGTATTAAGCACACAGAAGATGTCATTTTGAGTGTAATTTGTAGTTTATTAATGTACAAAATGAATACGGTGCATTTACCAACACCCTGACACCATTGACTGGAACTAAAATGCACATAGTAACTCAAGTCACACAGTTACTCAGTTACTGACACACTGAGTCAGTTACACAGTCACACAGTTACTCACACACACAGGTACATATAGTCAGTTGTTCACACAGCCAGTAGTCCATCAAACCATCAACTTTCCACAAAAAAAAATAAAAATAAATAAATTGCCTTAAATAAATAAATTGCCATCTTTTCTGTCTGCCAACTCCACACCCCCTTAATGCGTGACCATAAGCTACCATACCAGCAACGCCGAGTAGGTCCAACTTAAAGTCAATAAACTAAGAACCCAAATCATCACACATATCTACCGTCTCTCTGTAATCCGTGGCTAGCCTCTACAAATGACGCAAAAGATGCCACTGTTTATTAAGAACGTGCAGAAGGCATCTAGCTTCTAGCAGTAGCACAGTGCTCCGTACACTCTTTCCCTAGCAGAATGGGCGTTTTTTGCACTTACAACAAGAAGGTTGAGTGCCAAGGTAATAAACACACTCCCTGTACTTCCTTCAAAAGAGGGTCTAGTCTTCAAAATACGCCATGACTTACTTAATTCTGAACATTGTTCATACTGCTAAAGGTCACTTCACATCACACACCTAGTTTTGACTACATCTGCATTTTCACCTTTTCTATTGCCAAATAGAAGAATTGCCAAATCATTCTGATTTATGAAACGAAAATCGATTGGCCAGAAGATCCACTGACTGATCTTATTGAACTCGTGAACTTATTTTGTGATAAACTGCGGTCGTGTACTCACCGATATAGGTCAGTCTTAAAATCCATCTGGCTGAGGAGCAGCTGCCTTTTCTGTTCAATGGTTCCTTCTTCTTCTTTTTCTTCTTTCCCACGTCTTCTATTGTAAATTGGATTGCAACGCCTTGTGGTAGCTTGCATTGCGCCATCTACTGTACAGGAGGAACCTAGCAGTCACAGACTTCAATACAACTGGCTTTTCTCGTGCGGTGCCGTAACATGTCAATCATCTGGGGGGGGCACCTGGGGTAGCCAATCAGATTCCAGGGGAGGCTAGTGCCCCCCCAGCCACCCCTGTAGCTCCGCCCCTATCCTGAGATCATGATCATTATACCAATTTAGTTGTATCTAATCTCTCTCTCTCTCTCGCACACACACTGATTATATGTGCCTTTTCTGTTGCTGCTTTATGCCCATTAATGTTCATTTAAATGTTTATTTAAAATAGGTCTGAGGTCTGTGTTTAAAGACGTCAGTAAATCTGTTATTCTACCGAGCGCTGGTACAGAAAAAGGGTTAATACATGCTTTGTTTGGTCATGATGCAGGGCTCGTTCAAAGGGCTCAAGGTATGGTGTATCATTGCAAAGGTTAAACAGATCCTTATATAAATGATGTGAGAATGCAATACTGTATATTTCAGAGATCTAAATTTATGCGATTTGTGTTATTTATTACCAATAGCCACAATAATCCTAACTGTTTCCTATTTAAACTCCATCCATCCCATCCATTATCTGTAGCTGCTTATCCTGTATAGGGTCGCAGGCAAGCTGGAGCCTATCCCAGCTGACTCTGGACGAGAGGCGGGGTACACCCTGGACAAGTTGCCAGATCATCACAGGACTGACACACAGAGACAAACAACCATTCACACTCACATTCACACCTACAGTCAATTTAGAGCCACCAATTAGCTTAACCTGCATGTCTTTGGACTGTGGGGGAAACCGGAGCACCCGGAGGAAACCCACACAGACACAGGGAGAACATGCAAATTCCACACAGAAAGGCCCCCCATTGGCCACTGGGCTCAAACCCAGAACCTTCTTGCTGTGAGGCGACAGTGCTAACTACTACACCACCATGCCACCCCCATTTAAACTCACTAGGCTCTACCGATCAGGATTTGAAGTTATTGTTTCATCATTGTTGCCCTTCTATTGATGAAAATGGGTGACTATTGCAGACTTAGGCAGGAAGGTTAAAATATACCCCAAGGTATTTATTAATAAATAATCCTATTTATTGCATAGACTACAGTAAAAACTGTATGCTGACAAGACCAGAGATTAATGGTATCACTAAAATCACAGATGCATACTTTATTCACTCCTTTGGGAAAACATCTCTATTGGATTTTATGCATAGTGACATTTTTTATTGAATTATAAAATTACTAAACGAATTTTGTCTTGCCAAGAACCTAATAAATGAGTGCAGTCACAGGTATCTGCTGTAAGGGCATGGGTTCCTACCGATTACTGTGCATCTATCAAATTATGGACAAATTGATACATTGCAGTTGAAATTTCCACTTCCAAGTTTCTTGCAATGCCAACCAGATAGCAAATAAATTTCTATGCCTGTACCAACTACATTTATATTCTGATGTCATGAAACGTGTCTGTAATCATAAAGATAATTGGGCAGCACAGTGGTGTAGTAGTTAGCACTGTTGCCTCACCACAAGAAGGTTCTGGGTTCGAGCCCTGTGGGCGACGGGGGGCCTTTCTGTGTGGAGTTTGCATGTTTTCCCCGTGTCTGCGTGGGTTTCCTCTGGTTTGCCCCACAGTCCAAAGACATCCAGGTTGGGTTAATTGGTGACTCTAAATTGACTGTAGGTGTGAATGTGAGTGTGAATGGTTGTTTGTCTCTATGTGTCAAGCCTGCGATGATCTGGCGACTTGTCCAGGGTGTACCCCGCCTCTCGCCCATCGTCAGCTGAGATAGGCTCCAGCTTGTCCACGACCCTGCACAGGATAAGCACTTACGGATAATGGATGGATGGGCATAAAGATAATACATCAATAGCATAATAATACTTATCATTACCTCTGAGTATGAAAAAGCAAAAGAGAAAATCTTTTATCTGTCCTGCTGCATTGCGCATCATGAGCTCTGCAGTGTGGAGAAGACCTGCTTTTCATAGAACATGAAGAGAAGCAGCAGTGAATTTAAATAGGGGAATCTACACAATTCACATTTTTATATTTGTCCTTCAGCTTCTCTGGTTATGCATTGAGCCAGTCCCACCTGTCCACCCACGTCAGGGGCAGGCGTACTCAGTACATTAACTGAACGGAAAGTGTGTTCTTTCCCTGTGACAGATCAGAGGGGGGAATAACTTTTCCTGAAGACATGGTGTTCCCACAACAGTGCACTGCTGATGGCAAGAGCAGAGAGTTCTCAAGAGCACTTGAGAATGTTTACTGCACACCTTTGAAGAGACTGTCACATTGTGCATGGTGCACTTGGTTAATTTTATCTGAGTAAATCGATCCTGGCTACTGAATTAAATATTCAACGATTTGGTTAGATTTGTAGTTGGATGTTCTTTATATATCTCTATAGTTATTAAGAGATGAAGACAAACTTTCCACATATTGAATGCTTTGAACTGAGCAAAGCAGACTAGACTGTCGTCTATGAGCGCTTAACTGTCATCATAATCCTGTTTACTCATCTCATCTCATTATCTCTAGCCGCTTTATCCTGTTCTACAGGGTCACAGGCAAGCTGGAGCCTATCCCAGCTGACTACGGGCGAAAGGCGGGGTACACCCTGGACAAGTCACCAGGTCATCACAGGGCTGACACATAGACACAGACAACCATTCACACTCACATTCACACCTACGGTCAATTTAGAGTCACCAGTTAACCTAACCTGCATGTCTTTGGACTGTGGGGGAAACCGGAGCACCCGGAGGAAACCCACACGGACACGGGGAGAACATGCAAACTCCACACAGAAAGGCCCTCGCCGGCCACGGGGCTCGAACCCGGACCTTCTTGCTGTGAGGCGACAGCGCTAACCACTACACCACCGTGCCGCCCTTCCTGTTTACTCTTCAGTAATAATCTCATGTAATTTTATAGAAATATAATTAATTTCTTTTGAATACACTTCCATTTAAAAGTCTCTGTGTGTCATGTGTCATACCTTTCTCTATTTTATGAGCAATAGAAAATATATCTATGGAACTAGACACACAAATGTTTTCACATGCTTGGACATCCTCTGAATGGCAGGTGTATGTGCACACATGTGAAGTAAAGATAAGCAATAGATGTCATGTGACAGAGAATAAATAGATCTCTTGCTGCATGTTTAAAGGGTCAGTCACTTGTAATGTGTGTTTTATACTTTTGTTACTTTCAGATCGATATATTAATGTAACGCCTGTATAGGAGGATTACATTACTAACTACTTATTAACTGAGCACAAGGTCGGGAAAATATCAGACTTGAGAGTACGGACTGAGCTGTAGGTGAAGTCCATACAAAAAGACCGAGCAAGCGAGGTTAATAAGGAGTTTATTATATGGCTTTTTTATTTCTAAGATTAAAATAGACTATTATAATGAGGCATGACGCTGCTTTCAGTCACATCATATTTGTAACGTAGATGAGTCACGTATGCAGAATAAACGGCTTGCGGTTTCAAACCTCAATTTCTGTTAACAGTTAGCAGTTTCTGAATGCTCTTCGTTGCTTATTTGTTGAATAACTCGGTGACTCTTGTTTGTCTTTTGTGTTTCGGCCATTTTTTATTCCATTTTGATTTCCAATTAATCTTTTTTTGTCGTTTTGTTTTTGTTTTTGTTTGTTTCTTGCAACATTGAAAGCCGGCGCCTTGGAAAGAAAGTCTGTAATCGCCCACAGGCATTACAGGAAAATACTGCCCACCAAGGAACCAATCAGTGTGCACAATTTTACCGGAAGTGGCGCATGCCATATAATAAATATAAATTAATAACCAATCAATATAAATGGTTAATACAGCAGGTATTACATCAGTTAACTAAGCAATAAAGCATTAACAGGTTTATTAGTGCTTCATTTGGTTTTCTTAGATTATTCCATGTGCTACCAGGTAGCATGTGAAAACATTACTAATATTTGAGAAATATTGTTTGAGAAATACTGATGTGAACGTGGACTCGATCTGAATATTCTGTTTGCATATAGGCATTACTTTAGTGTAATTTAGTGAGCATTTTCTTTTCTTTTCTTTTCTTTTCTTTTTATGTGACATACAATAAGTACTTGCTCTGGGAAATAGAGTTATGTACTGGAACCATGCAACTAAGAGCAGTCCTTTGTGTGTTATTATCTCAGTTCTTTGTGTTGAGACAGTGGCTTGAAGGCATGGATATGAAGCCATTAAATAAATAATTATTAAGCTAACATTGCCAAATAACTACTCTATTTACTGCACAGTATAGGCACACTCATTAGCTATGAATCAGTGTCTCATATGTGCTTCTCTACATGAAATGTTGCCAGTGATCATGTTATTGAAAATCATGACACAGTGAAATGTGGAAGAAAAAAGTCATCAGATTGCAGTGCTGAATGAACCAGAGTATCCATCCATCCATCCTACGGTATATCTGTAGCCGTTTATCCTGTTCTACAGGGTCACAGGCAACCTATCCCAGCCGACTATGAGCGAGAGGTGGGGTACACCCTGGACAAGTTGCCAGGTTATCGCAGGGCTGACACAGAGACAAACAACCATACACACTTGCATTCACACCTACGGTTAATTTAGAGCCACCAATTAACCTAACCTGCATGTCTTTGGAACCAGAGTATGTTTCAGCTTATTATAGCTGTGTATGTCAAATGCGAAACCAACTCACTTCTTTGTATTACTGTTATTAATTTTTTTTTTTTTTTACCAGCTAGACTAGACCACTCTAGCACTAGTACAAACCAGCAATGGTCTCTCATCTTTTACGTTATGAATCCATGCACATTCGCTGAATGCTTTTGATCACTGTGCATTTAACTAATTGCACATTTTGCAAATCGCCCATGATAAGAGCTCTGCACAGTGATTAAAATGGAAATATTAAATTGAGTGCAACCTGCACAACTTCCTGGCACATCTTCTACCATGTGCAGTGGTGTGTGATATGAATGTGATTTTTCATGTGAGGTTCATGATATCGTAACTGTGTGCTCTTCAGAAAAATGGATAAGGACATAAAATATATATTAAATGGCTTATTTTGATCCAAAGAATACATAAGCAAAATTGGACCAAGCAAAAAAAAAAAACAAAAAAACAGGAGTCAGTGAATCTGTAGGTGTTTCAGTCTCTTTCACTTCTCTTTTCTTTTTAGAAGAAGAAGCCAAGCAAAGAAGCCTTTATTTGTCACATGTACACTCAAGCACAGATTTACACACACAGTGAAGTTTAACCTCTGCATTTAATCCATCTGAAGCAGTGAACACACACATGCACACAGAAGTGAGCAACAAGCAAACACATACCCAGAGCAGTGGGCAGCTAGGCTACAGCGCCTGGGGAGCAGTTGGTGGTTAGGTGCCTTGCTCAAGGGCATTTCAGCCCAACCTCAGGCCATGGCTGCCCTATGTTCACCTAACCGCATGTCTTTGGACTGTGGGGGAAACTGGAGCATCCAGAGGAAACCCACACAGACACAGGGAGAACGTGCAAACTCCACACAGGAAAGCCCCCGTTGGCTGCTGGGCTTGAACCCAGAACCTTCTTGCAGTGAGACGACAGTGCTAACCACTACACCACCGTGCCGCCTTATTTACTCATACTCATCTACACTATAACTTAACTCATTTATCAGCAGTAAAATTTCATTTCCTGTTTGTCTTCCAATGCAAATGGATGCTTAGTCATTTTCTGTCCTTCAGCCTGCCTCATACAGCAGACGAAGGCACAAATTGAAATCATACCCAAACATTTGTCTTCCATTCACTGCATATTCAAAACGCCAAGTGAAAATCTCATTCTTGATGATATAATAGAACAAACATTAAGATTGATTGATTTCGTTCTGCACTACTCAGATTCAATTTTTATATTATTATTATTTTAGTTTCCAAATATGGGAGTTTAGTGATGTCTACATCTATCAAAGACACTTTTGGATGTTTAATTAAATCAGTGTATTATTGCATTACACAACCCAACATATGAACATATGAAAAACTGAGCATCTGCAAATACCGGTACAATATATTTTTATCCAGTTGAGCATTATTTCCACACCTGTTACCTCAAAGCTTGATCTCAGCCTATCACTCGTTACTCTAATAGAACTGTTTCTGCTTTTAGTTCACTTCTGGTCAAGTGGCAAAAGAAATTGCTGTTTAAACAGCTTTGAAAAAAATACTTGTCTGTAATCTAGTATAATTTATTACACTTATTTATCTGTATTGTTTCTTGTCTATAAATCTCTTTATTCAAGCAATGAAATAGAGAAAATCAGCATATGAAGCTCATGTAATCTGAAATCTAGACAGAAAAAAAAGGAAAAGCTTTGCGCTTTGAGCTCTTCTATGAGATACTATTTGTGGCTCCACTTCCATCTGGAAAGAGGCTTCCAGAGAAGCAGCTGCATGCCTATTGATATCTCATTATACCCCAAAACATGAGGAGAACTGTCATCTTTGTCAGTATTTAAGTCCACTTAAATTTGCATTGCATTACAGGGCTCGAAATTCATATATTTTTTCACCAGCCAGCCAGACTAGTTACCTTCCAGAGTAACTCGCCAAACAGAAAATCAACTCGCCAAAATTTGTTCATGTATGAATTTTACTTCTGTCAAAAATAACACAAGAGAGAGTAGTTACCATTGTTCATGACTAATGTGCATTTATTTCAAGACCCGAGTATTTTGATACTGGTTTTTTTTTTTTTTTGCACACTTTACAAATTGGCATTTGCTGTTCCACGTCCTCCTCACGATATCCAAAAAAATGCCGGATGACTGATCCCTTACTAGTTCTTCTAGGAACCAATTCATCCGCTTCCATTTTTTAATTTGTCGCTGAAATTGACAGAGCTTACACGGTAGCCTATGCAACACCAGCGATTGCACGAACTGAGTCAGCGCAGTAAACCAAAACTAGGAAATCTTCCCGCAAGTTCCTTTCAGCACCGAGATGTCGCCCGGGATTGGTTGGCGAGTGCGTGACGTTATTGTTTTTTTTACCCTTAGGCAGCCTCTCACGTTACTGCCTGAGGGACAGGGAGAAAACCACTGGAAAAGGTTTTAAACAAATGCAACAAACACGAAACAAACACAAGTCGGCAGATGACCATAAAATACTCGATAGTTACGATATAATAATTTTATGTATCTCACACAGAATTTTCGGAGATATATCGAGTATATTCGATATATTGCACAGCCCTAGTCTGAATCTTCGCTTCATATATATTTTTTATTTTCAACTAGCCAGCCAGGCTGCCTAGTGACAGGAATTACCCGCCAAATGACAAATTAAGTCGCCTCGGGCGACTGGACCACCTCGAATTTCGAGCCCTGCATTAATTATGCACCTTAGTTGCCATTTCTTTTATTATTTAAAGGGTTAAGACACTGAGATGCATCGTACTTAGAAGTTGTTGTTGGATTTTCATTATATAGCTGCCATCTCTATGAGGCATCATGATCCCTTTGTGAAAATGTGTAAATACAGCGATTCTGTCTTCAGTTTTGTGTTCATAAAACAAACAAAAAAAATGTTTGTATAAATGACAAAGTTGCATGCAATCAGGGCTATATGCCATACACATTATCTGTATCTTCACTCCATTGGATGTATCTCAAATGTATGTTGACTGACACCCTTGAGCAGAACCACCTTTCAAAATTACAGAATGTTATTTTGTTTAATCTTATTTAACCTGTGACGTTCTCTCAGCCTTTATGGAGACTTGGAATTCTTTATTGTAAACTACACACTGTTCCACCTGCCTCTCTCTATCATTCTGTTTGCCTATGTGTGAGATAAATGAGATTACTGGTGCTGGACAGTAAGACTGCAAGCACTGAGGGATGAGAAAGCAATAAAGTGCTGCTACTGCTCATCTTCTGCCAGCCAGACTAACAAGCCAGCCCTGTTTAGGCAGGAATCCATTTACCTGATGCAATCACACGGAGCAAGAACTGGAGCTGAACAGGGCATCCGGTCTCTCTCACTCTCTTTCGCATTCTCTTTCTCTCATCCTCCCTTTCTTTTTTTCTGTCTACCCCCCTCCTTCTCTTCCCACAGCCTTACAAAATCTCACATGAAAAAATATGCTAAAGAGATCAGCATCCATCTCCTCATTTCATAGCCATCAGAATGATGTAATGCCACTGCTTGCACCCCATGGTTACCTGTTGACCTTCAGCATTCCATCACCTGTGTGGTGCATGAATGTACATGTGCTGTAATATTACAGGCAAAATAGTGTGGAAGCAAACAATTTTCACCAGATGCATATTTTAAAAATAACAACAAAAACAGTACAGGATTAAACCAAAGAAGTCAGACCATAAAATCCATTGCTCACTTCATACAAAGTAATATACACCGATCAGCCATCACATTAAAACCACTGAGAGGTGAAGTGAATAACATTGATTATCTCATTACAGTGGCACCTGTCAATGGGTGGGATATATTAGGCAGCAAGAGAACAGTCAGTTCTTGAAGTTGATGTGTTGGAAGCAGGAAAAATGGGCAAGCGTAAGGATTTGAGCGATTTTGACAAGTGACAAATTGTGATAGCTGGATGACTGGGTTTGAGCATCTCCAAAATGGCACATCTTGTGAGGTGTTCCCAGTGGTTAGTACCTACCAAAAGTGGTCCAAGGAAGGACAACCAGTGAGCCGGCGACAGGGTCATGGGTGTCAAAGGCTCATTGATTCTCATGGGGCACAAAGGCTAGCCCATATGGTCCAATGGCTCAAAAGAGTACAAACTGCTGAAAAAGTTAATACTGACACCTTTCTGTTTTAGCCAGCATTAACTTTTTCAGCAGTTTGTGCTACAGTAGCTCTTCTGTGAGATTGGACCATATGTACGTTACTGCTGCAGCTAAAACTCTTATGGTTAATGTGTCATGTCAACAACAGAATCAGCTTCAAACTCCATTTCCCAGAATGCAATTCTGCCTACAAACACCCTTGACACTGATTCCACACACCTGGACTCAATCACCACCACTCACTATATAAGCGCACTCACTACACAAGGACTTTGCAAAGTATTCATTCATCACTGTTCCACATCTGACATGGCAAGCCTTTTTATTTTCATGTTTACTAGTTCTGGTTTTGGCCCACATTTGTTTTCTCATTTTGTCATTCTTGCCTTGCTCTTTGAAAACCTGTTTGTACATCGCCTGACCTCGTGCCTGTTTCCGGACTCTGACTTTTGTTTTGTGATTTGGATTTGTTTTCACCTCAACTGTTGCCAGCTCTGCCACCTCACATTATGTAAATAAACCTATTTTCTGTACATTACTTCTTTTGAAAAATACATATTTATGTTTCTTTCTATAAAGTTACTGCTGTTTCCAGGCTGCAGTGTTCATGTAAGTGAATATGCACAGATACTGTGAGCAATAACAGATTGTATTCAAGAAAGAAATTTACAGAGAATATAATTAACATCCTCCAGTTGCCAGACAAAGAGAAACAGTAAGCAACATGCTGTAAAGTTTGTGGAGAGATGGTGAATGAACATTCTCCATAATGTACATGTTTTCATAATAACATTTCCATACAGGGCGGCACGGTGGTGTAGTGGTTAGCGCTGTCGCCTCACAGCAAGAAGGTCCGGGTTTGAGCCCCGTGGCCGGCGAGGGCCTTTCTGTGTGGAGTTTGCATGTTCTCCCCGTGTCTGCGTGGGTTTCCCCCGGGTGCTCCGGTTTCCCCCACAGTCCAAAGACATGCAGGTTAGGTTAACTGGTGACTCTAAATTGACCGTAGGTGTGAATGTGAGTGTGAATGGTTGTCTGTGTCTATAGCTGTGTTCACATATATACCGGTACGATAGTGGTATAACTGTATCGATACAAAGTATACCGGTACAGTTTAGTGCATCTGTCCACACTAGCGAGAAATGCGCGTGCGCGAAATGTTTCCGTGGTTACCGAGTAACTTCCTTCCGAGAATATGGCGGATGAAACAACGTGTGTGTGCTTTTTGTTGTCTATGTACAGTCTGTATTTCTGGTGGTCATTTATTCAGTCGAATTGTATAAAACACACGAGGCAGTTGAGAAAGAAACAAATGAATCTCCGTTCTTCACTATTTTATTCAGCGAAGACATCGATTGAGGTGTGTGACTTTGCGCATGCGCACTATATTTGTATTGATACAGAACCGCTTCATCTTTCCACACTACAGCGAAGCGCTACAGTACCGATACTGTACCGGTACGAAACCCATACATTTGTGGGTTTCGTACCAATACAGTTATACCGCTACAGTACCGGTATAGTTGCTAGTGTGGACAGGTGTTGCGGTACGAAAGTAGTATCGTATCGGTACAAAATCCCTAGTGTGGACAGGATATAAGTGTCAGTGTGAGTGTGAATGGTTGTCTGTGTCTATGTGTCAGCCCTGTGATGACCTGGCAACTTGTCCAGAGTGTCCTTTCGCCCGTAGTTAGCTGGGATAGGCTCCAGCTTGCCTGCAACCCTGTAGAAGGATAAAGTGGCTAGAGATAATGAGATGAGATGTTTCCATACATATATTCATAATATATTACACGTTTATATTATATTGCTCCACACACCAGTGTTCTTGAGGTGCATATATCAATATGTCAGCTGGGCTACCAACTCTCACGCAATGAGCATGAGACACACGCACTTGACTGTCTTCACATGCTCACACACCATACCTCCGATTTCTCACGCTGAAAAAAATCTAGTTTATCTATCTGATCTAGGCTACCCATTGCATCGTACCAACCACTTGCAATTGATCAGTTACGCCTTACGCACGGCTAAACAGGCAGAGAGGTGTTCCCTTCTGTACACACTCCCCTATGGTAGGTGGCGCCATAGACATATAAACATATTCTATGCAGAAGGCGGCGTCTCATACGTCATCCTCGCCACCATATTGGATGTGGCAAAGTGGAGATTCTTCAGCCGTCTCTGGTATAGCGTCTAGACAGTAGCTGAGAATAAAGATGCCTCATTCATGTGCTGCGTTTAACTGTACCAACAGGTTTACCATCCAAACGAGATCACATGGGATTACCTTTCACAGGTGAGACTGGAAAAATACTTTTCATTGTATTTGGTCATTATAACGTAATTTTACGAACAGATTTTCCTGACTTTGCGGCTAATATGAAGGATTTTGACAAAACAGGTCAGACAGTCAGGATCAGAGAGGGAGCTGTTCCTTCAGTCTTCAGTTTCCCAGCTCATCTCTACCGGGTAGGTGTATAGTTATAAGCAGTGAGAATTAGATAATACAGTGCCACACTATGATGAACATTTTTGAACGTATGATGAATGTTTTTAACCTTTCTGAATGTGAAGGAATCAGTGATGTATTTTGTTTTGGTATGACGTTAGAACCTGGCCGAACTCAGTTTGGCGGTCATTCAGCTCAGTTTATTCAACGAGAGTAGGTCTGTGTGGTGACTCAATAAATAAAACAGTACATTTTTATTTTCATTCACTATTTCCAGTTTTTCCACTATTTCCATCATTTATCATATTCAGTCTTGTAGGTTGGTTATTGTGGCCTCAGGTTTTGGTAGCTTGCTACGGTATGCTGACAGATTAGCTTACTTGAGCTATCTATCGCGTATCTGTCGCTAGTTTGCAGTGTACAGGGTATTTCACACACTATTTATAACCATCACATTAAAAGTTATATGTGTCGTTTTGATGCCTGTTTGTTTCCCAAATATATACGTGTGTGTCTTAATGGGTGAATAAAAGGCATTGAGTTGAATATTATTGTAGAAAGGGGCTTTATGAAGTTCAGTCCATTTACTTGCATTGGTTTACGGGGAAGATTTGCCACATCCAATATGGCGGACACTCTGACGTATCCCAGCAACGGGGCCACCAGCTCAATGCGGCGTCTATGTTTATATGTCTATGGGTGGCGCATCTAATGATGCTGCACTCGCCAGAAGTTGGATAATTGCCTACCATCAATTTAGAGGAAGAGGAGAGAGAAGAAGGTATCCGAGTTGAAGATGAGTGTCTCAGACAGGTTTGTACATATGCATGCCAATGTGTGGTGTTACTGGCGTAATTATGAACTTATATAAAGTTTATTAATCGTTTTAGCCTATACAGTAAGTGTTGTGAGAATATTTAATGCCATATCGAGAGCTGTGTACTAGGCATGCTAAATCATGATAGGCCTCCTGCCGTGCCACAGCCTCTATCTTCCCCAACAAGCAGCACAGGAGAGCACCTACTTAGCACACGTTTATTAAGGCGCATTTTTAGTTTGTTTACTGTATGTTATCATACTTTATGACTTTATTTGAAGCCATACTGGAAATGTTGTAAAATAAAGCAAGTAAGAGATAATATTACAAATGCAAGAACAGCCATTAGCCACCATACCTATTGTTTATTTACAGGGTATTTATTTTTAATTATTTATGATGTATGTAATTGCTCAGTTAAAGTAAATAAAGCATGGTCACCTGTAATATCAAAGAACTTGAACTTCTTGTGAATAATTAAAAAAAAAAGACAGAGAACAATATACCGAGGAGACAGGGTTTCAAAGAGGGCAAGACAGGTAGAGAATATTTGTCAGATAACAGGCCCTGATGAATGCTCTATTACTAATAAGAAACATAGATAAGAAATAAATTAATAAGAAGTATATTAATATAGCTTATTTAAGTATGACCAAAATTTTTAAGCCCAACTTTGTGTGCACTTTCCCACCTATGGCCAAAGTTCGGCTTTTTGTGTTTCAATACTGTTCAAACTTAATCATTTTAATGTTTCTTGTAGCACATGCACATTTTACTTACTGTTTAAGCATTTTTATTTGTTCTTTTGCTGTTGATATTTTTCCCCATGCCAATCTTCTGCTGAACCCAGTGGTGGGGAAAGCCCATGCATAATGAATAGTCAGTGAGGGACAATCTTATTTTTTGCAACAGTTATTAAAAACTTAACATTTAGTTTCAATTCAGAAGGTGTTTAGGCTTGGCTGATGAAATATTTTCAAACATGAACTTGCCTTTAAATCTGAAACACAGGTCTATAGGGCTACAGGACCATTGGCAGTCATCTGTAGTTTTCTAGTGTGGGGGCTTTTAAGCCAAAACTTGGTGCTTTTGTTGGCCACAAGCTGAAGGCCTGGCAAGTCAGGGTGTGTAAGAATGTAGGTATGGCACAGCAGGCCACTCCAAAAATCCACCAGAATGCAGGAACATCTACTAAATCCAAAATCTCAACACCCCCCCCCCCCCCTTCATTGTCCATCTCCAGCTGGACGACCCACAGACAAAACACCAGAATGCAGGGAGACAAGTGAATATCAAACTGAATACAAAATTCCCACTTACTGCGTGGTGTGCGGAAAAATTTTGCCGTCGACCCCCCCCCCAAAATCTCACGCCAAGGAATTTTGAAAAGTTGGCAGCCCTGATGTCAGTGAACTTGTGGTTTTATTCTTAGTACTGGATAACTGTTCTATGGGAATTCTGTTGTTCAATACATTGCTTATACTGTACATTAGGGATTTGAAAACTTCAATGTAAGTCTTACCATATAGAGTCCATAATGTACTGTGGCCTTGTCTTTTTTAAATTAGGTCTGACTACTGTACTCTTGTCTCCCAAAAAAGGGTTCTACTTGGACAGGAAAGCACCCTAACACTTTCAAAGAGCTATTATTGACGACTTTTCCCCCAAAATGACTGAGTTGCCCAACACGCTTAACTGAATTTTAGCAAGCTAATGTAGCTAGCTGATGTTTGCATGGAAAGTTGACTAGCTTAGTTAGCTAATGTTCCTTCAAGTATGGCTAGACAAGAACAGTTATTAACTTTTAAAACTAAGAAATATCTTTTGCACTGATAGTTAGACATGGCATGTCTTGGCACATAATGTAAAATTAACTTTTTTTAAATTAGTATTTTATCCATAGAAATCCATTTATTTGGTTCTGTAGAAAGGGGGTCTCAGAATGGCCATCAAGTGACTTCATATCACTCTATACAGGAGAGAGAGAGAGAGAATGGATGTGTGTGATTTGGTGTATTTGAAAAGTGTGCTCTTTACTGGTAGCTCAATATAGTCTTCATTGCTTAAGGGGATAGAAGTGAACTCACTCTTTGATCATGAACCCCTCAAACACACTGTGTTTAATCTAGCTGCAGTGCTGACGGACCAACAGATGGTGAACCGGGACAGATTATCCATGCTTTCCACAGAAATGAAGCCTTTTTTTGTGAGCCTCAGCATGTAGCTTTCCATGTTTTCCGTACTACTTTGTAATAGTGTTGATTATAGTATGTCAGTCCACGTGCAGTGAACCAACACTATCTATCCATCCATTCATCCATTATCTGTAGCTGTTTATCCTGTACAGAGTCACAGGCAAGCTGGAGCCTATCCCAGCTGACTATGGGCAAGAGGCAGGGTACACCCTGGACAAGTCGACAGAGCATCACAGGGCTGACACACAGAGACAAACAACCATTCACACTCACACCTACGGTCAATTTAGAGCCACCAATTAGCCTAACCTGCATGTCTTTGAACTGTGGGGGAAACCGGAGCACCCGGAGGAAACCCACGCAGACACCGGGAGAACATGCAAACTCCACACAGAAAGGCCCTCGTCGGCCACTGGGCTCGAACCCAGGACCTTCTTGCTGTGAGGCAACAGTGCTAACCACTACACCACTGTGCCGCCCTGAACCAACACTTATTATCGGTAAAACTGATCTTCCAGAAATACTTTCATGTGTTCTATTTTAGGCAGTAACACATGTATTGAAGGAGTCCTCAATCTCATCCTTTCAGTCTCATACTTGCATCTCTTCCTCTCACACCTTCCATGTTGTTAATTTCTTTCACATCTGGATATTATGATAATTTTGACAAGATGGCTCCATGCCTAGTTCAGCTCACCTCATGCAGCTGTAGCACGTGAGACTTAGACTTAGACGAAACTTTATTTATCCCCGAAGGGCAATGAGAAGGGTGAAGAGCGGTACATTAAAAAAGCAAGAAAATAAAATCACAAAAAGAATAAAATCACAAAAATGGGTAGGGGAAAAAAGCATATTATGTACAATATACAATGGCAGGCCTGTTGCCAGTAACAAAGTAAAAGAAAAAAAATAAATAAATAAAAAGGCAGCAGATAAAATATGACAAATAAATAAAATGACGTGTGGATAAAATTAAAATGACAATATGATTAGAGTGGCATTGTAGTTAAAGTGACAAGGTGATATTGTAATATTGCACATCAGGACATGTGATATTGCACTAGAGTATTGTACAGAAGACTTAAGTTATTGTAACTGTCCTTAGATTTCTTAGAGTTCAGGAGGAGAATAACACTTGGAACAAAGGTTGCTCTCCTCCTCTGGGTCTTACAGGCCGGACAGCGGAACCTGCGACCAGATGGCAGCTGCTCAAATGCCGGGAACAAAGCATGAGTTGAGTCCTTAAGAATTCGACGAGCCAGGCCGCTAGCCTGCTGTTCGTACACAGTATTCAGGTGGCGAGCAGGAAGTCCAATAATCTTAGAACACACCTTGACAATTCGTATTATGCAGGCGGTTCCTATCCTGTACAGTAATGGAGTAATACCAACAGCATATAGAAAAAGCTAAAACACTTTCAATGAATGTATAATAGAATGTCAACAAGATGTTCTGACTGACAGAAAAAGAGTTCAGTTTCCTTAGTAGGTACATCCTCTGGTGGCACTTCCTCAGGATCCCTTCTGTGTTGGAAGAGAACCTCAGTTGGCAGTCCAGAATGGTTTATATTCCTCAACTGTCTCGACCGGAAAACCGTGGACCATAGTGGTGACAGCCGCCGCTAGTTCCCTTTGGCTGCTGGAGGAGGTCACCACCATCTCCTTAGTTTTACTAACATTCAACTCCAGGCAGGAAGAGTCACACCACTCTACGAACTGCTGAAGAGCAGGTCCATGATGGAGGGAAGGGCTGGACAGGAGGGACAGGAGAACTGTGTCATCAGCAAACTTAACCAGGTGACAGTTGGGGTGCGTTGATCTGCACTCATCAGTGTACAGAATGAAGAGCAGCGGAGAAAGCACACAGCCTTGTGGGGAGCCAGTGGAGGTGGTGAGGAGATCAGACAGGTTATTGTTAATCCGGATACGCTGGGTTCGGTTGGTTAGAAAGTCCAGGATCCAGAGGATGAGCTGGCTGCTCATGTTGAAGTTCCGGTGGAGTCTCTCTGCCAGAATATGCGGTTGCAGGGTATTAAAGGCCGAGGAGAAATCTGCAAACAGGAGTCTGGCGGCGGTATTGGGAAGCTCCAGGTGTCTGTGGATAGTGTCGATGATGAAGGCTTTGGCATCGTCGACACCTTTATGGCTTTGATATGCAAATTGGAGCAGATCAAGTTGTGAATTGGTCAGAGAGAGAATGTATTGCCTGACAAGCCTCTCCATAGCCTTCATCACCTGGGAGGTGAGGGCCACTGGGGGCAGATCATTCAGGGCCATGGGGGGGCTTCTCTTGGGAATGGGGACAATTGTTGAGTGTTTCCAACATTTGGGGACAGTTACTGTGTTGATGGAGGTCTGAAACAGTTTCTGGAAAACACTCCCTAACTGGTCCGCACAGTATCTAAGGAATGAGCCAGCGATGATGCTTCCTTTCACCTTCCCCATACTCACACAAGCCAAGGTCTGAGCTCTGACCTGCTGTCTCCTCCAGTCAGAGCCCAGATTTTCTATGAGTCAGAGATGATGTCATAGTATGATTGGAGGATGAGTGGTGTTTTGTTTACTCCCCACAGGAGTTCATATTCTCTGTATCTCACTGGCCTCCAGCCCATATGCCTGTTCGTTGACCCATGCTACCCAGCTGGATGCTCTGTGATCTGATCCTCCAGCTAGAAAAGGCAAAGCCAGAGGTGCTCCAAAAGGAATCATAAGAAGGCACTCTGGAAATACATGAGTGTAGTAAGCATGCCTATATGTGAACATGCACATGTGTGTACACACACACACACACACACACACACATACAAACCCCTGCAGTTTATTTCAGGCTGAGCTCAGCTGGATAATGATTGTTCTCTTTTACAATTTTATGTGAAGCTGGATGAGTTGCAGAACAAGATAGTAAACAGCATGTAAACTTTATATTTGTCTGAATAGAGCTTTATTTATAATAGACATTTCTATTACTCACTCTTAACTGATAAAGCCAAGTTTGAAATGCAATTATACAGAGAAACACATACATATCCTGTTAATCAATCATTAGTTGTTATTATTAAACTAAACAATTTTACAACTGGGTAACAATGCAAATTCCACAATGATGATAAACCAGTTGACTATCTTTTGCTAATTTCCTACTAACTTACAGTCTTACCTATTCAACAAGAAAAAAAGCTAAACCACCATCAGCCCAAATTCTTTTACTCTTTGTTTATACCGTCATATTTTTATTCCTTCTTTGTTGATTGGCTGCCAGGTCCTGTCGGTCACTGTGTCATCAAACCTCTTTTGTACCTCAAGTTGGAACAAAATAGCCTTTGAGCACATTGCTAATTGTGAGTTATTTATTACAGCATTATCTTGGTGGCTTATATGAATTTAAACATCCTATTATAAAGTGTTTTTGTCCCCTAGCCAGGGGGTTTTATGTATACAATGTAGTGTTGTTGTTGTTGTTGGTTTTTTTAGAAATACCAATGTTTGTTTGTTTGTTTTGTTTGTTTTTTGTTTGTTTGTTTTGTCTTGTAAGCTTTATTTTCCACTGTTAATTGTTCTGTGGGGTATGCTGTATGTGATGTGTGTGTGGGTATAGGTGAATTGGATACGCAATGCTGCTTTTCACATATGAAGTTCCTAACAGAAAAATAAAGTTCTTTGAATGTAATTGAATTGAATGTTTCAATTCAATTTCAATAAATATTTGAATATTTGCCCACTTGAAGTTTTCTACATTTTGTAGTTTTACAACTTGGAATTTTAATGGACTCAATTGGGATTTTACTATTTGATTTACACAATAACATTTGAACGTGAAAAATATTTTTAACTGTGACAGGGTAATGAAACAAAAACCACATTTGTTGGATGCCTAAGTAGGTTTTCAACCCCTGAGTCAATACTTAATAGAACCAAGTTTGGCTACAGATCTGGATCATGATAATTTTGTCAAATCTGCTTAGCAAACTTGCTCAAGTTCTCTCAGATTGGATAGAGGCCATTGGTGAACTGCAGTTTTTATGTCTTGTCAAAGATTCTCAAATAGATTGATGTCTGGGCTTTGACTAGACCATTCTAACATTCAGTTTCTTGGTTTTGAACCGCTCCAGTGTAGCTTTGTATGCACAGGTTCATTATTCTGTTGGAAGGTGAACCTACATCCTAGTCTCAAGTGTCTTTCAAACTGAAACAATTTTTCCTCTAGGATTGTATTTGGTGGGTGGCATGTGGTGTAGTGGTTAGCACTGTTGCCTCACAGCAAGATGATCCTGAATTCGAGCCCAGCGGCCGACGGGGGCCTTTCTGTGTGGAGTTTGCATGTTCTCCCCATGTCTGCATGGTTTCCTCCCCGTGTCTGCGTGGGTTTCCTCTGGGTGCTCCGGTTTCCCCCACAGTCCAAACACATGCAGGTTAAGCTAATTGGTGGCTCTAAATTGACCGTAGGTGTGAATGTGAGTGTGAATGGTTGTTTGTCTCTATGGCTACATTTACATTAGACCGTATCTGTCTTGTTTTCTTCGCGGATGCACTGTCCATTTACATTAAACCACCTGGAAAAGCCGGGAAACGGGAATCCGCCAGCGTCCACGTATTCAATCTAGATCGTATCTGGTCCGGTGCTGTGTAAACATTGAGATACGCGAATACGCTGTGCTGAGCTCTAGCTGGCGTCCTCATTGGACAACGTCACTGTGACAGCCACCTTCCTGATTCGCTGGTGTTGGTCATGTGACGCGACTGCTGAAAAACGGCGCGCACTTCCGCCTTGTATTACCTTTCATTAAAGAGTATAAAAGTATGAAAATACTGCAAATACTGATGCAAATACTGCCCATTGTGTAGTTATGATTGTCTTTAGGCTTGCCATCCTTCCACTTGCAAGTAGTAAGTGATATGCGCTGGGATCACACACACAGCGGCTCAGTCCCGAATCGTGGCTTGTGCACTTCACTCGCGCGCTGTGTGAGCTGCGCAGGGCTGGAGTGCACACCCTCCAGAGGGCACTCGCTGTTCAGGGCGGAGTGATTTGGAGCGCAGGATGCCTGCGGAGCCGAGCGTATCCGTGTATTGGTGTTGCTGTGTGCACGGCTAACGGTTTTAGTGTAAACGCGAATCGTTTTAAGAACGTTAATCTGATGATCCGCTGATTCAACATAATGTAAACGTAGCCTATGTGTCGGCCCTGCAATGATCTGGTGACTTGTCCAGGGTGTACCCCACCTCTCACCCATAGTCAGCTGGGATAGGTTCCAGCTTGCCTGCGACCCTACACAGGATAAGCGGCTACAGATAATGGATGGATGGATTGTATTTGGCTCCATTCATATTGCCCTCACGACCACTCTCCCAATCCCTGCCAGCAATAAGCATCCCTTCAACATGATGCTACCACCACCATGCTTCACTGTGGGGATGGTGTTTTCAGGATGCTGTATAGTGTAATGCTTGGGCCAAATGTAGTGCTTTGTACCAAGGCCAAAAAGTTCAATTTTTAGACCAGAAAACCTTTTTCCACATTTGCTGAGTCTCCAGCATGCCTTTAGGTCACATCTAATGGGATTTTAAGTGGCTGACTATTCTTCCACAAAGACTGCAATATGATTGAGCTGTAGAGCTCTCTGATGACTTCAGAGTTACCCATGACTTCTCAGGCCCTGTCCACACGGCAATGGATTCAGGTGACGCCGATACAATTGCTTATCGTTTAGGCCTGGCGTCCACACAGCACCGGCGTTTTGGGTGCCCAAAATGCAATCTTTTTGAGAACGGGTCCCAGAGTGGAAAGATCTGGCAACGTTGCCATTGTGAAGTCGTCTGGATGAGTAGAACGGATTTGTTTACGATGATGTCACAACCAGATGACTGTGAGTGCTTCACGCCGGGTAGAAATGTAACGAACTCGATGCGAGTTGTCAACAAATCCTATAACTTGGTTCATGAAACGCGCTTACAAAATATTTTCACTGTGAATATTTATTGTGTAATGGTGCAAAGTGAGAGAGAGAGAGAGAGAGAGAGAGAGAGAGAGAGAGAGACTCTGCCCTTAGGGCAGAGTCAATCCCGCCAGCAAAAATAGGGAAAAAAGGAGCGATCTCACCTCTTCAGATGTTGGTTTACAGTAAGTCCTACAATACATTCCTCAAAAAGGGCATAGAAGAGCAAATTAATCCATCAACGTGTAGCATTCAATTTATTCCGGACCATTAAAGACGCCGCCTTCCGCGTAGAATCATACGTCATCCTCGCCGCCATATTGGATAGGTCAAAGCGGAGAATAAAGATTAGCTGCGTTTAACTGTACCGTCCAAACGAGATCACATGGGATTACCTTTCACAGGTGAGACTGGAAAAATACTTTTCATTGTATTTGGTCATTATAATGTAATTTTACAAACAGATTTTCCTGACTTTGTGGCTAATATGAAGTCTCGCGCATAATAGTTTATGCGCATGCGTCCTTACTTCTATTGTTCTGGTGTCTCTGAAGGGACCGTCTTACAGCGCCCCTAGAGGTGTGGCATGTGTATTGCATCGTTTTCAGCAAGCGTTGTGTTGCCATATGGACCTGATATTTTACTGATCGTTGCCCATTTGGACGCGATATTTTTTTAAATAACATCTTGTTGCCGTTGTCGTGTGGATGTAGCCTCAGTTGTTTCTCTGACGAACATCCTCCTTACCTGGTCACTGACTTTTGGACTATTATAAGCAAAGCCACAATTATGCCATATTTGTTTCATTTTATTTTAACACTGGAATTAATTGTGCATCAAAATGTTCAAAAGTTGGATTTATTAATGCAATTTTATTTATTTTAAATGGAAATGAGATGAAAGATTATGTTCTGTAGATATTCAGTCAATGCACAATCAGCACATTCTACTCAGGTAAATATAAGTTTTATTTATATTTTTATTAACTCTGTAATGTTCTAAGTTATCCAGTTCCATCTGTTAAGGTTAGGGTTAAACCAAAGCCTCTTGATGTCTTTAGTTTGTGCATATTCTAGGTAAAGTTCAAATGCAGGTACATACTGTATTGGCGCTTCATGATGTTTACAGCTGTGATGCTGTGTGAACTTAGTGATCCACTGATTGGAGAAAATGATGCTTCATAGTCATTAATTTAATTAGAAAACTGAACTGTGTGTGTGAGAGACGCTTGACTCATGAGTTAAGTTTAGATAAGAGACATGACATAACTCGATACTATTATCTCAGTGCAACAGTAATTGCAGTGCAGTCTAAGTTGATAGCTCTATTACAGACAAGGAGTAATTTTGTAAATGAAGAGTTAATAAGGAGTGTGCTTTATATCTGACTTAGAGGGGAATGCAGTGCTCTGTCAAGGTCTGGCAAAATACACATAATACTAACATAAAACCGAGATGATGAAGAGATGCGGTGAAGAAATATTGAAAGAAATATATACGAAGAAATTAAGGTCACAAGGAGTCTTGTATCTGAAGAGCAGAGAAATTAAGAAAAGGAATGGTGTCAGCATTTCTCTTAACATGACAACCAAATGTAATTTGACACATGCAGATATAAATTGACAGGACTTCTGGAGCTGAGAGACTGTGTGACAAGAATAGATGTTAAGAAAGCAAATCAATAACAAAAGCAGTTGCCTCTAGAGGATTGTCCCAATCACCAGCACAAAGTGCCCCTGGGCTGCTGGCACATCCTGAAAACACTCACATATAAGAGGACAATTAGTTTAATGCTGGGTATTGTGTAAATGCATTGTCTGCTGAATCAGAGACAACTCACTGGCTGATATGTGTCTCCTGCTCAAGAGGAGTTCCATTAAAGGTGTGTGAATATTAATGGATAATTTCCCTTTGTGGTTTTGTAACATGACGCAGCTTAACATCGCAATGAAAAGAATCCAACCTTCTGAGGAAAGCTACACTGATGTGTAAATTGAGCTTGTGGGATCAAATAACTTTCCCATCATTGAAGACATGTTTTTTTCTTCCAGAACACACCCTATTCTTATGTGTAATATATGCAAAATTTTAAATATGAGCATATTAATAACTCCTAATTACCAAGAAAATCCAATAATCTGTAAAATAAATTAGCACTAATGAGACAGACTAATATGGAAGACAGCGCTAACAGAACTCTTTGTTCTTTTAGAAGCTGGTGAGGTTAAGACTTCTGCAGAATGTGTAGAGTGATGGGTGTGAGTTAAAAGCAGAAGTGAAAGTCTGCATGTGTCACCATGGAGACGAGTGTCCAAGGAACAGTGACAGTGTACCCTCCAATGTAACCCTCCCACTTGCTGGTGCACACACACACATTACTACCTATCCAAGGGGGATGGGCTCTATCACTTTAACATCAGGCCCGAAATATCCACTGGCATCTGATCATCAAATCATATAATAACCAGGAGGAGGAGTGGAATGCCGGAGATGAAGCGGTTACATTATTGATGAAACGGTGTAATGCACTAGAAAAGCATGAGCTGTATTTTCCCCACATGACCACACAGTATATTGAGCAGTGCAATGCTACCTTGCTAGAGGCTGCATTGCCTCTGGCTCTCATTAACTCCCTGAATGCTCTCTGATAAAGGTCTGGGAAAGGCATAAATGGCAGAAAGATGACTCAGCCCAGAGTACCGATTATGTCCTGTGTAATAACACAACCCGTTCTCTGGGAGAAATAGATGTAATACCACCCAGTCTTCTGTCAGGACAGGAAATATCTTGATGCAGCCTTAATTACTTTCTTCATAAAATCATAGAAGGTTTTGCATTGAACAACAGGTGACTTATAACCCCTTCGGACATAATGTGTACAATTGTACACATGAAGTTCCATAGCATTTTTCTTTGTGTCCAAAGGGGTTATAGAGGTTCCAAATCCTCTCAATTATCTCTGAACACACAAACTGCCATGCATATATTAGCTTTCGGCAGCACGGTGGTGTAGTGGTTAGCACTGTCGCCTCACAGCAAGAAGGTCCTGGGTTCAAGCCCAGCGGCTGATGAGGGCCTTTCTATGTGGGGTTTGCATGTTCTCCCTGTGTCTGTGTGGGTTTCCTCCAGGTGCTCTGGTTTCCCCAACAGTCCAAAGACATGCAGGTTAGGCTAATTGGTGGCTCTAAATTGACCGTAGGTGTGAGTGTGAATGGTTGTTTCTCTCTATGTTTCAGCCCAGTGATGACCTGGCGACTTGTCCAGGGTGCGCCCTGCCTCTCGCCCATAGTCAGCTGGGATAGGCTCCAGCTTGCCTGCGACCCTGCACAGGATAAGCGATTATGGATAATGGATGGATACTAGTTTTCTTAATTGTATTTATTTGGGTTTTTAAGACTGATAGAGAACACTGTTTTCCTCTGATTTGCAGTTTTAAATTAAATTCATCTAGTTTTGAAAATGAGGCTGCACTGATTTGTTGGAGTCACTGTAGCTTCTTTTTGGAGCTGTAGCAGCTTGGATTGATCATGAAGGTACTATTTGAACCCCCCCCCCCCCTTCCCCCCCAACTCACAGGAATCTGGTTCTTTTTATAGGACCTCTATTTTTTATTTTTTAAAATATCAACCGCTTAAACCCCAGGACCAATTGGTGGTTCCAGACTTATACTCCTCACTCTTGTAATTACATTCATTCATCTTCATCAGATGTATGCTGTACAGTCGTTCTTCCTCAGAAAAAGAACAGTTCAAAGAAATCACTGAATGCCCAATATTGCCATGACATTTATGTTCATGACAAGTGTATGTAAACTTCTGACCTCATCAACAATATAACCTTTCCTAATAGTTTCCCAGTCTCTCATAATAGTAGATGCAAAATCATATGCTTTAGTGCAAGAGTGTGTGGGGTGAAATAACTGTTTTAAAAAATGCACAGTTGGCAAGCAAAGTACTTGAACATAAGTTTGTTTTAGATAATGACTCAGCCTGGTCAGGAAGGAAGAAATAAAATATGATGGGGTGTGCTGTGATTTGTCTTGTAGCCAGCACTGCTGTCTGAACTGTGCTGCTACAGGAATTTAATCAACACCTGCTGACCAATCAGAATCAAGAATTCAACTGCTCTGTTGGATGATGAATTATAATCTACCTAGTCAGAAATCCGGTACCTAGACAGCAAGTGGGGTTTCTGACACACTCAGGCTCATATCTATTACCATATTCTGATGGGATTTGAAGGTATTTCTATGCTTTAAGTGAGACATCCGAATACATGAATGCCACCTGAAAGTTATGATGTAATCATTCACTTGTTCTCATAAAAATAGTTAAAATATAATTGTAATAAAGTGACTTATTTCATGGCCAGTGTTTCTTGCAGCACTGGCTCACACCCCAGCAGAATACCAACACAGTATGCTATATTCCTCCACCTCAGCATTTCCTTTATTTTTTTAAATACTTTGTACAACTCTGCATTTTTGAGACTTTTTCCCAGCTCAGTCTCACTCTGGCTCTCGGATTCTCCCACAGACTGGGCTGGACATACCAGGTTATAGCCAAATCCAGTATGAAACATGATCCCATTGATTGATACAGATCATGAGGTTCAGTGTGTGTGTGTGTGTGTGTGTGTGAGAGAGAGAGAGAGAGAGAGAGAGAGAGAGAGAGAGAGAGAGAGAGAGAGATTTATAGGCTTCTAGGTTTCCCTTGGTCTGATGGTTGTGTTGATGGATTGGATGTTTTGGTCAGGCTGACACACAGGCCAGCTCACAGCAAGACTTCATTGTGTGCTGCATTGCAGTGGAAAAGAGAAATTCAGACATTAGTAGACTGCATGTGCACTTAGTCGCATACCAACTTGTGTGTGTGTGTGTGTGTGTGTGTGTGTGTGTGTGTGTGTGTGTGTGTGTGTGGTCCTCGCTCCTGTAAGATCATGTATCTTAATCAGAATGCACATGCTGCTGCTCTTTGCCCCATACCGTCTGGCTGATATACTTAACTACTTATAGCGGAGCCCCATAATTAAGAGAATATGGTAATGCATTGACCTGATTTTTGATTACTTTTGACCTTACAATGTCCATACGTACATAAGAACATACATACGAGAAACGAACGATGAACATGTACCACCCCAGGTTACCTGACCGTAAGTGCAAGCAACGTATCTCATAAACACTAGACCACTGGACAATGAAATTAGTATCTTTATTTACAAAAGACAGGTGTTTTTTTCCAGTGCTTATTTTTAATTTGCTTTTTTTTTTAAAGGTCCCATGGCATGGTGGTTTGTTGATGCTTTAAACGGGCTCGTGGAGGCTTCTGGATGTTATATCCGCAGCCTTTGTCGAAATGAACCCTCGGCACGTAAATATAGCCTCCTGGGAGAAAGCCCCATTTCAGTGCTTTTCCCAGTGCGTCGTTTTGCTAATGAGAAGCAGGAGGCGGGGAAGGGTAGAGGGTGGGGGCGGGCCATGGGGGGAGGGGCTTGACCAAGCTGCGTACACACATACTCGCTACTATCAGCGCCTGTAGCCACGCTGCTAAGACAAAACCCCGTTCTCCCTCGGACTCCTTTTGTAAACTCAACGTGACACAGAGAACAGAGAGTGAGAGTGTTCGGAGTGGTAGTTTACGAATGTATAATACCCTAGGCTTGAACACACACTCCATAACCAAAGAGGATAGAAGCAGCAACTACAGCAACATATCACTTATCCAACAGAAGACATGCATTGCGGAGCAATAGTCAAACATAAGCTCATAAGTTACAGTCAATTTCCAGACTAAACTCAGTTTAACAGAGCATGCTGCATGCTCTTTAGTTTTGTAGCGCAGATTACCTGGCTAACTGCAGGAAGCGGTTAGCTGCACAGCTAATGTAGCCATTGCTAGGCTAACGCACCGATTTTAAAACACGGCAAAATGACCAGTTATACACTTACTTGTTCGGTGTTTGTTGCTGATGTGGCAGGGATGCTTGGTACTGACCCAGGCTTCAGTGACAGTTGATGTGCAAAACCTGCCCTGTACTGTCCCAAGTTGTGGAAACATTCCTCAGGAAAATGCTTCCGACAAACATACACCGTCTTAGGTAGACTCGACGGCGTATTATTGAAGTAAATAAAATTAAGCCACTGCGTCTTCAGGGGCTCTCCCGTCGGCAGTAAAAACAGACTCTTTTCTGTGTTGTCACATCCATGTACAGCGCAATTTCCATGTTTCGCTCGCTTAGGTGATGCCATGTTGTTGTGTCCTCTATGGTCTCCTCACTACAACTGGGCGGGGCAATCCATACAGTGGGTGGGAATCCAGAGGGGGGGCATGGGGATCATCTCCCTTGCTGACGTAGTAAAGGGAAGAGCTTATCAACGCGCCGTTTTGACGCGCCATTCTCAAATGTTGGGCATAGTTTGGTTTACACATTATGAAATTTCTAGCCACT
This sequence comes from Neoarius graeffei, assembly GCF_027579695.1. Classification (NCBI taxonomy): domain Eukaryota; kingdom Metazoa; phylum Chordata; class Actinopteri; order Siluriformes; family Ariidae; genus Neoarius; species Neoarius graeffei. The sequence continues at coordinate 57,337,566 of NC_083575.1, read as the reverse complement.
GGGGTGACTTAAGAAGGTCAGAGGAACTCATTTTAACATTAAAAAACCTCAGAAAGTGAAAATTTCATGCCATGGGACCTTTAAAAAACGTGGCTAACACATTTAACAGAAAATATTTGCGACAGTTTCATATAAAACTAGTTAAAACACTTTTATTAGTCCACTCGCTTATTAGACAGTTAACAGTTTTTGGCTTGTAAGGGTAACAGACGGATGTAAGTGCAGGAAGAGTTTTATTGAAAACACACTAGCAAACAAATCCAAAATGGAGACAAAGGCAGAGGCGAAAAACAGGCAGTGGTCAAGCGAGGTACAGACAGGATATCAGAGGTAATACAATACTCACAGTCCAAAAACACAAACAGGGTCAAAACCAGAACAGCGATACAAAATGCAAGGCTTTCGCAAGGTCTCTGTGTTACTGAGAGTCCTGATATGTATGCACTGTGATTGAATGCTAATCAATAACAGGTGCATGCTAATTAGTCCTAATGGCATATGCATACTTTGCAATCTGCGGCTGCATGTTCTGACTTCCAAAGCGCATGGACATGATGTAAACAGACAGTTGTTTGACATATCAAGTTTGAGATTCAATCGTAACTATATAGTAATGATGTAACGTGAAAGCGCTGGTTCAACGTTGTCCACCAGGCACCCAGCAGAGTCACACTATAATAAATGTCGTGGTATTGTTTCTGGCACATGGCGTGCGGTGTCAAAGAAAGGAATAAATATGTATTCATAACTGCAATGCAAATCTCAGTATTGGTATCACTGTCAAGAGAATGCAGCAATTTATTGACGCAAAATACACTACACGATTTCGATGGTTCATATGCTATAATATTATTATTCTATTAGGTTGATTTTGGGGGCGGCACGGTGGTGTAGTGGTTAGCGCTGTCACCTCACAGCAAGAAGGTCTGTGTTCGAGCCCTGTGGCCAGCGAGGGCCTTTCTGTGCAGAGTTTGCATGTTCTCCCCGTGTCCGCGTGGGTTTCCTCCGGGTGCTCCGGTTTCCCCCAAAGACATGCAGGTTAGGTTAACTGGTGACTCTAAATTGACCGTAGGTGTGAATGTGAGTGTGAATGGTTGTCTGTGTCTATGTGTCAGCCCTGTGATGACCTGGCGACTTGTCCAGGGTGTACCCCGCCTTTCGCCCGTAGTCAGCTAGGATAGGCTCCAGCTTGCCTGCGACCCTGTAGAAGGATAAAGCGGCTAGAGATAATGAGATGAGATGAGGTTGATTTTGTCCATCCATCCAGTATCTCCAGCTGCTTATCCTGTTCTACAGGGTCACGGGCAAGCTGGAGCCTATCCCAGCTGACTATGGGCGAGAGGCAGGGTACACCCTGGACAAGTCGTCAGATCATCGCAGGGCTGACACAGAGACAAACAACCATTCACACTCACAGTCAAGTAAGAGCCACCAATTAGCCTAACCTGCATGCCTTTGGACTGTGGAGGAAACCCACACAGACACGGAGAGAACATGCAAACTCCACACAGAAAGGCCCTCACTGGCCGCTGGGCTTGAACCCAGGACCTTCTTGCTGTGAGGCAACAGTGCTAACCACTACACCACCGTGCCGCCAGGTTGATTTGGTGCCCTTGCAAATATTTTGCTCATACACTCATCAGGAACTGCATAAATATCTATATTAGTAGAAGAACAGAACACAAATTTTTAGCAAATTTATAACACACACAGCCCTGTGATGACCTGGCGACTTGTCCAGGGTGTACCCCGCCTTTCGCCCGTAGTCAGCTGGGATAGGCTCCAGCTTGCCTGCGACCCTGTAGAACAGGATAAAGCGGCTAGAGATAATGAGATGAGATGAGATAACACACACACACACACATCCTTGTTCTTCTATCTTTGTGGAGACACTCATTGACATAATGCAATAACGCATTCCCCTTACCATAACCTTAACCACCACAACTAAATGCAGAACCACAACCCTTACCCTAACCCTTACTGTGGCAGCGGGGGCATGGTCGAGTGCCAGTTTATGAATGGAGGGCAAGGCAGGAGAAGGTGAGTGGCAAAACGATCACACCTGTGTCTTATAAATGGTGTGTGTGTGTGTGTGTGTTGCAGTGACAGGTGAGGGCTTAAATGTAGAGAGGATGCAGAGGGGGGAGAGCTTCCCCATGTGCCATGTTTATGTGTGTGCATGTATGAGAGGAAAGTGTTGATGCTGAAAAGCTTAAATAAAAAAGATTGCCCTACAAAAAACCTCCTGCCAAAGTGCTTCAGTGTTCCGCCCCATTCCAGAGACTTTTACAATCACCTAAACCTCATTCTAAGATGAACCCTCAAACTAAGTATTAACCCTCAAACAGCCCTTTGAAGAAGTGAGCACAAGTCAAAATGTCCTATTTATATATATATATATATATATATATATATATATATATATATATATATATATATATATATAAATAATATACCGGTCCTTAATATGTAGCAAATATAAGCAGACGCACACACACAAAGAGACACTGACACGTTATTTTGTTTGAATAAGCACCTGATCCATGCTGTACAAATGTCTCAGAGCTCGACCGATTCTAGTAAAGCATTCACCCAGTTGAAGGTGGTGTTTAGAAGAGATGTGCTACAACCTTCCTCCTCTGAGCTGCTACACTCTGAATTAATACATAATACAGGTTCATTCTTCGAGGCAATTGGCCAAAATATGATCAATATGTTCTCTGTCTTAATATCATACATAACAGGGTGACTACTACAGTGGGAAATTGATTGCTACCTTGCGGAGTCAATACCTACTGGGATACTTCCTGTTCGGGACAAAATGTAGATTTGATCAGACACATAATATAATATAATATAATATAATATAATATAATATAATATAATATAATATAATATAATATAATATAATATAATACTCTAATAAATATATTTTTCTAAAGCTGTATGAAGTGAAACCAGCTGATCTTTAAAATAAGTAGATGTTGAAAACAACATTGATTTCATGGAAGTATCTGTGAGTTTCTTTAATTTGTTACATGTCATTGCAACAATTAGCAATGATAAGAATGATGTGATTAATGTTCACTAACGTAATCATAAATAACAATTTTTAAAAATCACTCATTCTAAGAGTATGGAGTTGTTCAACAAAACAAGTTTTCTTTTGGTTTCCACAATGTACAGTTTATTACAGAAACAAATAATAAACAACCCCTGCAGTGATACATAACCATCCTAGTGGTGATGTTAATACATTTACAGTGGTGCTTGAAAGTTTGTGAACCCTTTAGAATTTTCTATATTTCTGCATAAATATGACCTAAAACATCATCAGATTTTCACACAAGTCCTAAAAGTAGATAAAGAGAACCCAGTTAAACAAATGAGACAAAAATATTATACTTGGTCATTTATTTATTGGCTATGTACCCAAATCCTTTAAACTAGCAGTTATCAAACCCCTGATTAAAAAACTTGACCTTGATCCCTGTCAGCTGTCCAATTATCGGCCAATATCAAACCTCCCCTTTATCTCCAAGATCCTTGAAAAAGCTGTGGCATAGCAGTTATGCTCATATTTACATAGGAATAACATCCATTAAATGTATCAGTCAGGATTTAGACCTCATCATAGCACAGAAACAGCTTTGGTTAAAGTAGTAAACGACCTACTGTTGGCGTCTGATCAGGGCTGTGTCTCGCTGCTTGTGTTGCTTGACCTTAGTGCAGCATTTGATACCATTGATCATTCTATTCTTCTGGATAGACTAGAAAATGTTCTGGGAGTTAAGGGAATGGCCCTCTCCTGGTTCAGGTCTTATTTAACTGGTCGCTATCAGTATGTTGATGTAAATGGTGATTTTTCTAGACACACTGAGGCAAAGTTTGGTATTCCACAAGGTTCTGTCTTGGGTCCACTACTTTTTTCTTTATACCTCTGGGTGATATTATTCATAAACATTGTATTAGTTTCCACTGTTATGCTGATGACACACTGTTGTATGTTTCTGCAAAACCTGATGAGAGACACCAGCTTAATAGAATTGAGGAATGTGTGAAGGACATTAGACACTGGATGCTTATTAATTTCCTTCTGCTTAACTCTGACAAGACTGAAGTACTTGTATTAGGACCACATGCAGCTAGAAGTAAGTTTTCTGATTACACAGTGACTCTGGATGGCCTTTCTGTTTCTTCACGTGCAGCAGTAAAAGACCTTGGAGTGATTATTGACCCCAGTCTTTCATTCGAAACTCACATTGATAACATTACCCGGATAGCTTTCTTTCATCTCAGAAATATTGCTAAGATAAGAAATTTAATGTCACTACATGACTAGTTCATGCTTTCGTTACCTCCAGGTTGGATTATTGTAATGCCTTACTGTCTGGATGTTCCAATAAGTGCATAAACAAGCTCCAGTTAGTTCAAAATGCAGCACAAGAGTCCTTACTAGAACTAGAAAATATGACCACATCACCCCTGTCTTATCCACACTGCACTGGCTCCCAATCAACCCTTACGAAAATCTATCATGGTTTACTATGGTTTTATCATGTTTTTTATGTAGTAACCATGATTCTACCATGGTATCTCAAGGTTATTCTAAGTACTATGAACCAACCATAGTATTACTATGGTTCATCCATGGTAGTAACCATGGTTCTACTATGGTATTTCATGGTGATTCTAAGTACTATGAACCAACCATAGCATTACTGTGGTTTATCCATAGTACTGCAGTAGCTGTGGTAGCATCATAGTTGTATGTGTAATAGGTCATAGTAACTACGAAATTAGTTTAAAAAGGGATAGTATGGTTTTTAAAAGGATGCACTAACTGTAGTATTACCATGCTTTCGTCCAACAGTCAATGCTGTAGAGAAGGATCTCGATTAACAGCCCAGATACATTAACATTTACTTAGAACCTAAAAATTTAAGTGAACATTGAGGTAAAATGCACCATGGTTTTCATGGTTACCCAAAAAACCATGAATAACTATAAACCATGGTAAAACCATGGTTAGTTTTCATAGTAAAACCATGGTTAATTTTCATAAGGGAAATTTTGTATTAATTATAAAATACTATGATTGACCTTTAAAGCACTGAATGGTCTCGCACCACAGTACCTGAGTGAACTTCTGGTCCTTTATGACCCACCACGCCTACTTAGATCAAAAGGTGCAGGCTATCTGCTGGTACCTCGTATAGTGAAGGCTACATCAGGGGGCAGAGCCTTTTCTTACAAAGGCCCACAGTTATGGAACAACCTTCCAAGTAATGTTCGGGAATCAGACACAGTCTCAACATTTAAGTCTAGGCTGAAAACATATCTGTTTAGTCAAGCCTTTTGTTAATGGTGTTTGAGGTAAAGGAGTAGATCTGGAGGGTCCTCAGACATAGTGTTTTGGTAAACTGGGATGTATGGATGCTATCAGTCCCCCACTCGCTTGCTCACTCAAGTTTGTTGACAGCGTAGTGGCTGGCTGCTTTATGTCCCGGGGCTCCCTTATGCCTGTGTTACCTTCTGGCTCTCCCCTTTTAGTTATGCTGTCATAGTTAGTTTTGCCGGAGTCTCTGCTTGTACTTAGTGTAATATGTACACTGTTCCTACTTATTCAGGTGATACTGGGCATACCTAACAACCTGTGTTTTCTCTCTCTCTCTCCCCCCCAGTCTGTCCCTCTGAGTTGCATATCGGTCCTGGGATCGAGATGCTGACCTCTTCTGCTCCTCGGACCTGCCTGATCCATCCTGGTGCCCTGTGTCTGGTTGGAGTCTCCTTGTATCGCTCCTGTGGAGGACGGCCCCATATGGACAGTTGAAAGTCACACTTGGAAGACGCTCTGGACTCGTATAGTAATGCTTTTATGGCTGAGGACTACAGTTGACTTGCTAACTTTAGGACTGCAGTTATCATGAACAGTTTTGCACTCAAGTTTCCATCAATGAAGAGTTTATAACATCAACGAAACTGACTTCATGTTAAAACTGTTAATGTTATAGTCATGTTGTCTGTTGTTGCCCAAATGAGGATGGGTTCCCTTTTGAGTCTGGTTCCTCTCGAGGTTTCTTCCTCATGTCGTCTGAGGGAGTTTTTCCTTGCCACCGTCGCCACAGGCTTGCTCATTGGGGATAGATTAGGGATAAAATTAGCTCATGTTTTAAGTCGTTTAAATTCTGTAAAGTTGCTTTGCGACAATGTTTATTGTTAAAAGCGCTATGCAAATAAACTTGATTTATTGAGGAAAATTATCCAATATTACATATCTGTGAGTGGCAAAAGTATGTGAATCTTTGCTTTCAGTATCTGGTGTGACCCCCTTGTGCAGCAATAACTGCAACTAAATGTTTCCAGTAACTGTTGATCAGTCCTGCACACCGGCTTGGAGGAATTTTAGTCCATTCCTCTGTACAGAACAGCTTCAACTCTGGGATGTTGGTGGGTTTCCTCACATGAACTTCTCGCTTCAGGTCTTTCCACAACATTTCGATTGGATTAAGGTCAGAATTTTGATTTGGCCATTCCAAGACATTAACTTTATTCTTCTTTAACCATTCTTTGGTAGAACAACTTGTGTGCTTAGGGTTGTTGTCTTGCTGCATGACCCACCTTCTCTTGAGATTCAGTTCATGGACAGATGTCCTGACATTTTCCTTTAGAATTTGCTGGTATAATTCAGAATTCATTGTTCCATCAATGATGGCAAGCCATCCTGGCCCAGATGCAGCAAAACAGGCCCAAACCATGATACTACCACCACCATGTTTCACAGATGGGATAAGGTTCTTATGCTGGAATGCAGTGTTTTCCTTTCTCCAAACATAACGCTTCTCATTTAAACCAAAAAGTTCTATTTTGGTCTCATCCATCCACAAAACATTTTTCCAATAGCCTTCTAGCTTGTCCACATAATCTTTAGCAAACTGCAGATGAGCAGCAATGTTCTTTTTGGAGAGCAGTGGCTTTTTCCTTGCAACCCTGCCATGCACACCGTTGTTGTTCAGTGTTCTCCTGATGGTGGACTCATGAACATTAACATTAGCCAATGTGAGAGAGGCCTTCAGTTGCTTAGAAGTTACCCTGGGGTCCTTTGTGACCTCGTCGACTATCATACGCCTTGCTCTTGGAGTGATTTTTGTTGGTCGACCACTCCTGGGGAGGGTAATGATGGTCTTGAATTTCTTCCATTTGTACACAATCTGTCTGACTGTGGATTGGTGGAGTCCAAACTCTTTAGAGATGGTTTTGTAAACTTTTCCAGCCTGATGAGCATCAACAACGCTTTTTCTGAGATCCTCAGAAATCTCCCTTGTTTATGCCATGATACACTTCCACAAACATGTGTTGTGAAGCTCAGACTTTGATAGATCCCTGTTCTTTAAATAAAACAGGGTGCTCACTCACACCTGATTGTTATCCCATTGATTGAAAACACCTGACTCTAATTTCACCTTCAAATTAACTGCTAACCCAAGAGGTTCACATACTTTTGCCACTCACAGATATGTAATATTGGATCATTTTCCTCAATAAATAAATGAGCAAGTGTAATATTTTTGTCTTATTTGTTTAACTGGGTTCTCTTAATCTACTTTTAGGACTTGTGTGAAAATCTGATGATGTTTTAGGCCATATTTATGCAGAAATATAGAAATTCTAAAGGGTTCACAAACTTTCAAGCACCACTGTACATGCTCCATATAGTTCTTATCTGATACATCATTTATTTCTCTCCTAACAATGTTGTCTTTGGCATTGTCCAGCCTGCAGGAAATTACCCCAGGTTTGTTTTAAAAAAACAGTTTGATACTTTGAAGTTTATTGTGTTAGCTCGATGAATTGTCAGCATAGGAATGCTGCCTAATTGTCAGTGCCTCTGTTCTTTTAAAAAGGTGAACATGCATATCATACCATTATCTATAAGTTCTTTAACAAATCCGTCCAACCATTATCTATAACCACTTATCCTGTGCAGGGTCGCAGGCAAGCTGGAGCCTATCCCAGCTGACTATGGGTGAGAGGCGGGGTACACCCTGGACAAGTCACCAGGTCATTGCAGGGCTGACACATAGAGACAAACAACCATTCACACTCACATTCACATCTACGATTAATTTATACTGTGGGGGAAACCGGAGCACCCGGAGGAAACCCACGCAGACATGGGGAGAACATGAAAACTCTACACAGAAAGGCCCCTGTTGGCCACTGGGCTCAAACCCAGAACCTTCTTGCTGTGAGGCAACAGTGCTAACCACTACACCACCATGCCACCCTCTTTGTCAAATCATTTTTTTAAAAAATACTTGCACGTCCCTTCCCACTGTTTACCTGATGCCAGTGGGAATTGGTTCCAGCTCACCCACAACCCACAATGGCTAAGCGGTGTAGAAAATGAATGAGTGAATGAATTAATGAATGAATGAATTTGCACATCCACTGACCTTTCTGGAGAATGTTCTTTTCACTTTAATTGAGTTTAAGTCTCTGTAGCTGTTGGTAAGGAATGAAATATTTGCTTTGGATATGAAGAGTTTTTCTGCAAATGTAGCTAGAATGAGAGGTTTATAATGGATGATGATATTCACAAAAGGATTTCCTTATTTAACTGTTGTGTCCAAAATATATTACGCTAAAGCCAGGATTTTTAACAATCTATGAATATATCAGAGTTTTATTACATTTTAATAAAGAGAAAATAAATAGTTGGACCTCTTCAAGTGTTCATATAGCAATGCGAAAAATATTTGAAACAGTGTACATGGCTAGTAAACTGCTTAAATACCTTTTCTCAGTCTAATTCAAAAAAATCATGAGAAGGCCCCCATTTCAGGGTCCATCACAAGCCTCTTATCTTATCTTGCCTGGTATACATAAACAGTATTTTAAAGCTTTCAGTCTATCTTCATTAGCAGTTGTATCAGTTGTATCTGTTACTAGTTTGAGTGGTTCTGCAGAACAATTAGATTCTTTCCTACAATTTTCCATGATAAAATCAACTCTATTTACAACTGTTTCTCTGACACTATCTCTTCCCCTTTCGAAATTTCTGTACCATCCTCTCTACATTTGCCATCTTCTTTCACTCTACCTACTCCTTTATCTGTTGCTGAGCCAAGTAAAAACTCAAACTCGTCTTACCATCAATTAGGCTCTGCCCCCCCCCCAATAAATAAATAAATAAATAAATAAATAACTGACATCCATTATTGCTGAGCCCATTTCTCATCTGATTAATGGAGCCCTTATCTCTGGTGTTGTCCCCCGTCGTTTTAAAACTGCAGCACTCCCTGCAATACTACAAAAACCTGGTCTTGATCTGTCTGATTGTAGTAACTATAGACCGATCTATAATCTAGCATACATTGCAAAACTTCTTGAAAGGGTTTTGGCCACTAATAATCTTTACAAACTTTTTCAGTCTGGTTTTACTCATCTCACAGTACAGAGACTGTGTTTCTTAGGGTAGTTAATGACCTCATCTCCTCTGCTGATGCTAGGGCTCTTAATATACACCTTCTTCTTGACCTTAGCTTTGTTTTTGACACTGTTTGCCATGCACTGCTTCTGTCCCATCTCTCTGCTATTGGTATTTCTGGTTCTGCCTTTTCCTGGTTAAAATCCTATCTCCCAGATTTATTTCCTTCACCAAGTATGAGTCTTCCAATGGCATCTATCAGTTGTGGCATCCCACAGGGTTCTGTCTTATTTCCTCTTCTGTTCATTATCTACGTGCTACCCCTGAACCCAATTCTATAAAATATAATTGTCTCATAAATTATATAAAATTATATTCTCCCCACCATTTACACACACACACACACACACACACACACACATATTTTTTTTTTCAGTCAAATTTTGTTCCCGATTTCTATTTTATGACTTCTATATTATTGAGTCAGTACAAAAACTTTTTAAAGTTCCAAACATTCGTTTTCCAGCATAAAATTAAATGTTACAGGAAAAAAAAATTGTATATGAGCAGCATATTACATAAGAGACCACTTTTTAGATTAAAAAAAAAGAAAACATAATGAAGGTTACTGGGTTTTGCTGCAAAATTAAGAAGCAAGTATGACAGTCAAAGTGTCCAGAAGAACTGTGGCTGGTTCTGTAAGATGCTCAGTAAAACCTACAGCTCATTGTCTTATAAAACTGCCCTCATTGTACCTGAGACTACTATATTTTTTTCAAGCAAAAGGGTCGTATCACACCAAATATTGACTTTCATTCATTTATTATGGCTTACTGCTGTTTATAGTATATTTTTAAATGTTTAAATATTTCATTTCATTATTTTTAAGCCATTTTTGGTCTACAGCATTTCTTTACATGTGTCGAAGACTTTTGCACAGTATTGTGTGTGCATATCATTTTTTAAAATATATTACCTTATTTATTTTGTCCTTAGAGTCTTTTATTCCCCCATGAATACTATTTATGTGAACTCACCACAAAGCCAACATCTCCATTAGGCTACTCCATCAGTTTACCACATGAAACCGATAAAATGATAATAAGGACAATCCCCACATAACAAATGTCTATAATGTCTCCTCATGAATGGTATAACTCATTCATTCATCTTTAGTAACCACTTTATCTTGATTTGGTTGGGCGTGAAATGGGAACACACATTGGATGGAACTCCAATCCATCACAACACAGTATGCACACACATTCACACACTCACTCACACCTAGGGGCAGTTTAGTAGTGCCAATCTGCCTGTCAGCATGTTTTTCAAAGGTGGGAGGAAACCAGAAACCCTGGAAGAAACCCACAGAGAGAACATGTGAAATACCACACAGACAGTAACCTGAGCTCAGGATTGAACTGGGATCCTGGAGCTATGAGGTGGCAATGCTGCCTACTGCACTGCAAAATATAATCATAAATAATAATAATAATAATAATAATAATAATAATAATAATAAATGAGAGTCATCCAAATAAAAGTGATTTACATAAAGAAGACAATTTTTATTATATACATACAGATCTCTCAGTATAATAACCATATATATTTATATAATACCAGTACGTCAAAAATAATAATCATCATATTTAAAAAACTAAGCAGATAAACTACTCTTTACTTTTTAAAAACATAAAAGTTTTATATATTAATATTGGTTCTGTCTCATATAATTTGTCAACAAAAATAAAAAAGATCACAGGTCAAAGAGGTTACAAAGTAGCTTGTACTGTATGTAATACTGATTTATACTGGCGGATCAATGGTTGGCACACAGGACTTCTGATCTAGGCCTAATAAATAAAGGGCTACCAAAAATCACTTACGCAAGTATACAACTGTGTGCTGTCCAGTTCTCCCACATGAAGCATTATTCTCATATAAAATATAATATGCATATGTTTTGTGTGCATTTGTTCTATTTTCTATCAGAGCAGAAGTTCACAGAAACACCTGGGCAGAAGCAAGGCATGATGGTACTTAGTATGGAAAGAGTGGGAGACTGTTTTTTGTTTGTTTGTTTGTTTGTTTGTTTGTTTGTTTGTTTGTTTGTTTGTTTGTTTGTTTGAATGCTTTCTATATATTAAATATTTGCCCCCCTGGAATGGTCCATTTATCTTGACTGAGAGGGGAAGGGGCATTTTAAAGTTGACGTTGTGCTTCCAAAAAAGCATCTTGTTCATTTCGCACTTCATCTTCCACAGGGTTCATCAGCAGTCACTTGTTGATAGATAAGAGCAATGTTTTGTTTGTACCATCTCCACTTTTAATAATGTGATTTATAATGTTGTAATAATGAACTTATGGTTGCCATAAAGCTCTTAACAGAAGCAAGGCAGTGATTGCTATGATAATACTTTTTTTCTTTCAATTTCCTCTGATACACAGCAAGTCCAATTAAATTTACAAGTGGCTCCAATTAGAAATACTTCTTTACTGTTCATATGAAGTTGTGCATGGCGTCTGTAAACAGGAAGGGTGTTAGCCTCTGAGTCCCATTTCACATGTTTACACTCATTTTCAACTGCGTTCATTTCAAGGAGGTAGGTCTACTTTGTTGGCAACAGAGGGAGCATCTCCCATTACAGAATTCTAGTTAGGGGTTCTAGCCTTCTCCCTCCTAATGAAACCCCTTTTCCAGTTTTGTTGTTGTTGTTGCTGTTGTTGTCGTTGTTGTTGTTGTTGTTGTAGTTGCTGTACAGAGCTCTAACAGGGGAAACAGGACACCTGAAACCAGCATGAGGTGGAAAAGACACAAGACACTGACTGCTGCACAATATTGTGCACTCTCTCTCTCTCCCAGTGCAAAAGACAGCGGCGATCTGGGCTCCTGCAAAGCCAGGAACCCAGTGTCGTATTCCAGTCAAGGCAATGGTCAGGAGGCATCAAAGCTGCAGAGGGAAATCAGTGCACTGTTTAGCATGACAAGAATTTTTTCTCTCTCTGTGAGTGTGTGTGGTGTGTGCATGTGCAGAAAAGACCATCATTTATCAGATTCAGAAAGGGACATCATTTCTCAGATTTATGACAGTATATAACCGTTAAATCTTACCTGTCCCAAAGCTTGACACTTCTACAGGAGGTGGTGCAGCAGCCAGCAGATAGCAGAGCTGTGTATGAAAAAATATGTCAACAGTACAATACTGACAAATCAACAGTACACAATACTAGTGGTGGTGGTGGTGGTGGTGGTAGTAAAATGGTGCATAAAACAATTAGTCATGAGTCCAGAATATTGCACAAAATTAATATAAAATTAACACAAGAGGGATATTTCAATTTACATAGAATTGTATATATTCACTAAGTAGGGAAATGGCTTACTGATTAAGCTTTTGTATATGTACAGTAAGACCTACACTCAGGGCGGGCTGGTATAAATGGGACAGCAGCACTAAGGAAATGCGTAAAAGTAAGGCTTAATTTTTGGCACCTATGCCATATTATTGGTTCTTAACAAATCTTAAAGTGGATTGTTTTTACTTTTATAGAGCCAATAGAATAGCTATTGAATAAAATGTATTTCAGACATTTTACCTTGCTGTGAACTTGACCCTATTTGGCTTGATTCCAAAATCTAATCAGTTCGTCTGCTCATTATAAAGATAATGCCAGAGAAATCCTACAAAAAAATAGTACAAGTCCATTATGTTTACCATGTTTGCTACAGCATTATTAGAGAATTGGCATAGTCAACTAGCAATAATTAATGGATTTGCCTACCTTTCAAAGAGTGTTCTTAGGTATATGTGTAATAATTGTATGCCTATAATGTATTATACCCCATGCTTCAACACTAAATCATAAAGGTCTCATAATAGTAATACCAAGTTCCTGATAATACCAAGTTACTGATAGGTAGTAGCATTTTTAGCACTCCAGTGACGTGTTATTACTGACTCCACTATAACCCATATATCGTTTTGCATTTGTTGGTTTACTTGGCAGCTGAAGACTGTGCACTGCAGTGTTTAACCCAGAATGCATGTAGCGGAATATCACCAAACATGGCAGCATGTTCTGCTCTCATTAAGCTCACTCACAACTATTTTCTTTCTTTCTTTCTCCCCCATACTAACTTTATTCCTTTATCCCTGCAGAACTTGAAAGCTACAGTGGGTCCAAACCTCTGATACCACTAGTCCTTCTATTTTCCATTCATTTCTAATTTACAACAATTTTCATAACAAATTATATTATTGACAGCATCTTGAGTGAAAAGTGGAATCTTTGAAATCTTCTTCTTCTTCTGGCTACTCCCGATTAGGGGTCGCCACAGCGGATCTTTCGTCTCCATTGCTCCCTGTCTTCCGCATCCTTCTCTACCACACCTGCCACTTTCATGTCCTCTCTCACCACATCCATGTATCTCCTCTTTGGCCTTCCCCATTTTCGTTTGCCTGGCAGCTCCATCCTCAACATTCTCCTTCTAACATGCTCTGCATCTCTTCTCAGGATGTGCCCATACCATCTCAGTCTCATCTCTCTTAGCTTAATTCCCAAGCTGTCCACATGTGCTGTCCCTCTGATGTGCTCATGCCTTATCCTGTCCAACCTTGTCACTCCCATTGCAAACCTTAACATCCTCAACTCCGCCACCTCCAACTTTGCCTCCTGTCTCTTCATTAAGGGTATGGTCTCCAATCCATACATCATAGCTGGTCTCACTACCGTCTTATACAGCTTACCTTTCACTTTTGCTGGGACTTTGAAATATTTACATGAATTTCAGAGTTTCTTAGTATTTGGTTTGTCCCCGTTTTGCTTTAGTGACAGTGTGCACTCCAGCTGGCATGGACCTCACTGTCAGAATGCAGGCACTTACGGATGTATGCGCAGGGGAGAGCGGGGCACAAACTGGTAACGAAGCCAAATCATGAGACAGAAAGCATAGTCAAAGAGCCGGCAAGGGTCGGTCGATCAGTAAACAGGGCAATAGAGACAAGACAGGTAACGTAAACAAAGAGATAAAGTGAGGGTCAGAAATACGAGAGGCAGGCTGAGAATGAAAGGCTTCGTATGAACTGGAGAAACACAGAACGATACTTTGCACTGAAGGTGTGCGTGTGAGGAGCTTAAATAGCGTGACTGATGATTAGTGAATGGACGACAACTGATGTTAATAGGCCGGTGACGGGGGCGCTGTGCTTTCTGGGAGTTGTAGTTCTGAGTGTCCATGTTTGTAGTCTGGCTAGTGCTATGGGGTGCCATGTGTCACCGGGCCCATTTCATGGACGAAAGGCATTTCATCCATCACAGAATGCATTTCGTCATCGCTAAATGCATTTCGTTGGACGAAATGGATTTCGTCCATCACAGAATGCATTTCGTCATCACAAAATGCATTTCGTCGGACGAAATGCATTTCGTCCATCACGAAATGCATTTCGTCGGACTAAATGCATTTCGTCCATCACAGAATGCATTTCGTCATCACTAAATGCATTTCGTCGGACGAAATGCATTTCGTCCATCACGAAATGCATTTCGTCCATCACGAAATGCATTTCGTCCATCACGGAATGCATTTCGTCCATCACGGAATGCATTTCGTCCATCACGGAATGCATTTCGTCCCACGAAATACATTTCATCCATCACGAAATGCATTTCGCCGGACGAATGCATTATGATAGATCACGAAATGCATTTCGTCCATCACAGAATGCATTTCGTCCATCACAAAATGCATTTCGTCGGAAGAAATGCATTTCGTCCATCACAAAATGCATTTCGTCAGACGAAATGCATTTCGTCCATCACGAAATGCATTTCGTCCAACGAAATGCATTTTGTGATGGACGAAATGCATTCTGTGATGGACGAAATGCATTTCGTGATCTACCATACTGCATTCTGTGCACAAAATGCATTTTGTGATGGACGAAATTCATTTCGTGATGGACGAAATGCATTTCGTGATGGACGAAATGCATTCTGTGATTGACGAAATTCATTTCATGATCTACCATATTGCATTCTGTGGACGAAATGCATTTCATGATGGACAAAATTCATTTCGTGATGGATGAAATGCATTTCGTGATGGACAAAATGCATTTTGTGATGGACGAAATGCATTTTGTGGGACGAAATGCATTTTGTGATGACGAAATGCATTCTGTGAAGGACGAAATGCATTTTGTCCAACGAAATGCATTTCGTGATGGACGAAATGCATTTCGTCCCACGAAATGCATTTTGTGATGACAAAATGCATTTCGTCCACGAAATGGGCCCGGTGACACATGGCACCCCATATAGTGCTGTTGTTCTCAATGGCTTTACTGACACCCACAAGTGTGTGCAAAATCTTACAATACATTTTAAATCAAATCCATGGGAGTGTTGTCTGAACACATGCGTGCTTCAGTGGAAGAGATTAGGCATGAGGAAAATCTGACGTTTTGTACAATGCAGTTAATATTGCCAATATCGCAATTATGCTTACATTTAAATAGGGACCTAGAAATAGTGAAGGATCCTGAGCATTTACTTTCAAGGATGGATCCAGACCAATGCAACCAATCCACATGCATCAGTCAGAAGTGTATGTGCATCATTTGGCATCGGTCATGGTGTATTTGTTTACTGCTAGCTGGCTACAATCCCGATTCCAAAAAAGTTAGGACAAAGTACAAATTGTAAATAAAAACGGAATGCAATAATTTACAAATCTCTAAAACTGATATTGTATTCACAATAGAATATAGACAACATATCAAATGTCAAAAGTGAGACATTTTGAAATTTCATGCCAAATATTGGCTCATTTGAAATTTCATGACAGCAACACATCTCAAAAAAATTGGGACAGGGGCAATAAGAGGCTGGAAAAGTTAAAGGTACAAAAAAGGAACAGCTGGAGGACCAAATTGCAACTCATTAGGTCAATTGGCAATATGTCATTTACATGACTGGGTATAAAAAGAGCATCTTGGAGTGGCAGCGGCTCTCAGAAGTAAAGATGGGAAGAGGATCACCAATCCCCCTATTTCTGCGCCGACAAATAGTGGAGCAATATCAGAAAGGAGTTCGACAGTGTAAAATTGCAAAGAGTTTGAACATATCATCATCTACAGTGCATAATATCATCAAAAGATTCAGAGAATCTGGAAGAATTTCTGTGCATAAGGGTCAAGACCGGAAAACCATACTGGGTGCCCCTGATCTTCGGGCCCTTAGACGGCACTGCATCACATACAGGCATGCTTCTGTATTGGAAATCACAAAATGGGCTCAGGAATATTTCCAGAGAACATTATCTGTGAACACAATTCACCGTGCCATCCGCCGTTGCCAGCTAAACTCTATAGTTCAAAGAAGAAGCCATATCTAAACATGATCCAGAAGCGCAGACGTCTTCTCTGGGCCAAGGCTCATTTAAAATGGACTGTGGCAAAGTGGAAAACTGATCTGTGGTCAGACGAATCAAAATTTGAAGTTCTTTATGGAAATCAGGGACGCCGTGTCATTCAGACTAAAGAGGAGAAGGACGACCCAAGTTGTTATCAGCGCTCAGTTCAGAAGCCTGCATCTCTGATGGTATGGGGTTGCATTAGTGCATGTGGCATGGGCAGCTTACACATCTGGAAAGACACCATCAATGCTGAAAGGTATATCCAGGTTCTAGAGCAACATATGTTCCCATCCAGACGACGTCTCTTTCAGGGAAGACCTTGCATTTTCCAATATGACAATGCCAAACCACATACTGCATCAATTACAGCATCATAGGCTGCGTAGAAGAAGGGTCCGGGTACTGAACTGGCCAGCCTGCAGTCCAGATCTTTCACCGATAGAAAACATTTGGCACATCATAAAACAGAAGATACGACAAAAAAGACCTAAGACAGTTGAGCAACTAGAATCCTACATTAGACAAGAATGGGTTAACATTCCTGTCCCTAAACTTGAGCAACTTGTCTCCTCAGTCCCCAAACGTTTACAGACTGTTGTAAAGAGAAAAGGGGATGTCTCACAGTGGTAAACATGGCCTTGTCCCAACTTTTTTGAGATGTGTTGTTGTCATGAAATTTAAAATCACCTAATTTTTCTCTTTAAATGACACATTTTCTCACTTTAAACATTTGATATGTCATCTATGTTCTATTCTGAATAAAATATGGAATTTTGAAACTTCCACATCATTGCATTCCATTTTTATTTACAGTTTGTACTTTGTCCCAACTTTTTTGGAATCGGGGTTGTACATGGGCTATAGCCACGCTCAACCAACAGACCAGTGGCTCAGGATTTGACCACCTGTGGTAAGCAGTGATGCTTCCCTGACCTAATTACCTGTATTCTCACGATGCTTTGTATAGTGTGACCTGAGAAAAAGAATCTAGGTCAAACCAATAAAATGTTCCAGAAAGAGGTCGTTTTACCACTAGCCTGATCATGCAACAACAGCAGAACAATCATTGACAATGGCGATGAAAACGCTGAAACTGAATTTGAAATGAGGGAAACTTGGAACATTTTCCATCAAGAAAGACAAGAAACAGTAAGCTATATAACAGTTTATAATATCAGGCTTATGAATACCTAGCTAATTTGTTACATTGTTATTAAATGTGATTTATGCATGCAATATAAAAGCATTGCTGAAACAGTATGATATTAATAAATGAAGCATCTGAAGCATCATCGTACATGGTGTGTTGACTTGATAATATATATTAGCATATCTTAAAAACAAAAATCCATAGCAATCAGGTAAAATTAGTGAAAATATTTCTGCAAATGTGCATCTGTCAGATTCTCGGGCTGGAAACGTCCCTGACTTTCTTTGTTTGAAGTATTTCGACATTCTTAAACCTTCTGTTTATTTCCTACTTAATTATTTTAAAAATGCCAGATTTTCAATGTATTCTCAGAATTTTGTAAGTATTTCAGGTTCTTCACACATTATAGCACTTTGTACACACACACACACACATACACACACACACACACACACACACACACACGATCTTCAGGCATGATCCAGAGTGTATGGTAATGAAAAGCACCTGTCGTTCAAGTGACACTTCTGCACACTGATGATGACAAGATTGATTTCTCTCTCTCTCTCTCTCTCTCTCTCTCTGTGTTTCTTCACCACATACAGTACACAAACATATTATTCAACCTACAATACGCATTCAAAATATGTTCTTTCTAATCATACTTTAGTATAGAGCCCAAGAGCTACTTCTGAAGAAAAGAAAAACAAGAAGTTGATTGTTTTGTTTTTGCAGATATAGTTACTCTGCATAAGACTCATTAATGATTCATGAGCATCTCAAGAACCTGCTTTCATAAAGAAACCACCTCTTTTTGAACAAGGGCAGCCACCCACACATCATACACTGCCGACAATGTCATAATCCTCTTCCTCATCCAGGTCTATTAGAGTACTGTAGTTTCAGTATTGATGCAGTCAACACATGCACCCACAAACAGCAATGAGTTTGCATAAAACAACATTTCTTTGCGCAGTCATATATTTTCTTTGTGCGTCCACAGAGCCTTGGTGGAAATGGCCTTTTATATTCCCGCTGGTCCTTTCACTGTGTCTGTGTTTGATGTAAAGCCAAGCTGGGAGAGAATATGTGCAATATCTGTCTTTATTAAGGCTTATATAGCAAGGCTTCTCAACACCAGTGCTGAAGTTCCACTGCTCTGCAGCTTCAAGGTTTCCTCGCTCCCACAACACCTGATTCAGCTCATCAACTACGTATTATTAAGTCCTTCATAAATTAGGATGGGTGTGTTGGGAGCAGGGGATATCTGGAAACTGTACAGGGCAGTAGATCCCCAGAACGTAATATAAAAAACATTGTTGTACAATTTCTCATCATACACACAAAAACAATTCTGCATTGACATGTCCCTGAAGAATGCATTGGTTAAAGGCTCAAACTATGAACAATCACAGTCTCTGTGAGCCCATGTTCAAGCTAGTTTTTTTTTTTGTTTGTTTGTTTTATTGGTAATTTAGGTCTTACATAACTTAAAATCCTGTGCTATATCAATTAATTAAATAGTGCAATATGTTCTGCTGTTCTATTTAGAAGAGGCCTCTTCAACACACAAAGCAGATTACCATTCTTGACCTAAATGACTCCATCAGTCGTCCCATAGATATTGAACTGGAAAAAAGAATGAATAAAGCCCAGTTTACACCAGATGCAGTAAAACTGTCCAATACTTTCCCATGTTAAGAATAGTAACCTTTCTATGTCCTTCTACAGTACCTGACACTTTTACCTTAAACTCCCAGGACCTGTTGGCAAGTCCAGACTTTGACTCCTCACTCTCGTAATGTCATACCTTTCCTGTTAAGCCAGTCTCTCACTGGGCTGCGACAGCTTGCGACAAATTGCGAACGTCATTCGCGAAAGAGTTTAAAAAGTGTCTTGAAACATTCGCGGGGCTTCTCAATTTCCTCGCATGAGTCGCAAAGTGTCACTCCTTCGTCACTGAAATTTTGAACATGTTCAAAAAATAAGTGCGACAACATTTCTCTCAAAATAACCGCAAATGCGTCGCTGGTGTTGCAAAGCCGTCACAAACCCTTCTCAAGTCAGTTTCCGTGAGATAGGAAGTGCGAGTGTATCTCACTGGGCTGCGACAGCCTGCGACTAGTTGGAGACACAACAATTGCGATAAAATATGCGTATATCAATTTAGTGTGATTCCAAGTGAAAACTGTCACTAATTCGCATATTTTATCACAATTGTTGTGTCTCCAACTAGTCGCAGGCTGTCGCAGCCCAGTGAGATACTACCCTTACTCTTTCTGTAGATACTGAATAATTTTCAGCAGTGTCTGAGTAATAGTTTAATGTGAATAACTGAATAATAATCTGGGACTTTCAGGGGTTAATTAAGTACTATACCATTACTCCTCCACACCAGCAGAGGTCATGGTACCTAATGTTCTAACGCAACCTCTGCCAAACCCTCATGATTCATTTCCTGGATGTTTCTCAGGATGAATATTTAATGGCTAGTTTTCAAGGATGCCATGTCATCAAATCCCAACAAAGGACTCTTCCAAAGTCGACAATCCTTCGAATTCTACCAAGGACAGAGTCCTCCATTCAGAGAATTTTCAGGGATGCATGTATGTATCCTCACTGTTCTTAAAGCACCCAAAATCCTACGCATATCTACATGGCAAGACCTTTTCAATGACATACAGTACTGTGCAAAGGTCTTAGGCACCCTATTTTTTTCACACAAACTTTGTTATATTCCTATTTTATGACTTCTACATTATTGAGTCAGTACAAAAATATTTTAGAGTCCAAACGTTCATTTTCCAGCACAAAATTAAATGTGACAGAAAAAAAGTTTGTGTCTGAGCAGCATATTACATAAGAGACCACTTTTCAGATTAAAAAAGAAAACATAATGAAGGCTACTGGGTTTTGCTGCAAAATTAAGAAGCAAGTGTGACAGTCAAAGTGTCCAGAAGAACTGTGGCTGGTTCTGTAAGATGCTCAGTAAAACCTACAGCTCATTTCCTTATAAAACTGCACTCATTGTACCTGAAACTACTATTTTTTTTTTTTAAGCAAAGGGTCGTCTCATACCAAATACTGTCTTTGTTTCATTTATTATGGCTTACTGCTGCTTATGGTATTTTTTTAATGTTGAAACATTAAATTTCATTTTTAAGCCATTTTTGGTCTACAACATTTTTTACATGTACCTAAGACTTTTGCACAGTACTGTACACCTGCCTAACCTCTGAAGGACCCCACTTGAAAGGACCCGTCAGGCCAGAGATACATCCTTGACTTTGAGAAATATTGATTTTATCCCAAGGTCAAGAAGATGCCAAGGTCACTCATTCATTGTGAAGTCTTGCCAAGCATTGTGATATCCTACTGACCGTTTATGCTTTGTACAACCCTCTGCCTGTTTAATTTGTTTACTCTTTTGGATTGTCCTTTGGCAGGATTGTTGACTTCTCATGCTCTGACTGATGACTGCTGAAATTAGTTTATGATTTCAACGTGTACGCTCAAACTTTGTATTAAAGCACCTCTCTATCTGAGTCTGGTGTGTTACACAAGGTGTTAGTCTTTAATTCTATCAGAGGTGTTCCACTTGTAGAGTATCTCTGGTGTGAGCGATACTCTAAAATCACTTAGAGTCAAAAACAGAATGTGCTTCAGTAAGAATACTTTTTGGTATAGTAAAATTACAAAATGGAAAATGACAAATAGAGAAATAAAAGGTTTTTTTAATAAGTATTTCCAATTTATCAGAAATATTGCCCATCCCTGCCTAAGAACATCACTTTAAAGTGACAATCCAGCAGCAAAACACAAGAGGTAACAGAGGTCGAGTTAAGCATGTGGAGATAAATAACGGTGTTTAATACTGGGCCTGCCTGCAGTAGGTGCTACATGTGTTGTTAGCTCTAATGAAACACCCCTGATCTCACATTGAGTGTGCCTTATTCTGAACTTATTCTGAAGTTTCTCAGAAAACTTCACACCTACCCACATGCACCCCAGGGTACTGACATATGTAGCAGTATGTTTGATCAGATTTCAAGCAGTAGAGCAATAGATTATTCAGTAGCATGTTATATTGAGATAGAACAAGCCTGTTTTGCCAGATGGAAACTGAACACTAATAGTCTTTAATCAACTTTGTGTGTGCGCGTGCATGCGTGCGTGCGAGTGAGCTGAGTGTATTACAATGTTTGAGTCCAAATCTTAACCATTTTTATCCTTTATTCCTCCTTGCTGTCTACAATCTCTATAATGAGAAGTCTCGTTCTTTTCCTCCACTGTCTCCACTCCTATAATCTGTCCTGTTGTCTCCAGGTGCTCCAGACTCCTCCTGTTCTCATCAGAGACAGTAGCGGGCTTCCCTGCTGACCTTCACAAGGGCATCCACTGGGTCACTCAATAAACAAACACATAAGCTCTTCTACACTGTAAATAAAAAGGGCTTAGACATGTCTTATTTAAATATCCCTGAACGTAACACTTAGAAGACAAGTCTTGGGTATTTAAAAATACCTGGAAGACATGTCTAGGGTATTTAGCAATGCCTGGAAGACATGTCTTGTGTCTAATGATAGACACCGGTGTCTTTATACTGTAATAGACATGCGTGTTTTCTTGCACCCTCCATATACACCTATGGCTTCCTAGAAGACACTGAAATATTATTTAAATACCCCGGTGTTTCATGTAAATACCCTAGACATGTCTTAGTATTTTTTACGGTGTAGCTGTGCAGAACCCTATCTTAGATCTTCCCACAGGGCGGAGGGACTGAAAACGCAGGAATATTCTTGTGGGAGGGTAAATAACCAAGCAGAAACACCAAACATTGTTACTTATTCCCATGGATTCCTGTGAGTCAGATCTTTCTTCCTTCCAGAAAGCCATGCTATTGCTAACTCTCGCTCATTATTTCAGCAAATGTTAGTTAGCAAGGCTGAGTAAACTAGTGAATTTGAAACTGATAAATTGCCAAACTTGCTTGCGTACTATTAAAAATTAGGAAGATAATTATTCTGTATGAGGCTAATGATATGCTAATACTAGCTAATGTTAGATAAGTACTACAAGTGCTTATCCAGTAACTGAACAGGCAATGCATGCATGCTTTCAAGTCAGAATAACAAAGATTTCCCATCCTACCAAACATGAGGCAAGGTGGAGAAAATGGAGAAATACAGTACATAGAATGCATGCATGTAAAAGCCTGTTTAGCTTTGACCAATATTCTGGCTAATTTTGTAGTTTGTTGCTTTTAAATTAAATTTTTTTTTCAACAGAGCAAAGAAAAGAAGAAAGACATATCCTTTATCAATGAAAACACAATATACCTAGGACATCAAAGAGAAAACACACATCCAGACTGATAATCAGAAGCATATCACACACATCATTATACAACATGGTAAGGTCTGTTCATAAAAGATCACAGGGCTTTTAGGGGACAAAGAACAAAGAAATGATGGACACATCTGTTATCGCACACATGCTTCAGCATGACCCGTGCTGAGATTGAAAGCTTTAATGAAAAATAATTACGTAAAAGCACCCTACGGTATAGCCCCCGAACAAGATACATTTCTTAAATGCTTCTTCTTTTGTTGTTTTTCTTGTTAACAAGCACTCCAGCAGCAACAGTCAAGGGTGCAATAACAGGTTAAATGTGTGCGTGCATATTAATGTATTAAATATCTTCAGCAAAATAACAGAGGGCATTTGGCTTCAAAGTGAATATGCTAATGGGAGAGGAGAAGCAGCTGTTGGCCTACTTTACAGGCCAAAGCTAGAAGAAATTCCTGATTGCTCTCTGTAGAATACTTAGCACCCTGCCTATGGAGGAAAAAACTGAAAACTTTAAAACTAGACGGCCTTTCGATTTCATAAAATCAGTGAAATTTAGTTCCCTCTGAAATTTGGTCATTGTGATAAATGTTTATTTCTGTAATGTCTTTTAAAAAAATCAGGCCATTCTGTGGCTGGGAAAGTTATTTAATTTGAGGGGGATTCCCAAGCAAATAATGTGCATGAAATCACTTGCTTTGCACAGTCAAACAGACAAAGCAAGTCCATGTGCGCATGCGCAGGTTTACCTTCTTCTTCTTCTTCTTTTCCTTCTTCTTTTGGGTTTTACGGTAGCTAGCATCCAGTGTTACATTACTGCAGTGTTGCATTATTACAGGTTTACCTTGACCCTGCACTGACAGTTACATCATTTTGTCGCTAAACGAACAGCTGATCACACTGAGGTGCTCGCTGACCGCCGATATTTATTAGTTCAGTCCTGCGTTTCCTTTCCTTCACAACATAACTTATTTTCCTTCACAACATAACTTCTTTTCTTCTCTGTAGTCAATCTTTCACGTTTCACTCGCGTCCTCCATTTTTCTCTCCTGTTTCACATTTGTATCCCACAATGGCTTGCATGAACGGGGAAAGCCCACCACGTGATGCATGACATAGTATCTTGTAATGTGTCATGGTGAAGCAGGGAAAAAATAGCAGAGAATTTAGGGCCATGTGGCCCTAAATTCATTAATCGTTCTATTTTTAAAACCACTAATAAAATTGGAAGTCTGTGATTCGATTTCAGTAGCTTTCGGTCCACAAAACAAAAGTAACTGGGTGTCAGGGAAAATTCTTTTTATGACCTAAACCTGAAAAATCTGAAAGGCAGTCTACCTTTAAACTTCCCCAGAACCTGCCTGTACCACCATCCTCCAGACTCCTCTGGCTTTCCCATGATGCCTCACTTAATGAGTTTCCTTCCACATATCTAGAAACTTTCTCCAAGCAGTAAAAGTGAAACGCTGTCTATTTATTGCTCTTTAATATTGTAACACCGTATATATTTTTTGCTTTCTGTTTGAGATATTTTAGTTTAACTCAACAGTACACAAATAAATCAATGCAAATTAGGAATTGAAAATACCAAATCGAAAATAGGATGATCAGAGAGTATTTTCTGTAAACTCTAATGATTTGAAGTTCATGGTTGAGTGTCTGCTCACAGACTTAGACTTTCTTATAAAGAGCTTTAACTGTCAGAACAATGATATATTTTCACCTGAAATTGCCCAGTATCTGTAATAACAGAGAAGGATGGGAGATGTTTTGCTGTGGAGAGACTGTTATTACTCTCAGTTTGGTCCAAAAACAGGATTAAGAAACACAAACACTACACCATTAGAGGGAGGACTTGTGATCTGACTAATCCAGCTTCAGGACCAGCATTTGCAGTGTTTCTCTACTCCATCACAGCAACATCTGATCAAACCGCGTGTTTGTTTTTTTTTTTTTTTTTTCTGAAATAGTTGGCCACATTTCAAAGGTGGGATTTCATGACAAAAAGAAATTCATTAAGAAAGTAAATTATAATTCTTTATCTCACTCACTCAAAGCGCACATTCCTAAAGCCAACGCATGAGCAGCCCTGAACCATAAGCAACGGGATTTAGAATAAAATTCATTTGTCGTTCCTGCTCGAATGACATGGCTGAAGTGGATGCCACTTTACAACTGAAGCTGAGGGCTACTGTGAGGGGAAAATTGACTCTTGAGGACTCTCAGCTGATCTAACCTGCTGAGAAAAGCTGAGTTACAAACGTGTTCATCAATATGGAATGGTACTACACTCTGCAGATAATTGTGAAGTGTAAGTGTAAAGTGTATGGGGGGAGGGTGTGTAGTAGTTATCAGTACTGTGTGATGTGGTGTTGAGGAAGAGGTGCACACATACCCGTAAGTTACAGAGAAAGAAAATGAGAAATAGAGGGCATATAAGTTCATGTTACACAACATGGAGACACTAATACTATTCATTTCTCCTTTTTTTCAGCTAAAACAGAGGTGAGACCAACGCTGAATAAAATTTGCCCAGCACAAAAAGCCTTTCTCACTGAAAGGAGAATGGACAAGTGACGTGGAAGATGCATTTGTTTCTACAAATAGAAGTGGTTACTTTCTCTTCATGTCAAATTTATGTAGGTGAATTTATGAATTCTCAAACCTTGGTCTTGTGAGCCAACAGAAAACAAAAAGGCAAGACTGTGGTCTCTTTAACGTAATGGAGCTGCTATTTATTAAGTTACAGTCACACCAGACTTTTGCTTGCTATTTTTGTAATGAGACCACATTGAAAATCTGGGACTTTTTTTTTCACTGAAAATTAGAAATAAACATAAGGTTTTAACATTTTGAAATAAAGAAAGTAAATGTTCAAGATCTTGGACATTTAATATTCAAGACTGTACACTATTTCTGCGTCCCTATTTAAATATAAGCAAATTTATGATATTGACCATGTTAAAGGAAATCTCCAGGATTTTTTTAACCTGGGCCCTGTTTTCCCATCTCTTTGGGTCCAAATATTTACTAGTGTCAGTAAAACAGGTGGGTTGAGTGGAGACAGATGTAAGTGCAGAAGAGTGTCTTTATTATAAACAAATCCATCAGGTTTACAGTCCAAAACGGTAAGCAGAATCATTAACAGTGAAAAGGGTCGGGTGAGTCACAAACAGGCTATATCAGGCAAGACACAAAGCAGAAACCAGAAATACAGAACATGAGTCAAAAACCCAGGATGACAAGATACTAACACGGCTTGGTAATGGTCACTAGGAAACTCAATACTTCGCACCATATAGGTGTAGGTGTGTGTGTGAAAGTTCGGTGTACGCCCAAATGCACGTGGATATGACAACTAGGGACAAAAATGATTGAAGTCGGGCCAATATTGAGTTAGAATGCTACACCGCAATGTGCAACTGCAATATGGCTATACAGTGTAATTCTTTGGGGCAATCATCCAAGTCAAAGTAAACTGCATTTACAAGCTCTTAATGTTATTGTAAGTGTCTGATAACACAGAAAGGTGTGATACAGCGATACACCTGTATCTATTTACCTTAATAACTGTAAAGAAATTGTAGAAAATGACTGTTTCTACAGTCATTGTTTTACCTTTCTCTTTTTCTGGTCTCTGACAAACACTCCATTCAGTGCCTGTAGCTGATTATTGCATGGGGGCTGTTTTCTGATGAGCTCACATTATGAGTCTGTATGTGGCAAAAACAAGCAGTTTACTTTGATGTGGATGATTTCCCCGTAGAGTTATGTTGTATAGCCATTTTGCGGTTGCAGATTATAACATTCCAACTCAATACTGGACCGATTTCAATTATTTTTGTCCCTAGAAAATATCTGGACCCAAAGAGATGGGAAAATGGGACCCAGGTTTAAAAAAAATCCTGGCATTTTCCTTTAACTGCTTTGTATAAAAAGTCAGATTTTCCTCATGCCTAATCAGTCCTGTTGAAGCATGCTTTCAAATGGCACTCCAATGGATTTGATCTAAAATGGATCAAGGTTTTGCACAAACTTGTGGAGTCCATGCCACCTCAAGTGCACACTGTCATTAAATCAAAAAGGGAACATACCGAACTTTAAGAAACTCTGAAATTCATTTAAATATTTCAAGAATTCTACTTTTCACGCAAGCTGTTGTCAATAATATAATTTGTAATGAGATTTGTTGTATTAAATTAGAAACAAATGCAAAATTTAAACAGTTTCACTAATGGTTGCAGACTTTTGGACCGCACTGTCTATCAGGGGAAAAAACAACAACAATAACGTTACCACTACATTAGCAAAATCACAGTGAATGTGGGACAAAAACACAAGGAATATGTTCTGGTCTATCCAGAATAGAAAGCTGTTATTTACTTCCACACTGGCTTCAGCTTTGTAAAATGATGTTCAAGTGTGTTCCACATATCAGTTAATTTCAACCCGACAGATAAAACCCAGAAGAGTTAGTGCAAATCTACTTGTGAAATTAACTTTTTTTATTGTGTACTGATGCCCAGATGTACAAATCTACAATAATAATAATAATAATAATAATAGCCGGCATGGTGGTGTAGTGGTTAGCACTGTTGCCTCAAAGCAAGAAGGTCCTGGGTTCGAGCCCCGTGGCCGACAGGGGCCTTTCTGTGTGAAGTTTGCATGTTCTCCCCGTGTCTGTGTGGGTTTCCTCCAGGTGCTCCGGTTTCCCCCACAGTCCAAAGACATGCAGGTTAGGTTAACTGGTGGCTCTAAATTGACCGTAGGTGTGAATGTGAGTGTGAATGGTTGTCTCTATGTGTCAGCCCTGTGATGACCTGGCGACTTGTCCAGGGTGTACCCCACCTCTCACCCATAGTCAGCTGGGATAGGCTCCAGCTTGCCTGCGACCCTGCACAGGATAAATGGTTATGGATAATGGATGGATGGATAATAATAATAATAATAATAATAATAATAATAATTAGCAGGGGTGGAAATGTAGCTAGCAGCAGCTTCCAGTAACTATCATAATTAGCTAGGCAGCAACTCAAATTCAAGTTGGGAAATATTAGTCATTATAAGATATTATACTTCTGATTATTTCATTTAAAAACAATTATGTAGCATTAGTCATAAATATAAGACCAGCAAACTTACAGAGATTGAATGATGTTTCAAGGCAAAACAGTGTGTGGTTGCTTATAACAGTTTTACAACCCCGATTCCAAAAAAGTTGGGACAAAGTACAAATTGTAAATAAAAACGGAATGCAATGATGTGGAAGTTTCAAAATTCCATATTTTATTCAGAATAGAACATAGATGACATATCAAATGTTTCAACTGAGAAAATGTATCATTTAAAGAGAAAAATTAGGTGATTTTAAATTTCATGACAACAACACATCTCAAAAAAGTTGGGACAAGGCCATGTTTACCACTGTGAGACATCCCCTTTTCTCTTTACAACAGTCTGTAAACGTCTGGGGACTGAGGAGACAAGTTGCTCAAGTTTAGGGATAGGAATGTTAACCCATTCTTGTCTAATGTAGGATTCTAGTTGCTCAACTGTCTTAGGTCTTTTTTTGTCGTATCTTCCGTTTTATGATGCGCCAAATGTTTTCTATGGGTGAAAGATCTGGACTGCAGGCTGGTCAGTTCAGTACCCGGACCCTTCTTCTACGCAGCCATGATGCTGTAATTGATGCAGTATGTGGTTTGGCATTGTCATGTTGGAAAATGCAAGGTCTTCCCTGAAGAGACGTCATCTGGATGGGAGCATATGTTGCTCTAGAACCTGGATATACCTTTCAGCATTGATGGTGTCTTTCCAGATGTGTAAGCTGCCCATGCCATACGCACTAATGCAACCCCATACCATCAGAGATGCAGGCTTCTGAACTGAGCGCTGATAACAACTTGGGTCGTCCTTCTCCTCTTTAGTCCGAATGACACGGCGTCCCTGATTTCCATAAAGAACTTCAAATTTTGATTCGTCTGACCACAGAACAGTTTTCCACTTTGCCACAGTCCATTTTAAATGAGCCTTGGCCCAGAGAAGACATCTGCGCTGCTGAATCATGTTTAGATACGGCTTCTTCTTTGAACTATAGAGTTTTAGCTGGCAACGGTGGATGGCACGGTGAATTGTGTTCACAGATAATGTTCTCTGGAAATATTCCTCAGCCCATTTTGTGATTTCCAATACAGAAGCATGCCTGTATGTGATGCAGTGCCATCTAAGGGCCCGAAGATCAGGGGCACCCAGTATGGTTTTCCGGCCTTGACCCTTACGCACAGAGATTCTTCCAGATTCTCTGAATCTTTTGACGATATTATGCACTGTAGATGATGATATGTTCAAACTCTTTGCAATTTTACACTGTCGAACTCCTTTCTGATATTGCTCCACTATTTGTCAGCGCAGAATTAGGGGGATTGGTGATCCTCTTCCCATCTTTACTTCTGAGAGCCGCTGCCACTCCAAGATGCTCTTTTTATACCCAGTCATGCTAATGACCTATTGCCAATTGACCTAATGAGTTGCAATTTGGTCCTCCAGCTGTTCCTTTTTTGTACCTTTAACTTTTCCAGCCTCTTATTGCCCCTGTCCCAACTTTTTTGAGATGTGTTGCTGTCATGAAATTTCAAATGAGCCAATATTTGGCATGAAATTTCAAAATGTCTCACTTTCGACATTTGATATGTTGTGTATGTTCTATTGTGAATACAATATCAGTTTTTGAGATTTGTAAATTATTGCATTCCGTTTTTATTTACAATTTGTACTTTGTCCCAACTTTTTTGGAATCAGGGTTGTAGATAAGTAATACAATTTCTCAATTTTAAGACTCAGATGCATCTTTAATACTAAGCACATATAAAAGTAGCAACTTTCTTACTTTCACTTGAATACAGTTTTGGCTAGATTCTTCCACTTTTATCCACGTAAGATTTTGACTCGTTATCCATACTTCCACTTGAGTACAATTTTTCACTCAAGTATAATTTTTCTTTTTCCTCAAATCAGTTCATAAAATGTGAATGTCTTTCACGACAGTTTTAAACTAGTGTTTTGTTTTGTGCAGTATAACATGGACATGGGCCAAATTACAGATCAGACATGCACTCATGCTAATTTTATAACAATTATATGAAGCTTCAGCTTGAACACTCAACTGATTGCTTAAATACAAACCTTGCTGCAGACTGCAGTAAATTATCAGTTGAATCAATACATGTGTTATGAGTAATGTTGTGAGGATGGAGCTGTTCCATCTGCCTACTAGGATTTATGTGTTAACTGTTGGCACCAATGCTTATAACTTACTAATATCTTCCTATCTTTACGATGGACACACATCCCTATCAAGCCTATAAAAAACACGACGCATTGCAGATGCAGCCACACAGAATGGAGAAGAAACTCCAAGCACTGGGACAGTGAAGGATATAATATAGACTTTCACAGTCAGACGATCCCACTGCTTCTTACAGAGATGTTTGTACTCCTGCAACCACCTTAACTACACTGTAATTGCTGCAGATTTCTGTTGCTTTGAATCATTTATGAACATAAAGTAAAAGGGGATCATTTGGGAGACTGCTGTATTTGAAATTCAGTCTGCATATGATGAAGTCAAAGTCATGCACACAAATGATGACGTACAGTAAGATAAACTGTTTAAGCTGATGTTTATGCTGGGATTTCATAAAGAAATGCAGATAGCCTCCTGTGTACTCCGTCCTGCCACAGTGACAACTGCTCTATTTTGTGCTTGTTTCTTCTGTCCGACGCAGCTCTCATCTGCATACAAATTTCATTTCTTTTAATTGCCTTGGCAATAACCTGGCTCTGCTCCTCAATTTCCTTCAGCCAAATGCCTCCTTCCTCAGCAGACAGTGTGGTGGATGGAGGTGCTGACTCGTCCTTCCAGCTGAGATATGCACTGTGCCTCAGGACCTCTGGGCCTCTGGGTAGATATTGCAAAGGTTTCTATACAGCACACCTGAGTTTAATAAGAATGATCATTGTCTGCTGTGAACCCATGGATGTGGTCTATTCGTAAAATTGTAAGATATTAAAGGATATCAATCTTTTTTTTCTTCAAAAATTCAAACACACACACACACACACACACACACACACGCCCGCGCACAAGTAAGTCAAAAAGTGCTAAGACAGATGTTATAATTTCAAAAGGAATTAAAAAGAATTCAAAGAAGGAATACAAAGAAGGAATTCTCCGATGGAAACATCGCTTGAAGAAGTGTTTAGACTTAAATGGAGGATATGTAGAGAAATAGCTTTGTTATTTTCATGAATAAGGATTATTTTCATTTGTATTAGAACTTTATGACTAACCCTCATATATACAGTTAGGTCCATATATATTTGGACACTGACACAAATTTTGTTTTTTTACCTGTTTACTGAAACATATTCAAGTTATAGTTATATAATGGACATGGACATAAAGTCCAGACTTTCAGCTTTCATTTGAGAGTATCCACATTAAAATTGGATGAAGGGTTTAGGAGTTTCAGCTCCTTAACATGCGCCACCCTGTTTTTAAAGGGACCAAAAGTAATTGGACAATTGACTCAAAGGCTATTTAATGGGCAGGTGTGGGCAATTCCTTCGTTATGTCATTCTCAATTAAGCAGATAAAAGGCCTGGAGTTGATTTGAGGTGTGGTGCTTGCATTTGGAAGATTCTGCTGTGAAGAAAACATGCGGTCAAAGGAGCTCTCCATGCAGGTGAAACAAGCCATCCTTAAGCTGCGAAAACAGAAAAAAACCCATCCGAGAAATTGCTACAATATTAGGAGTGGCAAAATCTACAGTTTGGTACATCCTGAGAAAGAAAGAAAGCACTGGTGAACTCATCAATGCAAAAGGACCTGGACACCCACAGAAGACAACAGTGGTGGATGATCGCAGAATAATTTCCATGGTGAAGAGAAACCCCTTCACAACAGCCAACCAAGTGAACAACACTCTCCAGGAAGTAGGCGTATCAATATCCAAATCTACCATAAAGAGAAGACTGCATGAAAGTAAATACAGAGGGTTCACTGCACGGTGCAAGCCACTCATAAGCCTCAAGAATAAAAAGGCTAGATTGGACTTTGCTAAAAAACATCTAAAAAAGCCAGCACAGTTCTGGAAGAACATTCTTTGGACAGATGAAACCAAGATCAACCTCTACCAGAATGATGGAAAGAAAAAAGTATGGCGAAGGCGTGTTACAGCTCACGATCCAAAGCATACCACATCATCTGTAAAACACGGCGGAGGCAGTGTGATGGCTTGGGCATGCATGGCTGCCAGTGGCACTGGGTCACTAGTGTTTATTGATGATGTGACACAGGACAGAAGCAGCCGGATGAATTCTGAGGTATTCAGAGACATACTGTGTGCTCAAATCCAGGCAAATGCAGCCAAACTGATTGGTCGGCGTTTCATAATACAGATGGACAATGACCCAAAACATAAAGCCAAAGCAACCCAGGAGTTTATTAAAGCAAAGAAGTGGAATATTCTTGAATGGCCAAGTCAGTCACCTGATCTCAACCCAATTGATCTCAACCCATTTCACTTGTTAAAGACTAAACTTCAGACAGAAAGGCCCACAAACAAACAGCAACTGAAAACCGCTGCAGTAAAGGCCTGGCAGAGCATTAAAAAGGAGGAAACACAGCGTCTGGTGATGTCCATGAGTTCAAGACTTCAGGCAGTCATTGCCAACAAAGGGTTTTCAACCAAGTATTAGAAATGAACATTTCATTTACAATTATTTAATTTGTCCAATTATTTTTGAGCCCCTGAAATGAAGGGATTGTGTTTTAAAAAATGCTTTAGTTCCTCACATTTTTATGCAATCATTTTGTTCAACCCACTGAATTAAAGCTGAAAGTCTGAACTTCAACTGCATCTGAATTGTTTTGTTCAAAATTCATTGTGGTAATGTACAGTAGAGGTCTGCACGGGTCGGATTTTTCAGTCCCGCTCCCGTCTGCGCCCGCATTGTGCAGTCCCACTCCCGCCTGCGCCCGCAAAGAATTATGATTTTCAGTCCCGCTCCCGCCCGCGCCCACAAAAAAATTATGATTTTCAGTCCCGCTCCCGCCCGCGCCTGCCATATTTTGTCCCGCTCCCGCCCTCGCCCTCAAATCCCGCATGATGCAGACGTTCGCGTTATTTCTCAGGAAAGTTCTTGTCTTGACACAGCGTGATGGTGCCCCGCCCCCTACTTTGAGTGGATTTGAGCATAAATATCTACAGCTCACGTTTGCTATTGTTTACCTTGTTTCTGAATTCAGCATGTAGTATCTCTAATAATAATAATTAGTGCTGTCAAACAATTAAAATATTTAATCACAAATTTTTATCACATGAAAAACCACTGTAATTCTCTGATCAGCATAAAAAAGTGAATGGGCTTGCTTTGTACCAATTTTTTTTTTTATTGCAAAGCAGAGCTAGTAAAAGAAATGAATTGATTTACTGCTTGCGTTAGTCTACAACTTTAATCAGAGAGACATGTTACACAGTGACGGTAGGCTTGACTCAATGCTATCCCAGAAATCCTTCCTGTAATATGCAAATTTAGCCGCCTCTGATTGGACAGCCAAATTTGCATATTACAGGAAGGATTTCTGGGATAGCATTGAGTCAAGCCTACCGTCACTGTGTAACCTGTCTTTCTGATTAAAGTTGTAGACTAACGCAACAAGTAAATCAATTCACTCATGGTTTTCTTGCTAACTGGGTGTGAACTGCGAGTTATTAGAGTGATCAAAGAATTTCTCCTTAGGGTGATCAATGGCAAGTTTAAGATGCCATTTCTCACTCAATCTGGCAATCTGACTTTCTCTGCAAATTTAGGCATCTTAAAATGTTTTTATTAATGCCAAATAAAATATCCAGCACAAATGATATATAATAGACATAAATTAGTAATTTATACATTTTATTTCAAGCACGTTTTTAGTTATCGGGACTGCAGCTTATCACCGCTCCCACCCGCGCGCGCATATGTGCACTTCCGGTCCCGCCCGTGCCCGCAATGAGCTTTCAAAATTTGGCCCACGCCGCACTGCTTTGCGGCGGGTCCCGCAGGAGTGCAGGGCTCTAATGTACAGAGCCAAAATTAGAAAAATGTTGTCTCTGTCCAAATATTTATGGACCTAACTGTATATAAGACAGAGAGAGAGAGAGAGAGAGAGAGAGAGAGATATTACACGGTGGCGCAAAGATATTAAGTTTATCTTCAAGTGGTGAACATATTTCACCAATGCACTTTGCGCACTCATGAAATATGTTTCAACACAAGACAATAAATTTCATATCTTTGTGCCATCGTGTAATATTCTTTTTATTATATGCACAAAAAACATGCACTCAAAAAAAATGCAAGTTAATCAAAAGAATTAATCAATATCCTCACGAGTGAGGATATCGAAAAATATGATACTCACTGTCCCGGATGTAGTTTGTATGAAAAATATGAGTGCCATATTTCCCAGTAAAACCCTCATATATATATATATATATATATATATATATATATATATATATATATATATATATATATATATATATATATATACAGACACACACACACACACAAGTGTACTGCGGTTTTGTAGAGATCTTTGTGTGGGTGACTTTCAGCTGAAACGGAACAATTGGAATACCTTCAGCTTGCACATACCGGTATATTGCAAATATACAGTGTGTGCATTATGCCTTTATGCACCAAAATACATCTACAAAATGTTTACTAAAATGATATGTCCAGTATACAGCCTTGCAAAAGTATTCATCCCCCTTGGTGTTTGTCCTGTTTTGTTGCATTACAAGCTGGAATTAAAATGGATTTTTTTGGGGGGAGGAGCACCATTTGATTTACACAACATGCCTGACACTTTAAAGGTGCACATTGTTTTTTTATTGTGACACAATTAATAATTAAGATGAAAAAACAGAAATCTGGAGTGTGCACAAGTATCCCCCCCCCCCCCCAAGTCAATACTTTATTGAGCCACCTTTTGCTACAATTAAAGTCTCTTGGGGTATGTCTCTATTAGTTTAGCACATCTAGCCACTGGGATTTTTGTCCATTCCTCAAGGGAAAACTACTCCAACTCCTTCAAGTTAGATGGGTTGCATTATTGTACAGCAATCTTCAAGTAATGCCACAGTTTCTCAACTGGATTGAGGTCTGGGCTTTGACTAGGCCATTCCAAGACATTTAAATGGTTCCCTTTAAACCACTCCAGTGTAGCTTCAGCAGTATGTTTAGGGTCATTGTCCTGCTGGAATGTGAACCTTCATCCCAGTCTCAAACCTCTGGCTGACTCAAACAGGTTTTCCTCCAGAATTGTCCTGTATTTAGTGCCATCCATCTTTCCTTCAGTCCTGACCATCTTTCCTGTCCTTGTAGATGAAAAACATCCCCACAGCATGATGCTGCCACCATCATGCTTCATTGTAGGGATGGTGTTCTCAGGGTGTTGGGTTTGCACCACACATGGCATTTCCCATGATGGCCAAAAAGTTCAATTTTAGTCTTATTTGACCAGAGAATCTTCTTCCATGTGTTTGGGGAGTCTGCCACATGCTGTTGGGCAAACTCCAAACGTGATTTTTTAAGCAATGACTTTTTTCTGGCCACTCTTCCATAAAGCCCCACTCTGTGGAGTGTATGGCTTAAAGTGGTCCTATGGACAGATACTCCCATCTCTACTGTGTATCTTTGCAGCTTCCTCAGCATTATCATTGGTGTCTTTGTTGCATCTCTGATTAATGCCCTCCTTGCCCGGTCTTTGAGTTTTGGTGGGTGGCCTTCTCTTGTCAGGTTTGTAGTGGTGCCATATTCTTTCCATTTTGCTATAATGAATTTAATGGTGCTCCCTGGGATATTCAAAGTTTGGGATATTTTTTTAATAACCCAACCCTGATCTATACTTCTCCACAACATTGTCTCTGATCTGTTTGGAGTGCTCCTTGGTTTTCATACTGCTTGCTTAGTAGTGTAGCAGAGCAGAGTTGATTTATACAGACATCATGGGACAGATCATGTGACACTTTGATTGCATACAGGTGGATCTTAATCACCTAATTATGTGACTTATGAAGTGAATTGGTTGGACCAGCTCTTATTTAGGGGTTTCATATAGAGCAAAAGGTGGCTCTATAAAGTATTGACTTGAGGGAGTTGAATACTTATGCACACTCCAGATTTCTGGGGGTTTTTTTCATCTTAATTATTGTTTGTGTCACAATAAAAAAAAAATGTGCACCTTTAAAGTGGTAGGCACATTGTGGTTGTGTAAATCAAATGGTGCTAACCCCCCAAAATCCATTTTAATTCCAGCTTGTAATGCAACAAAACAGGACAAACACCAAGGGGGATGAATACTTTTGCAAGGCACTGTACATGTCTTTCCACATAAACATACTTTAATTAACTTTAACATTAGTCCTAAACATGTCAATCATTTTTCCTTATCTTAATTCTTATGTCCAAGGTATCTTGCACTTCTTTTTCTGCACATTATTCTCCACTCACTGAAGACATCTTATGCCACATTCACAACCCGCCATAAGTGTTTTGGACACGCACAGGTCGCAGGGTTTGGTAGCACGCAGCCATGCCGCAGGGTCGTGGTGAACCCGGGGGAAAGTTTGGGGGAGGAGTACGGGCAAAGTACTTGTCAAGTACAGGTTGCACGCCTGACTTCCTCGAGGCGTGGGAAAAATTGTGCCATTAGCCCATGGAAAGCGTATGTCTGATGCACATGATCAGTGTGTGTCAGTGAGTGTGGAGTGCGTGTGACTTGCATTTTACCAGTTTCCTGCACTAGGAGTACGGGCCGCACTTGTGAAGCATGTGTGACGCACATGATTAGCACATGACAATCACTCATGAGTTGCGTCTGACGCAAGCCAGGAGTGGGTATAAAACCAGTGTGTCTGCAGCATTCTGCATCTGTCTTTCGGCTGAAGAACAATATCGCTTCATGCTGCTCCTCAGCTTCTATCATCTGCCTACAAGGGTCCAACTCCTTCAGTCGTTGTGGCGGTATGGCGACAGCCATCTTCTTCCCTTCTACAATGCTACAAGTTACATGATCGGTTCCTTGGTTCCTCCCCAATATATATACCCAGAGTCTTCGTGTCGCGTGCAGGTCGCATGCAGGTCGCGTGCAGGTCGCATGCGCTCCATGCATGCCACACATGGGGTAGAAAGTGAGATGTACTTCTGTCTTGGGGCCCACACAAATAGCAAGTGTGGAGTACTTGTGTAGTACTTCTGAGACACGTCACTCGTACAATGACCGTGCGTCACTTGTGCGTCTTACTGTCATCGCAAAGCCCCTACTAGCCGTACTGCTAACTTGGTTCAGAAGCACAAAAGGAGTACGGGTCCCATACATAGTGTATGCATTCTTGATTTTTTGCAAGACCTGTAGAATTTGCATGTGCAGGACCAAAAGTCTCCACGCCCAGTCTGCGACCTTCTACGGCGCTGAACACACGCAAATGTCACGCAAGTCTCAAGCACAGTTTTGCCAAATTTTTTACCATAGACCACCTGTAGTAGTACATACGGCAGGTTGTGAGTGAGCCTTTAGCTAATGTGAGACAGCAGTGAAGTCCTTTATTGTATTACCAGTTACATTTTAATGGCTTTGGAATGAAGCTTAAGTGACAAACACCAATCATAAGTCTTTTACTTCTTTCCTTTTACACATATAGCATATGGTGCAGTCCTAACTTATAGATGTGCATGTCTGTGGTCCCTTTCTAGGAGCTGCATGATGTTCAAGTCCTCCTTCAGCGTGTACATGTACAGTATACTAGTGCATCTCAAACAATTAGAATATCGTGAAAAAGTTCAACATTTTCCATCAGTAATTTAAGAAAGTGACAATTTAATATATTCTGGATTCATTACACTTAAATGTTTCAAGCATTTCTCATCTCATCTCATTATCTCTAGCCGCTTTATCCTGTTCTACAGGGTCGCAGGCAAGCTGGAGCCTATCCCAGCTGACTACGGGCGAAAGGTGGGGTACACCCTGGACAAGTCGCCAGGTCATCACAGGGCTGACACATAGACACAGACAACCATTCACACTCACATTCACACCTACGGTCAATTTAGAGTCACCAGTTAACCTAACCTGCATGTCTTTGGACTGGGGGGGGAAACCGGAGCACCCAGAGGAAACCCACGCGGACACGGGGAGAACATGCAAACTCCGCACAGAAAGGCCCTTGCCGGCCACAGGGCTCGAACCCGGACCTTCTTGCTGTGAGGCGACAGCGCTAACCACTACACCACCGTGCCGCCCTGTTTCAAGCATTTTTCTATTTTAATTTTAAAATAATGGCCTACAGCGCAAAAAAAAAAAACATATCTCAAAATATGAGAGTATTTCATTTCAAATGTGAGTAAAACAGTATAAATTCCATGTGTCGCTCAGTCTAGTTCAGTAAATGCAACCACAATCATGGGGAAGACTGGTGACTTGACAGTTGACCAGAAGACTATCATCGACACCCTCCACAAGGAGGGTAAACCACAGAAGGTCACTGCTGAAAAGGCTGGCTGGAAAAGGTGCACAAGTAACAGGGATAAGTGCAGCCTTGAGAGGGCTGTCAAGAAAAGTCAATTCAAGAACTTGGGAGAGCTTCACAAAGAGTGGACTGAGACTGGTGTCAGTGCATCAAGAGACACCACACACAGACATCTTCAGGAAAGGGGCTACAACTGTCACAGTCCTAATATCAAGCCACTCCAGAACCAGAGACAACATCAGAAGTGTCTTACCTGGGCTAAGGTGAGAAAGAACTGGACTGTTGCTTGGTGGTCCAAAGTCCTCTTTTCAGATGAAAGTAAATTTTGCATTTCATTTGGAAACCAAGGTCCTAGAGTCTGGAGGAAGAGTGGAGCGACACAGAATCCAAGGTGTTTGAAGTCCAGTGTGAAGTTTCTGCAGTCTGTGATGATTTGGGGTGCCAGGTCATCTGCTGGTGTTGGTCCACTGTGTTTTATCAAGTCCAAAATCAATGCAGCCATCTACCAGGAGATTTTAGAGTACTTCATGCTTCCATCTGCTGACAAGCTTTATGGAGATGCCGATTTCCTTTTCCAAAACTACTACCAAATGGTTTGCTGATCATGATATTACTGTGGGTGGCACGGTGGTGTAGTGGTTAGCACTGTCGCCTCACAGCAGGAAGGTCCTGGGTTTGAACCCAGCGGCCAACGAAGGCCTTGCTGTGTGGAGTTTGCATGTTCTCCCCATGACTGCGTGGGTTTCCTCCGGGTGCTCCAGTTTCCCCCATAGTCCAAAGACATGCAGGTTAGGCTAATTGGTGGCTCTAAATTGACCATAGGTGTGAATGGTTGTTTGTCTCTATGTGTTAGCCCTGCGATGACCTGGTGACTTGTACAATTTGTACCCCGCCCATAGTCAGCTGGGATAGGCTCCAGCTTGCCTGCAACCCTGTACAGAATAAGCGGTTACAGATAACAGATGGATGGATGGATGATATTACTGTGCTAGATTGGCCAGCCAACTTGCCTGACCTGAACTCCATGGAGAATCTATGGAGTATTGTCAAGAGGAAGATGAGAAACACCCAACCCAAAAATACAGATGAGCTGAAGCCCGCTATCAAAGTAACCTGGGTTTCAGTAACACCTCAGCAGTGCCACAGGCTGATCACCTCCATGCCACACCGCACTGATGCAGTAACTCGTGGTAAAGGAGCCCCAAGCTCCTTTGTAAATCTTTTTTTGATTGATGTTAGGAAATATTCCAATTGAGATCATGGATTTTTATTATTCATGCCATAATCATCAAAATAAAAAAAGGCTTGAAATATTTCACTTTACATGTAATGAATAGCAAATATATGAAAGTTTACCTTTTGTAATTAAATGACAAAAAATAACTTTTTCACAATATCCTAACTGTTTGAGATGCACTAGTATGTATCACTCACTGCACACATACTGAGGCCAAAAGTAGTGCACAGAGCTGAGACATGACTTCTGTTTTTTCTGCCTATGTCCAGAATTGTGTGCCTTGCTATCAAGGGAAAATCAAGAGCAAAAATACAGCAAAAATACCACCAGTCTCTGTCCTTCCCTGCATTACTCTAAATATTTCTGTGACTCTTTTATCAAAAGGTAACAACAATATCTTCATTTCAACACAAAAATCTGCAATTAAATAAAAAGAAGAGTGCACATGCCTAAAGCTCTGCATTGCTGTTTCCAACTAAGTTTCACTAGCTAAGCTAATGTTTGTCTTTGCCTCAGACCCATGGCACACAGAGCATCTGACTAATACTCTTTTCTGGCTACAACCTTCAGAATGTTCAGAAGGCTGCAATCTGATTGGTTGCCCACACTTCCATGTACATGAACTGAAAAGGCCTCTTTCTGTGAAAGCAGGTGATTCTTGACTGCATTTAATTATTAAATATAATAGAGACTAAGTTATTAGTTATTACCATAACTATTTTACTTTAGTCGTAAGGAAAGTTCACAACCAAGCTAGCTAATATTCATGTAAGCTAATGAGATTCTGACTTAAAAAATAACAAGAAACAAATTTTTATGTCTTATCATGTCCAGAGAAGACACACTATATGGCTAAAAGTATGTGGACACCTGACCATCACACCCATATATGGTTCTTCCCTAAACTCTTGCCACAAAATTGGAAGGACACAACTGTCTAGAATGTCTCTGTATGCTATCGCATGACAGTATCAAAAGTCAAAGTCCTTCCCGCACCATGCATGGCGCGTTTGGCGTCGCCGATCTCCATTTTGTAGCCCTCGGCCTCTCGCCTATACTACATAGCTACGGTTACAGTGGGGGGCTAGTCCTCTGGTAACCACGAGAGTTACCAGAGGACTAGCCCCCCACTGTAACCCGAGCTATGTAATATAGGCAAGAGGACAGTACCAGAGGATACTACCAGAGGACAGTATCCCTTCATTGGAATCAAGGGGGCCAAACCTGTTCCAACATGACAGTTCCCCTGTGCACAAAGTAAGTTCTATAAAGACATAGTCTGCCAATATTGGGGTGGAAGAACTCAAGTTGCCTGCACAGTGCTCTGACATCAACCCCACTGAACACCTTTGGGATGAACTGGAATGCCAACTGCACTCCAGGCCTCCTCATTCGACATCAGTGCACAACTTCATGAATGCTCTTGTGGCTGAATGAGCACAAATCCCCATGGCCATGCTCCAAAATCTAGTGGAAAGCAAAAGGGGACAAAGTCTGGAATGGGATGTTCAGAAAGCACAAATGGGTGTGATTGGTCAGGTGTCCACAAACCTTTAATCACTGGGTATTAAAGATTAGCCACATTTACCATATGTGATATTTCACACACACACACACACACACACACACACACACACACACACACACACACACACACACACACACCTAATAACACAACCACAATCAGAGGTCTATGCTCATAATCCCATGAAGAATATCACAGCAAGAGATTAAAGTCATCAATCTCAACAACATCCCTTCAAGGCAGGAAACAGAATGCCATTGGGTACAGCTACAGTTGTACACATATAGAATAGTCATGCATACAGTGCACATGGCACAGCACAAAGCACTAATGTATGACTCATCAGTACACTCGCCATCATATGCATAGCTGGTTTAAATTGACAAGGACTTGCCCAGTGTGAATATACAGTATTCCTTATAATGTCTCCCATGCAGACTGCATTACTCTAGACTTGCACTAGATGATCCCTATGTTCTTGGTATCCTTGTCAAACAGGATGACTTTCTTTGCACAAGCTGCTATGCTCATTTCATCTGTCCACCCATGCATATACTTTCAGTATGTGTTGCCTTCTCTTAAGTAATGCCTTGACTTTCTAGGTTGCTGATTTTTGGAGGTGAGTGAGAGCAGTGTCCGATGTATCTCATTGCTAGTGATTTTGAGTGGGTGAATATATATTTTTGCAGCAGTAAAGAGCTGAGTATTCTGGAAGTCTGGCCTTTATTCCACATGGAAGCAAAACCAGCTCCCACACACAAGTCATGTAAGCTACCTCATAAACTGCCTTGTGTATATAAAAAAAAAAAAGCTTTTAAAAAATATAGGCGAGTCAAATAAGAGCGTACATATATAATGTCTGGTCATGCAGAATAAATGGCCTTATAGTATACGATTTAATGTAGCCCCTAGTGTAAGAGGATGTAAGAACAGATTAAGTAAGAGACCGGCTGCTGATTTGACCACAGGCCTTCTTGCTGTGTTGCTCCACTGACTGATCACAATCCACATGCACACCAAGCAGGTACTCTTGGGTTCTGGGTAAAGATCTGACCAACAATTCCTCTCTCCCTTGCTCATCCATCAGTCCTGGCTGTGATCCTCTCAATGTGAACTCTTATCTCTCCCATAAAAGCTCCTTGGTTTTAGCATGGCCATATTCTGACTAAATGTAAAACGCAGGCCTTCCACTGACACACTGGAATATCTTCCAGGGAAAATGCAAAACATATTCTATGATCAGTAATCAAAACAGATGAAGCGGATCATTTAAATAGGCCATTAGGAGATGAGGAAAAGACTAAGATTTGACCAATATACAGTAAGCAGTTAAACAAGTAACATACATCAGCACAATTATACAGGCCTGTGTCAGTTGTAGACACTGGCTACACTACACAACATAATGATCTAATATTCATAGATTGGATGCATTTATGCAAATAATTTAGCATCATTACTTCAACAGCTTAATTCTCTTGATTTTGTAAAGGAAGGATGCTTTTTGTCTTTATATGAAAACACTATATACTACACATAATCACCTGGGTATGGCATTATCTGCCATATTTGTGAAACTGTCTAAACTAAAACCTGTCCCATAAATGAAAATTGTCAACATAACATATTGCATAAACACTTTATAAGCTGTTCATGAATGTTTCATTACAGATTACTGTTTTACACAACACTGATATGTATTACTAATTTTTTTTCTTTTTTTTTTTTTGTTTTAGTGTTCTGCCTAATGGCAGGTCCAAGTTTCTAGGGAAGAATTACAGTAGTGGCTTCCCATTGCCTTCTACTGGATTATTTATAGAGGTTTCTCCTCTCAACCATTCACATGGATGCCTATGGACAATTTAGAGTAGCCAGTTACTCTAACTGCATGTCTCTGGACTGTAGGGGAAACCAAAGCACCCACAGAAAACCCACATAGACACGAGGAAAACATGCAAACTTCACACAGAAAGGCCCCCGTTGGCCACTGGGCTCAAGCCTGGAACCTTCTTGCTGTAAGGCGACAGTACTAACCATTGCACCACCATGCTGCCCTCGTTTACTAACACTAAGTATTAATTTGTAAACAGACGAAATGAGACCTGGCTTGGCGTCTTTACCTAACCAGGACCTTTACCTGATTGAAATGTGTTATTTAGATCTCTGAAATGTAAAACAGTCTCCTTCCACTCGTGGCATTTCACTATCTACTGAAATTGGGTGGGGAAGGAATCCTGTCACCTGTCACGTCTCTTCATTAAAGCCAAATGATTAACTTTTCAGATAATAAAGTGACATTAAAAGCCACATTCATCAGCAATTCATTCAATATATACGAATTTGATACAATACCATACAGTGAAGAAACATACAATTGAGCAACACTCACACTTCATTAAAGCTTTATTATTAATAGCATCTTGAAGTGATGTTTATTGTTCAGAGAGTAAAATGACTGCAGAACTACATTCATAATGTAGTGCTGTCAAATCCCTTAAATACATTTACATTTAAATAACTTAAAATATTTATTATTCAAATGCATTTGAATATTAATTAGCCTATAATTTCGCATTACTACAAACTTAACAAACATTCATATTAGCATAGTACTTTGGATTTGCATTGACTTAAAGGTGAAAAATCACACGGAGGCAATAAGATAATTGTTTTAATTTATCTTTTTTCATTTTAATTTTTTTTTTGTTTGTTTTTACCAAGAGTAACATTTGTAACTATAATATTTGATTAAATGGCTAAAAATTTGCCATCAATCCT
The DNA here is from genome assembly GCF_027579695.1 of Neoarius graeffei. NCBI lineage: Eukaryota > Metazoa > Chordata > Actinopteri > Siluriformes > Ariidae > Neoarius > Neoarius graeffei. The sequence goes on along the minus strand of NC_083575.1, from coordinate 57,293,090 downwards.
TTATGCATGAACAGATTTATATTTTCTACTGAGTGCCCTTCCAATACACAATTAAACAGAAAATGTTTGATTCCAATTAGTGCTTGCTGACAATTGTTCGATATGTACAGTACCAGTCAAGAGTTTGGACACATTATCTAGTTCCATGTTTTTTCTTTATTTTTATTAACTAAAAGACACTTTATGTCTTAAAATAATGACGGCTGTCATTTCTCTTTACTTAGTTGAGCGGTTCTTGACATACAGTAATATGGATTACTATAGTTGTGGAATAGGGCTATTTACTGTATTTTTATTATTTACTTATTACTGTTTGATCTCAAACACATTAAGAAGGCAAGAAATTGCACTAATTAACGTTTGATGAGGCACACCTATTAATTGAAAAGCATTCCAGGTGACTCCCTCATGAAGCTGGTTAAGATAATGCCAATAGTGTACAAAGCTTCATCAAGGTAAACAGTGACTACTTTGAAGAATCTAAAATATAAAACATATTTTGTTTATTAACACTTTTTTTTACCACATAATTCCATATACTGTATGTTCCAGATGTTATTTCATGGTTTTGATGTCTTCAGTATTGTTCTCCAATGTAGAAAATAGGCAAAATACAGAAAAAACTGTGAATGAGTAAGGGTGTACAAACTTTTGTCTGGTACTGTACATGAAATATCACCTTTAGGACCAATTTATTTGTTTGCTGTATATTCAAATAGGACATGTTTTGTTGGCTTACTTTGAATTTAATTAGAAAATCGTACAAAACTATTCAAAGCATTCCATTAATGAATGTTTTTGTACAGTGGTGCTTGAAAGTTTGTGAACCCTTTAGAATTTTCTATATTTCTGCATAAATATGACCTAAAACATTTATCAGATTTTCACACAAGTCCTAAAAGTAGATAAACAGAACCCAGTTAAACAAATGAGACAAAAATATTATACTTGGTCATTTATTTATTGAGGAAAATGATCCGATATTACATATCTGTGAGTGGCAAAAGTATGTGAACCTCTAGGATTAGCAGTTAATTTGAAGGTGAAATTAGAGTCAGGTGTTTTCAATCAATGGGATGACAATCAGGTGTGAGTGGGCACCCTGTTTTATTTAAAGAACAGGGATCTATCAAAGTCTGATCTTCACAACACGTTTGTGGAAGTGTATCATGGCACGAACAAAGGAGATTTCTGAGGACCTCAGAAAAAGCATTGTTGATGCTCATCAGGCTGGAAAAGGTTACAAAACCATCTCTAAAGAGTTTGGACTCCACCAATCCACAGTCAGACAGATTGTGTACAAATGGAGGAAATTCAAGTCCATTGTTACCCTCCCCAGGAGTGGTCGACCAACAAAGATCACTCCAAGAGTAAGGTGTGTAATAGTTGGCGAGGTCACAAAGGACCCCGGGGTAACTTCTAAGCAACTGAAGGCCTCTCTCACATTGACTAATGTTCATGTTCATGAATCCACCACCAGGAGAACACTGAACAACAATGGTGTGCATGACAGAGTTGCAAGGAGAAAGCCACTGCTCTCCAAAAAGAACATTGCTGCTCATCTGCAGTTTGCTAAAGATCATGTGGACAAGCCAGAAGGCTATTGGAAAAATGTTTTGTGGACGGAGGAGACCAAAATAGAACTTTTGGTTTAAATGAGAAGCGTTATGTTTGGAGAAAGGAAAACACTGCATTCCAGCATAAGAACCTTATCCCATCTGTGAAACATGGTGGTGGTAATATCATGGTTTGGGCCTGTTTTGCTGCATCTGGGCCAGGACGGCTTGCCATCATTGATGGAACAATGAATTCTGAATTATACCAGTGAATTCTAAAGGAAAATGTCAGGACATCTGTCCATGAACTGAATCTCAAGAGAAGGTGGGTCATGCAGCAAGACAACGACTCTAAGCACACAAGTCGTTCTACCAAAGAATGGTTAAAGAAGAATAAAGTTAATGTTTTGGAACGGCCAAGTCAAAGTCCTGACCTTAATCCAATGGAAATGTTGTGGAAGGACCTGAAGCGATCAGTTCATATGAGGAAACCCACCAACATCCCAGAGTTGAAGCTGTTCTGGATGGAGGAATGGGCTAAAATTCCTCTAAGCTGGTGTGCAGGACTGATCAACAGTTACCGCAAACATTTAGTTGCAGTTATTGCTGCACAAGGGGGTCACACCAGATACTGAAAGCAAAGGTTCACATACTTTTGCCACTCACAGATATGTAATATTGGATCATTTTCCTCAATAAATAAATGATCAAGTATAATATTTTTGTCTCATTTGTTTAACTGGGTTCTCTTTATCTACTTTTAGGACTTGTGTGAAAATCTGATGATGTTTTAGGTCATATTTATGCAGAAATATAGAAAATTCTAAAGGGTTCACAAACTTTCAAGCACCACTGTAGAATTATAATTGTTAATTATTTCACAATATGGTATTGAAAGAAAAAGAAAGAAAGCACAACTTTATTCATAACACACTTGTGAAATTTCCTCTCTGCATTTAACCCGTCTGAAGCAGTGAACACACACATGCACAATGAGCACACACACATACCCAAAGCAGTGGGCAGCCATGCTAACAGCACCCGGGGAGCAGTCGGGAGTTTGGTGCCTTGCTCAAGGGCACCTCAGCCCAAGGCCGTCCCATATTAACCTAACCTGCATGTCTTTGCACTGTGGGGGAAACCGGAGCACCCGGAGGAAACCCACATAGACACAGGGAGAACATGCAAACTCCACACAGAAAGGCCCTCGCCGGCCACTGGGTTCGAACCCAGAACCTTCTTGCTGTGAGGCGACCATGCTAACCACTATACCACCATGCCACCCAACATATCTGTTGAAACATATCTGCAAATAAATGTTTCTTTATATGTCTTCCTGGTAATAGCATATTTACTGTTCATATACCGTAGTAATCACTGGCTTTAATGAATACACCCTTGCACAAGTCAGGTGATGTGATTCAAGGTATATTGAAGGCATGAAGGTGTTAGATAGACAGCCTTTATATCAAGTGTTATGCCATAAAAATTAACCCCACAGTATTCAAGATAACTGCTTCCTTTGATGAAGCAATAAGGCCTTGAATCAAATGCGTACTCCTGAGCTAATGAATAATCAATGACCACTGAAGCATGTATCCATTCTTTATGAGCTTCTTTTATAAGGTTCATTCTCCATGGTGCATGCAGACATTTTGTGTGTACTACACCCAGCACACTGTACATGCTGCAAAGCTGGGAACGGGCAACAGCGAACAACACCATAAATCATTTTGAATTTTTAATGAATTAATGAACAAAAGGAAAAATCTTATAATCTAAATATGAAGATACATTTAAGATCAGTCAGTGGTCTGGGTCACAAGAGCTTGTTAAATTTAATTTAGCACAAGAAAACATCTCTTCTGGTAACTGATCCATAACTGCTATACAATGCACACAGCAAGACCTCCTTCTCACAAATGGATTTCTCCATCAACACGCAGAAAATAATCCTACTTCATATTTCCTAGTGAAATATACACTGTAAGAAGTGATTTTGGAGAGTGGTAAATATAATCTATGCAAACCAGATAAAATTTACTCGATTATTGCAGTCAGCCAAGGAATTATAAAGTAATGGGTAAATTATACATATGCTACCTATTCGTTAACAGTAACAACTGTTACATGGAAAAATACGGTAAAATATACCCCAAAGCCGTAAGTCCTGTGCTTCAAATTGCGCATGCGTCAGACCGCGCGTTTGAGTGAGCGGGACAGGGAACTCTCGGACTGCCATCTTTCTCTCACCGGCTGTTAGTTAGTGAGTTATAAAACAGGTTCATTACTTGAAATGTTGTGTGAAGCTGTTGTACTGCACTTTATTTTGTGTTTTTTGATCATTTGGTGCATCATTGCTGCATATAAACAAGGCGGTTCAGTTATTTGTTGTATAAATGCACCTGGACTGCAGATTTGGTCAGTCCAGAAACAACATTTGAAGCTGTTAGTTAGTGAGTTATAAAACAGGTTCATTACTTGAAATGTTGTGTGTACTGCACTTTATTCTGTGGGTTTTTTTTTTGATGATTTTATGGATTAAAAACGTTGAGATGAACCATCTGAAAGTTTTTATTTGGGGGGGTACATTTTACCTTCTCCGAATAAGTAATGGTTACTAAGTGATATTAATTACCTTTGATTAGTAATTATCAGGTATTACCTACTAGCAAACAAGAGATAATTTTACCCAATTTCAGTGAGAAAGTAGCTGTTGAATAGATACATAAATGTGAGGTAAATTTTACCCAATTTATTTGAGCATTTCATAGCTTTTTATTTCAGTTATTTTATACTCGATATATGGAATTAAATCTACCCCAAACAAGTCAATGCAAATTGTTACCTCAGATTTATTGGGTAAATTCTATAGGTTACTTTTTTCAGTGTAAGTGCAAACAGGTCTTGTTACATGTCACACTAGCAATGCAAATGCTGTAGCATTACTTTTTATTTACACTAGGCATTGTCAGGCCATTTGATTGGTAGACACTTTGAGATTTGCCTGAAGGAGACCCTAAGGAACATATACACAGGCCCGTTTGAAGCCAGTTCTGGTTCGTACAGTTATATTTAGCTGGAGTGTGGTCAAGGTCACAATCGTGTCCTTTGTGTGAGAGAGAGAGATGCAACCCAGTCTCTAGCTCTCCCTGGGGTTCAGAGAACAGTGTAAGGGAGATATGATCTAGGCAGACCTAGCACTGACTCTGACCAAGAGGTTACGGTGATTAAATACTAAAATGATGATAACATGATGTGCAGGCAAATACCTTTGCATAGGAAGCAGATATGATTTCAAGTCTGAATTTGAAATGTGATTTCAAAATCATCTGCAAAACTAATATCAGTGATGTATATTTTAATATGCAACTAAAATTCTAGCACAGTCATAAACACTAGGCCTGACATGCCCAGAAAGCTGCAACAGCATTGAGTCTAGAGTAAGGCTTACAACTGGATTCATGATAAAGTCTGAATAAACAATAAGTCATGGTTGCTTCATTTTTCTTCTACAGCATAATACATATTGTATACTGACAGAAACTGGGGTACAGTAGGAGTCCATTTCTGTCCCCCAAGGTACAATCTACACTAATGTACCCGCTGGGGCTCATTATTGGACCTCAAGGCAACTATGCCCTTACAGAAAAACCACATGAACTTCACATGTGATTTCTCACATGTGAAATATGTGGAAAATGTGTTTTGCACATGGGAAACATGTTATTTGCACATGGGAAACGTGGTTTTGGCCCAATTTTATGTGAATCACATGTGGGAATGTTTTACACATGTGGTAACATGTTTTCCACATGTGCTCTACATGGTAACACATGTTACAAAATCTGATACCATGTATTCCACATGTGGTAACGTGAAATACATGGGAAATTCATGTGTTTTTTCTGTAAGGGTGTGTACCTTTTTAGGGCCAAAAAGGTACATATATGTTCCCAAGCAGTATATAAAGGGTACAGTACCTTAGAGGGTACTGCCTCAGTGACAAGCCATTGTACCCCAAAGGTACTTTGATAAGGTACTTTATTTTCTGAGAGTGAATAAACTAGTGCTGAAATAAAAATGTGCAATGGTCAGATGTCCACAAACCTTTGCCCTTATAGCGTATATTGAATATTATACAACAGTTAGTTCCGGTCCACTATATTTCCTATAACTGAATCAGAATGTTTCACTGTGTGTATCACTCCGCTTGTCTGTGTTCGTCACATAAAAGTTCACTGCCTATTTCAAAACAGTTCCTACAGTAATGTGAGCGACATCATCAGCAGACATGGCAAAAGATACTTTTCAGGAAGAGAACTTTTGGCTTAAAATATGAAAGTGCATCAATTGAAGATGAAAAGGAAGAATGGACGCCATGTTTAAGGAAGCACCTTTAACAGGAATGTACAAATTAGCTAGCGAGCAAAGGAAAAATAAACAGAACATTTGGTCAAATTGTGTCTGAAATGTCACTTACTCAGTCTTTATTTGTTGCTTATAGAACTGTTGTATAATTGCAGCAACATGTTGGTGGTGCAAAAGAAAAAAAATCCCAGTTGAAAACCTTACATGCTCAATATCGCAGGAAATAGTGTCAATCACTTTTATTTACTAATCCATCTTGACTGGCCATGGCAAATGGCAATTTGCTGTCCACTCTTATTTGAAACTCCATTAGACCAAAAAGAGATATAAAATTGCTCTTGTAGATTACTATGCCATCTTTGGCAGAGCCAGCTCGGAAACTGTTAATGCGTGACTGACTAGCCTCACTGGGGAGCATCTTCTGGAAATGCACTTCTGAGAAATCTCAAGATGAAAGAAGTGAGAGAGTGTTTGGTGGGTAAAGTGTCTAGGGATCTAGGAACGTCATTCAGTGTCTTTTGGGAACAGTAATAAGATCTGCAGGTGGCATGGTTGGTTAGCACTGTCACCTTGCAGAGTAAGAAGGTACTGGGTTCGAGCCCAGTGGCTGACGGGGGCCTTTCTGTGTGGAGTTTGTATGTTCTCCCTGTGTCTGCATGGGTTTCCTCTGGCTGCTCTGGTTTCTCCCAAAGACATACGGTTAGGTTAACTGGCTACTCTAAATTGTCCATAGGTGTGTGTGAATGATTGAGAGGAGAAAACCTCTATAATAATCCAGTAGAAGGCAATGGGAAACCACTACTGTAATTCTTCCCTAGAGACTTTGAAGGCTGAAGCCATCAGAGTGGCCACATCACTGCAGTGATGTGCTAGATAGAATAAGATCTGAAAATTTATTACAACTCATATGAGGAATGATGAAAAGTCAAATGAGAAAGAAAGAAAATAACACTAATATAAATACATTTTAAATGTTAACATTTTTCTTTGGTTTGGCCTGAAACACAGTCATTGTAGTATAAACAGGGAAACTGGAAATATATTCAAATAGTCAGATATTCTGTCTTTAGTCTTGTGATAGTTACAGATACAATAGTAGAAGGCCACTTGGTAGAGTACAAACCTCTGCCAAGCCACATTGTCGGATTTGCATCAAAATCTAATCAATTGTTGCTTGGCCCATGGTCCATCTTTCCTCAAAATTTCTTCAAAATCTGTTCACTACTTTTTGAGTTACGTTGGGAACCGACAAAAAAAATCCTGGATCCACATGCCTACCCGGATTTGCATCAAAATCTAATCAGTTGTTCCTTGGCCCATGGTCCACCTTTCCTCAAATTTCATCAAAATTTGTTCACTACTTTTTGAGTTATTTTGGGAACAAACAAACAAACAAGCAAACAGGGCAAAAACATAACCTCCTCCAACACAGTTGGCGGAGGTAATAAACACCGTACCCCTGCATGCAAGACATACAGTAGTACTTTGCATTCACTACTTTATGTCTGACCTCTGCATGCTTAGTGCCCTTAGTGACCATAGAAAGATTTTTTTTCCCCAGCCCCATTTTTGCTAGCAACACATCAAAGTACTGTACTTGGTTTGCATAAACTTCTTGGCTAATGTAGCACACGGCTGCAAATTCTCAGATTAGACATTTTCCTATCATCCCTGAGTTTCAGTTAGTGCAGGAAAGCTTATTAAAACAGTGTTTTCAAATGTATTCCTACTGGTGTGGGCAAGGCATTAGACTGCTATCTCAATTTCTATGTTCAACATGACAAATTTTAACAGATACTTTCAGGTCCCACTGGACACAGTCAAAAACCATCTTCCATCATAGCGAGAACCCTCTCATTAGACATTAGACATATCTGTCGCTGCAGAGCATCTGGGAATGCCTTCCAGCTAAATACAATCAGGTGTTAATTAACTGCAGTTATTTGTCTCTGAAATGCAACGTAAGGTAAACAGCACTGCTTCAGGAAGTGTCCCATGGCCTTGGCTAGCTCCGTAAATCAGCACTTTCCCTGCTCAGAAAATCATTAGCAGCCTCCTGCTGGAGAGAATGCCTGCTACACACCAACAGAAGCAGCTGATATTTTTTCTTTGCACACATTCATTATCACATTTACTAAGAGACAAAGGCAAATCAAGATAAAGCCAGAAGCTCTAGATCATTCAATGGCACCAGACAGGAAGCTGCTTTATACTTTAATGTGATTTTGTCAGCAATGTGTAGTCACATTACCATGCATACAGTATAAAGTGGTATGAATTATATTTCAGTCATGTAGAACTACTAACTGTTCTGTTGATGTTTCAAATTATTTATTGCACTTTTTGCATTCCACTGGTATCAAGTTTTGTCGACATTATTCAACCCTATGTATGAGAGCATAAGGAAACATTTGTTCTCTATTCACTTATGACTTTTTTTTTCCCTGAAACACACAGCTTCTGGACTAACCAAAAACATGGACAAACATAGCACAGGACACCTAATATAGCTTGCAGCAATGGTTGGCCATACTGATAACCATGATGATGGCCAACAGTCAATGGATGCTGTTGGGTTTTACCCCTTTAGTGTGTATCTGTTTTTGAGATCCACATATTACTGGATATAGGTTTGTGCAGCAAAGCTTGACTGTGAAAACCTAATGTGAGATATGTGTGCCTCACATTCAGTTTGATAATATTCATTACACTGCAGACATTCCCATAATGGGAGCTTGAGTCTCCTGAGGTACGATTGTAAGGGGGTGGTGTTGTATGAAAATAAAACAGGACTAGAGAAAGAAAGAGAATGGAGGGATGACCCTGTTTCTTATCACTGCAACTGCTGAAGCACTATTTCTGCTACAGTCTTCAATTTGCCACGCCACTCACCTGGAAACATATGGCAAAAACAGTGGTGTCCACTCCTGGTCCTTCTGGGTCGTATTGTCCTCAGGTTTTTGTTGTGCCTCTGTACTTTATGGTGTGTAATTGCTTACAGTTCCCTCTGTTGAGCTCCAGTGCATAAAAGGCTTCCAAGAAATATTAGCACAGGTAGCAGCTAAAGCCTGTTCAAACCATGGCCCTTGAGAACCATGACTGGACACCACCGACCTTTACCAGCCCTGCTCTACCTCCTCAAGGCCCCCATGTGAGCTGAGTGAGCCAAAACTAAATGCAAAAACTAAATGCAGACCATTGCATAATATACAAGATGACTTAATGCCTGGCTATAGGGCATTATATTTGAAACTGATTCCCTCCATGGTGACCATGTAGTGTACAGAAACGGGCCTCCATGTGTGGGTGTTACAGCAGGCTCCAGTCAGACCCACCATTCATACCACTGTAGATGCTCCGGTGATGTGGTGACAGCTCCTCTGCTCCTGACCTTCTTTGTGCCACTTCTCGCCCAGGGCTGCCAAACTTGCCATGATCTGGACTGCCACTGTACTGGTGCCTTAGCATCTCAGGGCTTCCTGCAATCACACGACCCTTCTGCAGATGTTCGGGAGTCCCTGACAGTATCTGTTTAGGCTCTGGACTGCCACATAGACTCCCGATGCTTGTCCTGTGCTTCTGAAAGAGGTCAGGGCTACCAGGAGGCTGAGAAGACACTGGCAAGTGCTTTGAAAACTGCTCTGGACTGCCTCTTTTACCAAGCTTTTCGGGACTGAGACCTCGCATGCCCTTGTGGTCAGGACTAGAGAAGGAGCCGCAGCGAGGCCGGCACACTTGAGGAAAGGTGTTGGTGCCATACTCTGGACTTGTGCTCCTTCTGCGACTGAGCTGCTCTGGAACTGGCATCTCCTCCCCTGCCCGGGGTTTGTGCACATGCTCAAGACTGCCTCCGGCTGGACCAGCCAGCAGCTGCTGCTTGTGTGTCAGATGATCAGGGCTGTCAGTGCTGCCTGCGCTGGAGGTGCTACTCCCATCCCCAACGTCCCTCAGCAACCCTGGCCCAGGTGCGCTAGCATGTGACAGGCTGCTCTGGCTGTCAATAGAGTTCCTGCAGCCTGCTGGAGCTCCAGTGCTCAGCGAGCCTCCTGCGCCTCCAGAGCCCTTTTCCTCATCCAGCATGAGACACAGCTCCCTCAGCTCCAGGTTTTCTTTCAGCACCTCCTCCTGCTTCTGCTCCAGCTCCTTCAGCTTCTGCAGGTACAGGGTCACCTCCTTACGCATAATGCCTGCACTGTAGCGGCCAAGGCGCTGCCACTCCCTTGACACCTTCTTCCCCTTCTGCCGATCATCGTCCAAGAAGCAGCAAAGGTCACGCAACTCCTGGTTATCCTCTTGCAGTTTCTGATTCACCTCCTGTAATAACAAGAAACAGAATGACTAATCATCCATATAAAATAAAGGGCAATCCCTGTGTGATACTGAAGCCATTATGAGTGTTATAACTATGCTGCAACAAACAGAAGGTGTGATACACGCAGTGCATGCTGAAAAGAGGAATTAATATTCTGCTATTCTCCAGACCTTTCTTCTTATGTTCATAAAACAGCACTGAGTAGCATCAGTACATTGTAATAAGTACAAAAAAAAAAAGCATGACTCATTGTGACTATAAAACCAAAGTCAGCATTAATACTATAAGGACAAGAAGACGAACTGCATGAATTCCTGCAATGCTTGTGGCAGTGGTAGCCCAGTGGTTAAAGATACATTTGTGGCCAGAAGGTGGTGAATTTAAATCCCAGAACTGCCAGTGAGAGTCACTCTTACGTCACTGTTAGATCCGATGCAAGTCACTTTGAATACAAGTTATACCATCTAGTATCATTTCATCCCAAATACTGTTTAATTTCTCCACACTAAGATCATTTCTCCACTCCTTGCTTTTTTTTCCTTGCTCCAGCAGTAAATCTTGGGGGGGGGGGTCTAGACACGCTATACTGCAACATCCACGAACCAGCTCTGAAATGCATTGCCCCAGCACATAATGGCAGTGAAAGAACATTTGACCTTTAGGTTAGGCCACCATCCAAGACTGCTGTGGCCCCTGGCATAACCACTAAGCCGATGCTTTTCAAACATCTATGTCCTGCATCTCTGGAATGCTAAGTAATCTGAGATCCAGGCACTGACTCATCTCTGCTCAGCTCTACATCTTTCGTGGTCCCAAAACTTCTTGACAGAAAATGAATGAGGATAGCATCTTATCCAACATATTATTCAAGACATCCATGAACGAAGCAAGATTAAATTAACAAATGCAGGTTTTTTTCTTTTACATTCCTATAAGGCACCATTTATATGTAAATTCATTACTATATATGTTAATTTGATTTATCAGGTTAATTTAGCGTTGTAATAGTTAATTATAACACTGCAGGCGTTTTTCTGTGCACATATACCATTACCATATTGCTTTCGGCAAATATGGACAAGTTTTTGTTTGTTTTTTATTATTATTATTGGTACTTTGAGAAGCTTATACAGCCCAGTCGCAGTGGCAGGGTTTTACCTTCAGTCCCCGGATCTCGTTCAGGTGCTGCTGGAGCCTGCGGTTCACCTCTCGGATCAGGTTTCCATGCTCCACTATGGCGCTCATCTTTTCAGCCTCGGCTTTGCGCAGCCGCCGCACCAGCTCGTCTTTACTCCACTTCAGGAGCTCCTGGTCTGTGACTTTGGACAAATCCTCGGTACAGCTCTCCGAGCTCTTGGCTGCACCTGACTGCAGCTGGGCTTGAGCCGGCTTCTCCATCACCTTCACCAACTCAGTGGCGCACAGAAAGCCGCCGGACTGTGGGTACGAGACGCAAGTCGCCCAGTGCAGACGCTCTGCAGAAATGCGCTTGGATCCGAATCAGGAGACTCTCATAGTGAGACTCCCAGCGCTATGCATCCGGTCCTTTTAACCTGCAGCCGCAACCTGAGAGTGCCGGCAAGAACTCGTCCTCCTCCTTCTGCTCCTCCTCAAGCTGGCTAAAGCCCGTCTCTAAGGAAGAGATCGTGGTCCTTCCCTCTGGATTCACCGGTCATGTCTCCATCTCAGCGCTGGGGATGAGAGCTAAACCCGCCATGGAGGACCAACACTGACCACTACAGCATCACGCATCCGTAACGCAGGGCAGCAAACCGGTGCACAAGCCCAGTCTCTCTCTCTCTCTCTCTCTCTCTCCTCTCTCTCTCTCTCACACACACACACACGCGCAAAAGTACACGCACAAGTCTTGTACGCCCACTTCATCTTAATAGAAAATGGCCAGGACTTTTTGTTGTCGAGCGCCATCTGCTGTTCATATTGCGCATAAAATTGAATTTTTCAGTTCACTTACGCTTGAAATTATCTCATCTCATCTCATTATCTGTAGCCGCTTTATCCTGTTCTACAGGGTCGCAGGCAAGCTGGAGCCTATCCCAGCTGACTACGGGCGAAAGGCAGGGTACACCCTGGACAAGTCGCCAGGTCATCACAGGGCTGACACATAGACACAGACAACCATTCACACTCACATTCACACCTACGGTCAATTTAGAGTCACCAGTTAACCTAACCTGCATGTCTTTGGACTGTGGGGGAAACCGGAGCACCTGGAGGAAACCCACGCGGACACGGGGAGAACATGCAAACTCCACACAGAAAGGCCCTCGCCGGCCACGGGGCTCGAACCCGGACCTTCTTGCTGTGAAGCGACAGCACTAACCACTACGCCACACCCGCTTGAAATTTTTTTTTTTTTAATCATGCAAAGATCAAGATGAGGATATGATATACACTACATATAGACAACAGTAGAAGGTCCGGGTTCGAGCCCCGTGGCCGGCGAGGGCCTTTCTGTGTGGAGTTTGCATGTTCTCCCCGTGTCTGCATGGGTTTCCTCCGGGTGCTCCAGTTTCCCCCACAGTCCAAAGACATGCAGGTTAGGTTAACTGGTGACTCTAAATTGACCGTAGGTGTGAATGGTTGTCTGTGTGTCAGCCCTGTGATGACCTGGCGACTTGTCCAGAGTGTATACACCACCTCTCACCCATAGTCAGCTGGGATAGGCTCCAGCTTGCCTGTGACCCTGTAGAACAGGATAAGCAGCTACAGATAATGTATTATCATCTCATCTCATCATCTCATGCCGCTTTATCCTGTTCTACAGGGTTGCAGAGCCTATCCCAGCTGACTACAGGCAAAAGGCAGGGTACACCCTGGACAAGTCGCCAGGTCATCACAGGGCTGACACACAGAGACAACCACTCACTTTCACACCTATGGTCAATTTAGAGTCACCAGTTAACCTAACCTGCATGTCTTTGGGGGAAACCGGAGCACCCGGAGGAAACCCACGCGGACACCATGCAAACTCCACACAGAAAGGCCCTCGCCGGCCACGGGGCTCGAACCCGGACCTTCTTGCTGTGAGGCGACAGCGCTAACCACTACACCACCGTGCCGCCTGTATTATTATTAAAGTAAATAAAGAGCTCTTAAATTAAATTCAAATTCTCTCTCTCTCCTGTACTTTTTAAACTATAATTTAAATACGAATAAAACATTCATTTTCCAGTTTAATTAATAAACCCAAATAAGATATTATATAAATACAGTTCGGATTCACTGTGGGTTGATCCCGAAATAAAGACAGATATAATTTAATCAAGTTTTCCAGTGTGATTTCAGTGCCAAGATCAAAGCCTGAGAGCCTCTTTATGTTATTTCCAAAAATATTCACTGGATATGAGCAATTGCACGCTCTGATTGGCTACTCAACTACTAAGCTAACATTTTCATTGGATTTAGTCCGGAAGTGCGGAAGTGAGTAAGTGATGTGGTTTGGAACGCAGCTTGTCTCCGCCTTTTTTGCTTTCTTCATCCTTTATTTCCTGGTGTCCTGACGAGCAGGTGTGCTGTTGGTAGCTGCGAGTTTGACCGAGCGTGAGTGACCTATGTAATTATATCACTTATCTTAATTTTTTTAGGTATACCTAATCGTCTTTGAAAGAACAGGATTGCTTCATGCAAAACATAAATTTCTAGGGCATGTTATTAATCTTGCAAGTCTGAAGTCGGAAATAACCAAGTAAACACTAATTTGTAACAGGTGCATGAACATATGACATGAAGTGTGTTTCTGAATATTTTCTCAGACTGAAGCTGTTGATATAGCATTCAAGTTTGAACTTCTGGCCATTTTGAGGGGTTGGAGATCACAATGAATTTGCGGTTTTGCCTTCTATTCATGGCTTCTCTCTGGCTTGGAAGATGTTGGGAAGCACCTGGGTTTTGTCATGATTATGACTGTCCAGTTTATACTCTCGTAAAAGCATATGAGGTAGGATATACCACTGAATGTTGTCTACTGATGTTTTAATTAATATTTGTGATATATATCTCCACGTTCACTGGATATGAGCAATTGCATGCTCTGATTGGCTACTCAACTACTAAGCTATCAGCTCATATACCCTGAGTAGAGAAAACAAAATGGCAGAGCATGTTGCTGAACCAACCGAGGGCGAAATAGAAACTCTATCCGAAAACAACCAAAAAAAAAGCAACAAAATATGGAATGAAAGTATTTGATGGTAAGAACGTGTCTGTTCTTATTTTTCGAGTATTATTATTATTATTATTATTATTATAGCAGGTGGCACGGTGGTGTAGTGGTTAGCGCTGTCGCCTCACAGCAAGAAGGTCTGGGTTCGAGCCCCGTGGCCGACGAGGGCCTTTCTGTGCGGAGTTTGCATGTTCTCCCCGTGTCCGTGTGGGTTTCCTTCGGGTGCTCCGGTTTCCCCCACAGTCCAAAGACATGCAGGTTAGGTTAACTGGTGACTCTAAATTGACCGTAGGTGTGAATGGTTGTCTGTGTCTGTGTCAGCCCTGTGATGACCTGGTGACTTGTCCAGGGTGTACCCCGCCTTTCGCCCGTAGTCAGCTGGGATAGGCTCCAGCTTGCCTGCGACCCTGTAGAACAGGATAAAGCGGCTAGAGATGATGAGATTATTATAGCATTTTTCACAAATTGCTCCTGTCATTATATTCTTCATCTTTAAGCATTAAAATTTGTTGACTTTTTTTTAAATACTGGTTCAAAAGCTGTTTCTCAAAATCTATTGAATGTGGATATAATAAAAGAATTATTCCACTCAATCTCGTTGCACATGGCTTATAGCCCACTCAGTGCTACGCACCTTGTCAGCTATCAGCTCATGTACGATTTGATTTCATGGAATAATTGTTTTTTTTATATAAAAGCCATCCATTTACTTTGGACATTGCTGAATGATTTAGAGTTTTGAGGAGCGTTCTTATGCTGCAAGTCGGTGGATTACAACAGATGTTGAAAGCACCAAAGAAGATAGTATCCGAGGGGGTATTTGGAAACTCTATGAATTCATGCAAGGGGAAAACGAGGAAGGTAAGCACAATTATGAAGTATAAGAGATGTTTGTGACAGTGCAGTTTTAAAGCTTGTAATATTTGTTTTGTAGGAAGGAAAATTACTATGACCAGGCCGGTATTGGTGTCAGTCAAGAATCAGGGTAATGTGTCGATATCCTTGTTCATCAGCGCAGATGTTGTCCTCCCTCAACCTAATGATAAGACCATCAAGAATAAAAACATGCCTGCGGCAACAGTGTATGTTAGGTAAGACCAGCTACTGTTGTATATTGTTCCTGGTGTCAAGGAAGCTGGTGACAAGTTGTCTACACCAGACATAATATTGGCACATTTGGGTGAAGTTTACAGATAAGGTTTGAGGACTGTTTAATCTGTTTGTGAATTCCATCCTGAAACAAAGGGCAACAGTATCTTTGTTTCTTTGATTGTGTTTCACTAAGTGTTATTTACTTGTACATTACCAGTTAAAAGTTTGGACACAGCATTTAATTCAATTATTTTTCTTTATTTTTATTAATTAAGACACTTTGTCTTAAAGTAATGATGGATGTTGTTTCTCTTTAAAATGGATTACTACAGTTGTGGGATAGGGCTATTTACTGTTCTTATTGTTTATTTATTTACTTTATTTTCAAATTAAATTAGATTAACTTTTAAATTAATTTACTTTTGACGAAGCACACCTGTTAATTGAAAAGCATTCCAAGTGACTCCCTCATGAAGCTGGTTAAGATCATGCCAATAGTGTACAAAGCATCATCAAGGTAAATGGTGACTACTTTGAAGAATCTAAAACATGAAACATTTTGGTTTTTTAACGCTTTTTTTTAAAAACCATATAATTCCATATATATGTTATTTCATAGCTTTTGTCTTCAGTAATATTCGACAATGTCGAAAATGGTCAGAATACCAAAAAGCCCATGAATGAGTAGGCGTGTCCAAACTTTTGACCGGTATGATACATAAAGCTATATTAGAAAATGGTATTCCATGGCAAAATAATCTTTTAATTCTCCTAAAAAAATTTGCAGATTAAAAGAAATATTTAATATCTAAAAGTGCTACATGTGGTGTTTTTAATCTCATTAACAGACATAATACACTAAAACATACATTGGCTATATTTTCAGAATTCTTTCTAAATGTTGGTTCTTCTATCTGACCTCTGTATTTGCACACTGTTTTATATCCCACAACTGCTTCATAGTAACATCCTGCAGACCACTTTTCAGGGTTGACCCTTCATTGATCCCATTATATTAATAAATGTTTTCTTTTTCTGACCATATTCAAATGATTGTTTAAATCACTCGGTCTAATGCTTTTACATGATTGCTTTTATATCCATCAGGGAATTTGATGGATTTGCATCTGAGACTGATGCCTTGGAGAATATGGAGACACTGAAAGCGGACCTGCAGGCTGCAGGGAAACCATTTGATGACACAAGGTTTGAGGCGGTTGGGTATGATGGTCCATTTGTCTTGATCAACAGGCACAATGAAATATGGATCTATGCTGACTAACAGCTATGAAGCACAGATATCACATCACTGTTCCAACTAAACAATCTCTTTAACTGAACCTTTCTTTCATGTGCTACTTTAACTTTGTACTTAGAAACCATTTAGTAAAGTACTTGCATAAGTAAAGTTTGTGAATGAAATGGTCATCTTTTTAAATCACTACTACCAAAGAGTTTCCTTAAAGTTCAAACAAAGGTATTTGCATTACTTATTTTTCCAAACTAGCACACAGTAACATGCATAATGAACAATGTTGGTTACCGTAACTAATGTGTAAATGGTTAACTACTAATTTCTTTATATTTCCAGCAATCAACTATAAAATTAAAAACACTGACCAGGAAAGTGAATTACATTGATTGTTATAATGGCACCTGTCAAGGGGTGGGATATATTAGGCAGCAAGAGAACAGTCAGTTCTCAAAGTTGACATATTGGAAACAGGAAAAATGGGCAAGCGTAAGGATTTGAGTGACTTTGAGTGACAGGCTTGCTCATTGGGGATAGATTAGGGATAAAATTAGCTCATGTTTTAAGTCGTTCAAATTCTGTAAAGCTGCTTTGCAACAATGTTTATTGTTAAAAGCGCTATACAAATAAACTTGATTTGATTTGACTTTGACAAGGGCCAAATTGTGATGGCTGGATGACTGGGTCTGAGCATCTCCAAAATGGCACATCTTGTGAGGTGTTCCTGGTATGCAGTGGTTAGTACCTACCAAAAGTGGTCCAAGGAAGGGCAACCGGTGAACCAGCAACAGGGTCATGGGTGTCGAAGGCTCATTGATTCACATGGGGCACGAAGGCTAGCTCGTATGGTCCAATCCCACAGAAGAACTACTGTAGCACATGCTGCTGAAAAAGTTAATGTTGACACCTTTCTGTTTTAGCCAGAAATGTTAAAACGATATTAACTATATTTTTATTACTTACTGTTTGATCTCAAATACATTAAGAAAGCAAGAGATTCCACTCAAGATTATTCTCAAAATTAACTTTTGACGAGGCACACCTGTTAACTGAAAAACATCCTAGGTGACTACCTCATGAAGCTGGTTAAGATAATGCCAATAGTGTACAGTACATAGCATCAAGATAAACGGTTACTACTTTGTAGAATCTAAAATATGAAACATATTTTTCCTGGTGTTAAGGTAGCTGGTGACAAGTTGTCTGCAGCAGTATCACCAACAGACGTAATATTAGCCAGAGGGGAGAGTACAATATGCACAATTGGCTATTTCACTTCAGGGACTGTACTTCACATACAGTCAGAGGGTTATTTGTTTAAATCACATCAGAATTCAGCTTTATTTTGTTACAGCCTGTGGTGACTAAAACTCAAGTTCTTATGAAATGATAATTCCTCACTTCAGATTAATTGGTGCCAAATGTTTCTGCATGGGACCTACAGATCCAGTCAGGCCTGTTCAGCTTGGCAGTCAAAAGTCTATTCCTACAGTAAACCAGTCAGTAAAGATTTTAAGCCTGTTGTAAAGAAAATCATATTAAATCATGTCTTTTTTTTTTTTTCAAATCTTTGAAGAAATGTGTTGATCCACTGCAAGGAATAATAAGCAGTTGAATTTTCAGTTGTAGCTACACTAACTTATGGTGCTTGACATTGATGAAATGTGTTGCATTTAAATAAAGATTTAGACTGTATTCTAACAAATATATTCTCAATCCACTTAACAGTGACCTAAATAAGTATTTTTGCAGTAAAGGCCAGTTTATTGAATCACAAGATCAGATTTTTTTTAAAGTTACCTTTTCTTGTTAATTTTTTTTTTTTTAAATAATGGATGTTTTTAACAAATGGACAGAAAATGTAGACATGATTATAGTTTGGAGTTTCACATGGTATTTTAAATTTAGTTACCAATAAAACTTTCCTGCTGAAACAAAAGTCTTTCTTTCTTGAAAAGTATGAGTACCTTGACCAAAATAAATGCTTCAGAATGATAGGTATGAGGACAATGCAGACAGGTCGATCTACATCAAGTCTAACCTGAAATGCAATTTCTAAACTGACTTGCCTATTGGTCATCCTTCAGTATCAAGGCATTCATCACCACACTGATGAACTTGCTAAGACTTCATTTGCTTGTGTGTGCATTATGCTCTGGGTGTTCCAGGCAAGGCAAGTTTATTTATATAGCACATTTCATACACAATGGCAGTTCAATGTGCTTTACAGAAGCAAAAACAAAAACAGTAAACAATAGAGAAATAAAATTACATAAAATAATTATTTTTAATCTAAAACAATTAATTAAAAGAATTAAAAGAAAATAAGAATTAAACAACAGTAGAACTAAAATAATAAAATGCCAAAAGGAGAAAAAGAAACCAGCGGAATAAAATAGAATAAAATTAAAGTAAATTTAAAACATGCAGAGAAAGTAAAGATTATAAAAAATGTAAAAATATTAATTATTTAACAGAAAGCATCTGAAAACAGCTTGGTCTTTAACCTAGATTTGAAGCTGCCAACAGCAGGAGCATTTTTAATGTCCTCTGGCAGTTGGTTCCATAGATGTACTGCATAGTAGCTAAAAGCTGCTTCACCACACTTGGTTTTAACAACTGGTTTTAATAGTAAATTTTTCTGTTGCGATCTGGTAGATCTGATTGGGTTAGGCCGCTGCAACATATCAGAGAGGTAATTGGGCCCTGTACCATTTAGATATTTATACACCAGCAGCAATGCTTTAAAGTCAATTCTGTAGCTTACTGGAAGCCAGTGAAGGGACCTTAGAATTGGGGTAATGTGCTCTGTTCTTTTTGTTCGTGTGAGAACCCTAGCTGCTGCATTTTGAACCAGCTGAAGTCGTTTGATGGTCTTTTTTGGCAGGCCTGTGAAAAGGCCATTGCAGTTATCAACCCTACTAGAGATGAAGGCATGTATTAGTTTTTCCAGATCATTTTTTGACATAAGTCCTCTTAGTTTGGAAATGTTTTTTAGGTGATAAAATGCCGTTTTAGTGATTGCTTTCATGTGACTGTCAAAGTTTAGCTCGCTGTCAATGAAAACAAGATTTTTAACCATTTCTTTAGTTTTAATCCCTTTTGTGTCAAGAATACTGGTAATCCTGAGTCTTTCATCTTTTTTTCCAAATAGAATTACTTCTGTTTTATGTGTTCAACTGAAGAAAATTTTGTGACATCCAGCTATTGATTTGATCGATGCACTGGTAGAGACATTCAAGGGGGGCATAGTCATTTGGTGATAGAGCAAAATAAATTTGGGTATCATCTGCATAGCAGTGATACAAAATTGAATTTTTATTGATAATTTGCCCAAGTGGGAGCATATAAAGGGTGTCCTCCTGTAATCTAAAGACATGCGGATTAGTTCAAATGGCTACTCTAAATTGCCCATAGTTATGCATGAGAATATACCGGCTAGTGGCCTAGTGGTAGCGTGTCCGCCTCTCGATCGGGAGTTCTATTCACGGTCGGGTCATACCAAAGACCATCATAAGAATGGTACCTACTACCATCTGGCAAGGTATGCTGCAATACAGATGTGAGTGGGGAGTTAAATTCTCGTGGTTACCAGAGGACTAGCCCTCCACTGTAACCCTAGCTATGTAATAGGCGAGAGGCCGAGGGCTGTGGAAACAGAGATTGGTGCTGTCACAGGCGCGGGAAGGACTTTAACTTTTATGCATGTGAATGCCTCTCTCTATGTTAGCCCTATGATAGATTGGCGACCTGCCCAGGGTGTACCCCAGCTCTCACCCAGAGTAAGCTGGAACTGGCTCCAGTTTCCCCCGTGACCCGCAATGGAAATTGATGATGATGATACATCCATTATCCGTAACTGCTTATCCTGTACAGGGTCACAGGCAAGCTGAAGCCTATACCAGCTGACTATAGGCGAGAGGCGGGGTACACCCTGGACAAGTCGCCAAATCATCGCAGGGTTGACACACAGAAACAAACAACCATTCACACCTACGGCCAATTTAGAGCCACCAGTTAGCCTAACCTGCATGTCTTTGGACTGTGGGGGAAACTGAAGCACCCGGAGGAAACCCGCGTAGACACGGGGAGGCCCCTGTCGACCGCTGGGCTTTAACCCAGGACCTTCTTGCTGTGATGCAACAGTGCTAAGCACCACACCACTATGCCTCCCTAATAATTCTTATCTCATCTCATTATCTCTAGCCGCTTTATCCTGTTCTACAGGGTCGCAGGCAAGCTGGAGCCTATCCCAGCTGACTACGGGCAAAAGGCGGGGTACACCCTGGACAAGTCGCCAGGTCATCACAGGGCTGACACATAGACACAGACAACCATTCACACTCTCATTCACACCTACGGTCAATTTAGAGCCACCAGTTAGCCTAATCTGCATGTCTTTGGACTGTGGGGGAAACCGGAGCACCCGGAGGAAACCCACGTAGACACGGGGAGGCCCCCTGTCGACCACTGGGCTTTAACCCAGGACCTTCTTGCTGTGATGCAACAGTGCTAAGCACCACACCACTGTGCCTCCCTAATAATAATAATAATTATTATTATTATTATTATTATTATCAACATTCTTAGGGATGCATTACGCCAAGTCTCAATGTGTTTACAAAATAAAATAATTGTAAAATTAATTAAAAGTTGTATGAGTTTTAATCTGTAGGCTTTGCAAAAGAGGAAAGTCTTTAGTTGAGATTTAAATGCTTCAGGTGTAGTGGCTTGTCTAAAAATAATATGGAAGACTGTTCCATATTGGAGCAGCAGCACTAAATGCTCTGTCACCATATGTGGGAAGTCTAGTTCTGGGAATTATTAAATTGTTACTAGATGCAGACCACAGAGCATGTGCTGGCTTGTATTCATGTAAAAGATCCATGATGTAATCAGGAGCCATGCTATTTATAGCTTTGTATGTTGTTAACAAGATGTTCTGTAAAATCCTTTCTTCTACTGGCAGCCAGTGAAGCTGTCTTAAGACTGGTGTAATATGTTGGGGATTCTTGAGATGATTCGGGCTGCTGTATTCTGTAGACGCTGTAGTTTCATGATCTCTGTTATCAGGAGGCCATAGAGAATGGCGTTGCATTAGTCGACTTTCGATGATGTTAATTCATGAGCTTCACATTCATGATCAGAAAGGTATTTTCTGATTCTCCCAATGGTCTTTAGGGACTGGTATGGTGACTGGCATACTGTATTGACATGAGTCTTAAATGTTAGATGACGGTCAAATATGATCCCAAGGTCTCTCGCCTCTGAAGTGGGTTTGATCTTTAGATTGCCAATCATCAGAAATTCGACGTTGTTGGGTGAAATAGAAAACCGGGAGATAAAATGAATAACCTCAGTCTTCAACAGATTACAAATCAACATGTTTTGCTTCATCCATTCCATAACGTCTCACAAACAAAGTTGAAGTTCATTGATACTATCTTG
This sequence comes from Neoarius graeffei, assembly GCF_027579695.1. Classification (NCBI taxonomy): domain Eukaryota; kingdom Metazoa; phylum Chordata; class Actinopteri; order Siluriformes; family Ariidae; genus Neoarius; species Neoarius graeffei. The sequence continues at coordinate 57,270,876 of NC_083575.1, read as the reverse complement.
TTGTTGGCTGCCCTTGAAAGATATATGCAATGCTCAGCGTAAATGAGTACACCCCCTTTTGAAAAGTAACATTTTAAACAATATCTCAATGAACACAATTTCCAAAATGTTGACAAGACAAAGTTTAATATAACATCTGTTTAACTTATAACATGAAAGTAAGGTTAGTAATATAACTTAGATTACACATTTTTCAGTTTTACTTCAAATTAGGGTGGTGCAAAAATAAGTACACCCCACAACAAAAACTACTACATCCAGTACTTTGTATGGCCTCCATGATTTTTAATGACAGCACCAAGCCTGCTAGGCATGGAATTAACAAGTTGGTGACATTTTGCAACATCAATCTTTTTCCATTCTTCAACAATGACCTCTTTTAGTGACTGGATGCTGGATGGAGAGTGATGCTCAACTTGTCTCTTCAGAATTCCCCCAAAGAAAATAATTTCTTTGCACCACAAAGGTGAAGGCGGCAAGATGATCAGCAAAGCTTTACTTATCAGTCAGAATACTGTAGCAAAAGTGGTACAAAAATTTAAGAAAGATGGAACTGCAACCATCTCACAGAGACATCCAGGTCATCCACGGAAGTTAACACCTTGACAGGAGCGTCTTCTGATGAGAAGGGTTGAAGAAAATCAGCATGCAAGATCACTGCGGTTATCTAAAGAAGTAGAAAGCCAAACTGGGGTGACTATTTCCCGTGACACAATACGGCGTACACTGCAGAGGAATGGCATGCATGGATGCTGTCCATGAAAGAAGCCTCTCCTAAAGTCCAGGCACAAAAAAGCCCGCCTAGAGTTTGACAGGACCCATGCTGACAAAGATGAAGACTACTGGGACTCTATACTCTGGAGTGATGAGACCAAGATAAATGTTTTTGGAACTGATGGCTTCAAAACTGTATGGCATCGCAAAGGTGAGGAATACAAAGAAAGTATACATGTCAACCTTTGGTCAATCAAACCTGTATAACCAACCTCCAAAATCCGTATTTCCCTTATAAAATCCGTATAAGATGCAAATTAAAATAATTTATCTAAAATTTGAATGATAATTAACAATGATATATCCCAGTTACTTTTTATTCAATATTAATAAACATAAACCATCAGAATGAATACAAAGTGTTATCAGCGTAGTTACGAAGGAAATACTTCGTTGTTTGGAGACAGGTTTCACCGAGCGGTTATTATGCACGAGACTTCATATTAGCCACAAAGTCAGGAAAATCTGTTCGTAAAATTACGTTATAATGACCAAATACAATGAAAAGTATTTTTCCAGTCTCACCTGTAAAAGGTAATCCCATGTGATCTCGTTTGGATGGTAAACCTGTTGGTACAGTTAAACGCAGCACATGAATGAGACATCTTTATTCTCGGCTACTGTCTAGACGTTATACCAGAGACGGTTGAAGAATCTCCACTTTGCCACATCCAATATGGCGGCAAGGATGACTTATGATTCTACGCAGAAGGCGGCGTCCATGTTTATATGTCTATGACTTCATGGTTGGCGGGATTCTCGCAATGCGGTGTGCGCATGATCAAAAGTGGAACGAAGTCTCGCTACCACAAGATAACGCGCGATTTCATAAGACTCTTTACTGGCTGTCTGTGGTGTACAGTACATTTGTAAATGTTATGCGCTCTTTTATCATCGTGGGAATTGATTATAGCTCTAAATAAATATTGAATTTTTTTTAAAGAATACGTATAACTTTATTTATATGCCCGTATACTACATTTATTGAATCAAATCCGTATAAAATACGGACATTCCGTATAGGTTGACATGTATGAGAAAGATGCATGGTGCCTACAGTGAAACATGGTGGTGGCAGTGTCCGTATGTGGGGCTGCATGAGTGCTGCTGGTGTCGGGGAGCTGCATTTCATAGATGGCACCATGAATTCACAGATGTATTGCTCTATACTGAAAAAGATGCTACCATTACTCCATGCCCTTGGTTGTCGTGCACTTTTCCAACATGACTAAACACACATCTAAGGCCACTGTTGGATTTCTGAAGAAGAACAGGGTGAAAGTGATTCAGTGGCCAAGTATGTCTCCTGATCTGAACCCAATCAAACACCTATGGGGAATTCTGAAGAGACAAGTTGAGCATCACTCTCCATCCAGCATCCAGTCACTAAAAGAGGTCATTGTTGAAGAATGGAAAAAGATTGATGTTGCAAAATGACACCAACTTGTTCATTCCATGCCTAGAAGACTTGGTGCTGTCATTAAAAATCATGGAGGCCATACAAAGTACTAGATGTAGTAGTTTTTGTTGTGGGGTGTACTCATTTTTGCACCACCCTAATTTGAGTAAAACTGAAAAAAATGTGTAATCTAAGTTATATTATTAACCTTACTTTTTCCCATTATAAGTTAAACAGATGTTATATTAAACTTTGTCTTGTCAACATTTTGGAAATTGTGTTCATTGAGATATTGTTTAAAATGTTACTTTTTAAAGGGGGTGTACTCATTTACGCTGAGCACTGTATAATTGAGAGTCGTCAGCATAAAACATCACATTCAAGGAGTGCCCGGAGATGACGTCTTCAAGTGGCGGTAGGTGCAAGGAGTCAAGGAGAGACCCCAAAACGGAGCATTGCAGTACACTGTAGGATAAAAGTGGATAGAAAATGAATGAGTGTTAAATCATGGAATCTCCACTGAATATTGAGTTACAAATGTAAACACTTGTCTCATCTCATTATCTCTAGCCACTTTATCCTTCTACAGGGTCGCAGGCAAGCTGGAGCCTATCCCAGCTGACTATGGGCGAAAGGCGGGGTACACCCTGGACAAGTCGCCAGGTCATCACAGGGCTGACACATAGACACAGACAACCATTCACACCTACGGTCAATTTAGAGTCACCAGTTAACCTAACCTGCATGTCTTTGGGGGAAACCGGAGCACCCGGAGGAAACCCACGCGGACACGGGGAGAACATGCAAACTCCACACAGAAAGGCCCTTGCCGGCCCCGGGGCTCGAACCCAGGACCTTCTTGCTGTGAGGCGACAGCGCTAACCACTACACCACTGTGCCGCCCCTAAACGCTTGTCTGTGTTTGAAAATGTTATCAGCTGTCATTTTGGGTGTAGAACTGGCTGAAGCTGAGTGGCCAGATCTATGGATACGAATAAGTATGTTTCTCTATGTTCATATGTATACTCCTTGCTGAGAGGGAAAATAGGTCAGGCCACTAGAGACTGTGTGTCACCGTGACTGATCTGCAGTCAGCCTAATTAGTCCTCACTTCTCTCCCTCTGGCAAAGCAGGGGAATGTGATGACCCTGCACTTTGCTTCTACTGCAGCTCCACATCTCCCCTTTTTGCTCTTAGAACTGCAAAATGGGACACTGGCTCATCTGGATAGAACGTTTCAGGGCCATCTACCACCTATCTTTATTTATCTCTTCATTTATTCTGGACATGAGCACTTTTACAGAGCAGGTGAGGCTATTTTAAACTGGATAAGATGTAGAGAAGACAGGGTTTTTTTGTTTTGCTTTTGGTCAGGTAATTTCTTTTACAAGAGGAGGAGACGGATAGATACTAAACTGAACCTTTCCTTGATGCTGGGGTGGCCCTCGCCAAATGTGTACCTTTTTATGATGTATCTTTCCTCTGGAAAGGGAGTATAGTGGACATGAAGGTCCATCAATTACCCTTATCATTTACAGTAATGCTTTAAAGGTACACTTCAAGCACCTTCCTGAAAAGACACACTAAAGACACAAAAGACATATGCTTGAGGGTACCGCCTCAGACACAAGGAAAGGAACAGTTTAGTACCTTTTCCTTTGAGATTGTAGAACATTAACAGCTTTCGTATGAAGCTTTAAAACATCCTACTACAGATTTGTAACATCATCCAATAAAGCAATAACAAAATCCTGAAAATATAGTCAAAGCCTTCTGTCCTTTCCCCCATAGATAGTTCTAATAAAAATCTGTCGTGTCTAAAAGCAAAAAAATTGTCATTAAAAATCTTTTATGTGACCAGTTCATGACTGATTATTATTCCTTATTAATGGATATTTATGGAAGTAAATATACACAAAAGTACTATATTTTCCTGTACAGTAGATGGCGCTGCTGGCTTTCACTGTTCTGAATTAGTCCATAAAACTACTTCTTAAATGTGTTTTGAAGTTCATGTCATTTTACATTTCAAGGTAGCTGGTGTTATTGTGTCTAATTTGGAAGTCAATGCAACAGAAAAACTTTACATTCCTATTTAGTTGGGATTTAGGTGCGTTCCTAATTTAAGCATTGACCAGGCAGTGTTGGGTTGTCATACTGTTTGAACTCTGCATTTGGTTACCCAAGCATGTGGGCAGTAGCTCACTTCACTCATGTACAGGAACAACACTATATCCTTCTCACAATGGGAAGCTGGCCACTCGGTGGTTTCCTCACATCCTGACTCATAGTCTCCATGGTTACACCTCTATAGCAAAGAAGCTGGCCACATTCGTCAGAAACATAATTATACCTTTATGAACGTGTATCTGTAATAGCCCCAAGATGTGTTCTTATGACTCACACAGAACATAGAGTGCTGTTCACATATCATTTGTTTCAATCAGGCTCATGGTTATGAGTTATATTTCTAACCTGCTCTGAAAGGAAGCTTTTCGTTGCCGGGCTGCAAAGCTGGTGAACACAGTCATCTTTAAATCACTTTTTGAAACAAGAATAACCTGCAAGACTTGTGAATGAATCCATCCCTGCTGAAAAATCCAGCTTAAGCTGACCAGTTGCCAGAACGCAGGCTGAGCTGGTCAAACTGTTTTCCAGATGGAAAGTGCTGGAAATCAGAAAATAACTTCTTGCATTAGTTGCAATAATTCAGGTATTTTTTAAGATGGGGGGGGACAGAACAGTAACGGAATTTATTGGTTAATTCAGTCAAGTAATAGGGAATCTGGAAAATAACCAGGTGCCAAAGATGGTCTACCAGTTTGAGCAGCTCAGCCTATGTTTGGCATCTGGTCTCTTGTGAGCAGGGGTTTAAGGTATAGTTTGTATAGTTTTGTAATATCTTTACAAGCACTGTTTGATAGGATTTATTAAAGTTGCCACAGTTTCGCATGTTGTCACAGTTGTGTGCCCTGAAAGGTTAAGAATTTAAATTTGGACTTTTTTGCTGTTGTCAAAGTTGTTTAGTAGACGTTATGGGAATTGATGTTAACAGTACTCATATGGCATTCTGACTGAAAAGTTAAAGTAAGAGCACAACAGCAAACCAAAAAAAAGCACTTAAACCACTCTGCCTTGTCCATGTTTACTCGATCACCACATTTCCCTCTCCATGTTGGTGCTTATCCACCTGACCTTCCTTTTTTTTTGTCCTGTTCTATTCTCTCTCTCTCTCTCTCTTTCTCTCACTCACACACACACACACACACACACACACACACACACACACATTTTATATATATATATATATATATATATATATATATATATATATAAAACATTTTTATATGTGTGTGTGTGTGTATATATATATATATATATATATATATATATATATAATGTGTGTGTGTGTGTGTGTCACGGTGGTGTAGTGGTTAGCGCTGTCTCCTCACAGCAAGAAGGGTCGGGTTCGAGGGCCTTTCTGTGCAGAGTTTGCATGTTCTCCCCGTGTCCGCGTGGGTTTCCTCCGGGTGCTCCGGTTTCCCCCACAGTCCAAAGACATGCAGGTTAGGTTAACTGGTGACTCTAAATTGACCGTAGGTGTGAACGTGAGTGTGAATGGTTGTCTGTGTATATGTGTCAGCCCTGTGATGACCTGGCGACTTGTCCAGGGTCTACCCCACCTTTCGCCCGTAGTCAGCTGGGATAGGCTCCAGCTTGCCTGCGACCCTGTAGAACAGGATAAAGTGGCTAGAGATAATGAGATGATATATATAAAAATCCCCCCCCCCAAGCAATGGCTTAAACTGGTTTAGGACTCTATGGGTTTTTTTTTTCTTTTTTTTTTATATACAGTGGCGGACATCACACCCAACTATTATCACCATAAGTATGATATACAGTACAGTGATGGAAAACACTGATCTTAAACTCTTAAATTACTCTTTTTTCATAGTTATATATTTATATGCATATTGATTATTACATTCTTATAGTTATTAGCTTGCTTGACTTGACATCACTTGAATGCATTTAATCCTAGTCTCAGTAACATAAAAACAAGTAGGCCTATAAAGGATCTCAACCCCTTTATCTCAAAGATCCTAGAAAAAGCTGTTGCACAGCAGTTATGCTCATATTTACATAGGAACATCCATGAAATGTATCAGTCAGGATTTAGACATCACCATAGCACAGAGATAGCACTGGTTAAAGTAGTAAATGACCTACTGTTTGCACCTGATCAGGGCTGTGTCTTGCTGCTTGTGTTGCTTGACCTTAGTGCAGCATTTGATACCATTGATCATTCCACTCTCCTGGATAGACTAGAAAATGTTGTGGGAGTTAAGGGAATGGCCCTCTCCTGGCTCAGCTCTTATTTAACTGGTCACTATCAGTATGTTGATGTAAATGGTGGTTATATATATATATATATATATATATATATATATATATATATATATATATATATATATTTTTTTTTTTTTTTTTTTTTTTTTTTTTAAGACATACTGAGGTTAAGTTTGGTGTTCCACAAAGTTCTGTCTTAGGCCCACTGCTTTTTTCTTTATATATGTTACCTCTAGGTGATGATATTCGTAAGCATGGTATTAGTTTCCACTGTTATGCTGATGACCCATAGTTGTATGTTTCTGCAAAACCAGGTGAGAGAAACCAGCTTAATAGAATTGAGGAATGTGTGAAGGACTTTAGACACTGCATGCTTGTGAACTTCCTCCTGCTGAACTCTAACAAGACTGAACTACTTGTACTAGGACCACATGCAGCTAGAAGTAGGTTTTCTGATTACACAGTAACTGGACGACCTTTATGTTTCTTCACGTGCAGCAGTAAAAGACCTCAGGGTGATTGTTGACCCCAGTCTTTCATTTGAAACTCATTATTGATAACATTACCCGGATAGCTTTCTTTCATCTCAGAAATATTGTAAGATAAGAAATTTAATGTTACTACATGACACAGAAAAACTAGTTCATCCTTTTGTTACCTCTAGGTTGGATGATTGTAATGCCTTACTGTCTGGATGTTTCAATAACTGCATAAACAAGCTCCAGTTAGTTCAAATTGCAGAAGCAAGAGTCCTTACTAGAACTAGAAAATATGACCACATCACCCCTGTCTTATCCACACTGCATTGGCTCTCAATTAAATTTCGTATTCATTATAAAATACTACTATTGACCTTTAAAGCACTGAATGGTCTCGCGCCACAGTACCTGAGTGAACTTCTGGTCCTCTATGACCTGCCATGCCTACTTAGATTAAAAGGTGCAGGCTATCTGCTGGTACCTCGTATAGTGAAGGCTACATCAGGGGGCAGAGCCTTTTCTTACAAAGCCCCACAGTTATGGAACAGCCTTCCAAGTAGTGTTCGGGAATCAGACACAGTCTCAGTGTTTAAGTCTAGGCTGAAAACATATCTGTTTAGTCAAGCCTTTTGTCAATTTTATTAGGTAAAGGAGTAGATTTGGAGGGTCCTCAGACAGTGTTTTGTTAAACTGGGATGTATAGATGCTGTCAGTCCCCCACTCACTTGCTCACTCAAGTTTGTTGACAGCATAGTGGCTGCTGCTTTATGTCCCGGGGCTCCCTCATGCCTGTGTTACCTTCTGGCTCTCCTCTTTTAGTTATGCTGTCATAGTTTTGCCGGAGTCCCTGCTTGCACTCAGCGCAAAATGTATACTGTTCCTACTCATCAGGTGACATTGGGCATACCTAACAACCTGTGTTTTCTCTCTGTCATTCTCCCCCCAGCACTGTCTGTCCCTCTGAGTTACATGTCAATGCTGAGATCGAGATGCTGACCCCTTCTGCTCCTCGGACTTGCCTGATGCATCCTGATACCCTATGTCTGGCTGGAGTCTCATCACATCGCTCCTGTGGAGGACGGCCACGTAGGGACAGTCAAAAGTCACACTTGGAACATGGCTCTGGACACTTGCAGTCATGCTTTTATGGCTGAGGACCCGTGGTTAAATTGGCTTTTGTAAGGAGGGGGAGCCCTTCTTCACTCACAGTGGTCAATATCTCTCAAAACATTATTTATTGCACCATCGGTTTAATACATATTTTAATATCAACTTATGGTCTACTTATTTATATCTCACATCAGTGCACATATTGGTAACTTATTAAGCCTACGTTTGACCATCAATCTACACTGTAATTTGTAAAACTTATTCACAATATACACCATCAATTCACATATTAGCAAGAGTTATTTACATCTCATCAATCTACACTATTTGCATTATTTGTTTACATCTCACACTATCAATTCACATATTAACAATAGTTCTTTACATCTCACACCATAAATCTACAGCAATCAAATCAATTGTTTGCTAAACTTACATCACAACATCAAACCACATATCAGCAATAGCCAGTCATTACAATTTAATTTACACCTTTCCAAATAGGACTTAGATCAAGTTTCTCCTGCCTTTCCTGTCTCTGGCTACATGCTATATGGTCTGCTGACCTCCAGGTCATAACCCACTTCTTAACATGTTTGGTTGGATTCCGCAAGTCTGGACTGATGCTCACACACTCACTCACTCTCTCTCTCTATCTCTCTTTCTCTCTCGCTCCCCCCGTCTCAAAGTCACTCACTCGCGCTGCCCCTGCCACTGGTTCTGACGGCTCCTCCTACTCGCAAGTGAAATTGGAGACTGTGAGATGGGGGGAGCGAGGGAGAGAGAGTGTGATCAGTCCCGTGTAGTATTTTTGCAGACGTATACCTTAACAGATGACCTCTATCTCTCTCATCATCAAATCATTTCGTCTTTAAAATGATAGCTTCTTTAGCGTGAATGAAAAAAAATGACTTATGGGAAATGTTATATCACTCGCGGGTGCACGAGGGCCACTATCTAAATATGGGAGACTCCCAGAGCATCCGGGAGACTAGGGATGTCTAAATCGTTTAATTTTGTTATTTAGTCTAGTCTTAGTACCCCACAGCAACCTCATAACTTTGGCCAACAAAAGCAACATTGGATTGGGAGTGGAGCGTGCGAGCCAATGGAAAAGTCCAGGCCGCCAGTTCTCACTATCACGAGGGAGGTTTGCTAACGTTCTATGCGCAAAGATTCGTTAGCGGGCATCCATTAAATTAGCTAACTCAATTTTCTGATATTTACCTAAAAGCTAAAAACACAAACAGCTACAGCTTAGTAAATGAAGAAAACATATGACAGAACTACAGACAAAAAGATCTGAACTTAAGCAAATGGAGGCGTGAATTTTTCGACTAGCATCCTCTCTGTCAGTGTTAGCTAACGTTACTTATGTCATCTGCTGCACTAGTATATTTTGCCTGAGAAAGTTTCTCAACTAAAGACAAAATAAACAAAAGAACCATGACTTACCTCTGTCTATTTTGCTAAGGCATTGTGTTTAGCAGATAGTTACAACTTCGTACGACATAAATCCTCATAAAATATAAAGTATGACGGACTGATAGAAAACAGTGGCGCCAATTTCTCGAGCTGAAGTCCATTAACGTTAACATTAAACGTATGATGATGCTGTGTGATGTCACGCATTTTTGCAGTGCATGTGCATTCAATGATAATTCCAATGAAAATGTTTTTTTTTTTAAATTGACGGGTGTAATTCACTTTAGCTTTTTTTTTGTTGTCTAAATCATTATTGACGAACTCTCATATTGATAGTGTTTTTAGAATAGATGAAAATGAATAAAAGTATTATATTATTATAAACACTGAAGCAGAGGGAGCTCAGCTTCTGCTGGCTGTACTGCCGAGGCGAGGAGGCGGAGCTGAGCTTCGGAGGGCTCCGGCCCAATTTAATCTCTGCTGAGGACTACAGTTGACTTGCTAACTTTAGGACTACAGTTGTCATGAACAGTTTTGCACTCCAGTTTCCATCAATGAACAGTTTATAACATCAACAAAACAGACTTCATATTAAAACTGTTAAAATGTTATAATTATGCTATCTGTTATCACCCAAATGAGGATGGGTTCCCTTTTGAGTCTGGTTCCTCTCGAGGTTTCTTCCTCATGTCGTCTGAGGGAGTTTTTCCTTGCCACCGTCGCCACAGACATAGGGATAAAATTAGCTCATGTTTAAAGTCACTAAAATTCTGTAAAGCTGCTTTGCGACAATGTCTATTATTAAAAGTGCTATAAAAATAAACTTGACTTGACATGGCCCTAGTGTGCTATGTTAGTGGAATATTGGATTATGCTCAATAAACAAATCATTGTTGAGGAAGTCTAAAGTTAACAGTGCAAAAGTTTGAGACCCCCTGCCCTCAAATGCCAGATTGCCTTGTGAACTAAGCATCCCATAACCTGTCCTCTTCTGTGTTGTGTTCAGGATTTGTCACCTTGTTGTACCTAAATGAAGGTGACTCACAGGAACGCCACAGTAGGGCAAAAGTAGGGCAGCTGTTTGCTGTGCAAAGTTTCTGCAGACATCTCAACCTATAACGAAATTTCTCACAGGAAAAAAGCCTTCCATAAATACCTTGCTCTATTAGTGATGAGGCTGCCATTTTTTATATGCGTGACAAAAACCCTGCCAAAAGTTCTTCATAAAAAATTCTTGAGAATAAATATAAACACAGAGTTCCACATGGTTACCATGGTAAAATGCTGAGTGTCGCAAACACAAGTTCTGTTAGAGTTGCATTGATGAATTAACAACTCAGTTCATCCCACATCAAAACTGCAGGATTATTGCAGTAACAAGCAATATCTCAAGAGCAAAGAGGCCTATTTTTTCCCATAGTGCTCTCTCAAAGAAACTGCATTCATGCTGTTAGCACCAGAATTGCTTGTCATGGACATGGAATGTTTTGGTTGTGTTCAAACACATGCTATGTTTAATGTATTACAATTTGTAGGTCAGGTGAGCTGATAGCAAACCCTTGTGTACTTCAGCGTTCTTCAGTCTCTTCTGCTTACCTCAGTTTCACAGCATGTCTTCGAGTGGTTTCTTTTTCCAAACCTCTAAACTTAGTTTTATGACTTATGGAAAGGAAGGTTTGGAGCATTTTATTTCTTGACAGTATTATGTTGTGAATATTGTCACACTTATTAAAGTTGAAGAATTATTTCTACAAATGTCAAGTCCTTGTGTATTCATAAGCAGAAAACAAGAATCTGATTGTTCAGAATGTGCTCTCTATAAAAGAATAGCTCTGATATTAGCACCAGCTATACTCTTTCTAATACATCATTTCTAAAGTCACAGCTGATTTACATGGATGTCATTGACGGACACTCCACAGACTCGAAGACTAATTAAATTGATTAAAAACTGGTTGTTACTTAACAAAATATACATAACTGCTGCTTTTGTGAAGATTTCTAACAAGAGATGTTTATTTAAAACTTGTGTATTCAGGAGTCTTGGGTGTCAGTATTTTGTAAAAGTAGATAAGTTTTCTGTAACAGAATAGGCTTCAGGATAGAAGGCTTTCTGATTTCTCTGTAACATGACAAGCTGCATATTTTTGTCTTATTAACTTCAAGAGAAAAGAAGAAGGAGGCTTTTATTTGTCACATACACATTACAGTACAAGCAGCACGGTGGTGTAGTGGTTAGCACTGTTGCCTCACAGCAAGAAGGTCTGGGTTCGAGCCCCGTGGCCGGCAAGGGCCTTTCTGTGCGGAGTTTGCATGTTCTCCCCGTGTCCGCGTGGGTTTCCTCCGGGTGCTCCGGTTTCCCCCACAGTCCAAAGACATGCAGGTTAGGTTAACTGGTGGCTCTAAATTGACCATAGGTGTGAGTGTGAATGGTTGTCTGTGTTTATGTGTCAGCCCTGTGATGACCTGGCGACTTGTCCAGGGTGTACCCCGCCTTTCGCCCGTAGTCAGCTGGGATAGGCTCCAGCTTGCCTGCGACCCTGTAGAACAGGATAGAGCGGCTAGAGATAATGAGAATGAGATGAGACATTACAGTACAGTGAAATTTTTCTCTGCATTTAACCCATCTGAAGCAGTGGGCAGCTGCACTACACGCCCAGGGAGCAGTTGGGGGTTAGGTGCCTTGCTCAAGGGCACTTCAGCTAGGGATGTAGACGGAGAGGAAAGCACTGTTCATTCACTCCCCCCACCCACAGATTTTGTCCTGCTGGTCTAGGGAATTGAATCAGTAACCTTTTGGTCCCAGACCTTCTTCTCTGATGTCTGGCCCTAAAGAAAGACTGATGAGGTAATGACAGTTTATAGCTGATATAATGCAAGTGATAACATGAAATAACTTCTTTGTAGAGGTTCCACAACATTAAATCTAAATATAAATTGATTAAATAAAGTATGACGTTCTTTAGTTCATAAAAAAAAAATCATTGGCAAATTGCAGTGGTATAAAACACTTAAAGGAGATGCACAGAACCTTTTATTTTTAAATAAATTTCTAAGTGGGTAGTATCTCCATCCTTGACTCTTGTATGTTGCATAAATGGGAATAAAAAATAATAATAAAATAATATATATATATATAATTTTTGAGAGTTAAAAATCAACCACAAAGTTGGCATTCGAGCTGCCTCGCTGAGCCAGCCAGCCCTGAGTGCGTGACGTCACTGCAGTAACCGGTTTTAAGGCCGAGGCCTTTTACAGCTATAGACCAAAGTCATACAAATAAAAATTTATGGTGAAAGTAAGAAATACCGTTACTGACTTGCTCAACTAAGACTGATTTGACTTCACTGATTGTAGGTTGACTCTCATTAAAACAGGATAGGTATTATAACTTATGCAACATACGGTACATGCATGCATTTTCACTGATAAAACATAAAAAGCTAATTAAATAATCAGATGAACTGAGACAATCACATTCTGAAGCAAATTAAATAATCTTATATCGGTAACTTAAACACACAATACAAGTTACATGTATTAATCTAAATGCAAGTAAACAATGTTGTTTTTGTTGTTGTTGTTTTTTATCCAAATGAGAGTCGGAGCTTAAATAAATAAAATAAATACTTCCTTTTCTTGTATTTTTCTTTTTCTTTAATTGTTGATACTGTACCCTCTTTCAATATGGGCTTATAGCCAACGCTCCTCAACAGATCAGAGGTCTCGTACGAGTCTTCAGTAAAATGTGCAGAGCACGGGAGAGACCACTTCATAGGCACCCAGTGTGCCAGTGAACTTCTCACAAAACCTGTCCAAATCTTTGCAGTTTGAACATTCTTGGACCATGAATGCAACATAAATCCACCTTCTGTCGTGTTGCTGGCGGGTGCAGCAACACATCTACGTGGCATGGCAATAAATTAGCTCGAAATGTAGGATCGGAGTTGCAGTCAGCTGTGTTTTAGTATAGCGGAAATGGTGATGAGACCAATAGACTTTCTGCTGTGACGTTACGGACGTCAAGGTCATTCACCCAGACTGCTACCTACAGTGGTGCTTGAAAGTTTGTGAACCCTTTAGAATTTTCTATATTTCTGCATAAATATGACCTAAAACATCATCAGATTTTCACACAAGTCCTAAAAGTAGATAAAGAGAACCCAGTTAAACAAATGAGACAAAAATATTATACTTGGTCATTTATTTATTGAGGAAAATGATCCAATATTACATATCTGTGAGTGGCAAAAGTATGTGAACCTTTGCTTTCAGTATCTGGTGTGACCCCCTTGTGCAGCAATAACTGCAACTAAACGTTTGCGGTAACTGTTGATCAGTCCTGCACACCAGCTTAGAGGAATTTTAGCCCATTCCTCCATCCAGAACAGCTTCAACTCTGGGATGTTGGTGGGTTTCCTCATATGAACTGATCGCTTCAGGTCCTTCCACAACATTTCCATTGGATTAAGGTCAGGACTTTGACTTGGCCATTCCAAAACATTAACTTTATTCTTCTTTAACCATTCTTTGGTAAAACGACTTGTGTGCTTAGGGTCATTGTCTTGCTGCATGACCCACCTTCTCTTGAGATTGAGTTCATGGACAGATGTCCTGACATTTTCCTTTAGAATTCGCTGGTATAATTCAGAATTCATTGTTCCATCAATGATGGCAAGCCGTCCTGGCCCAGATGCAGCAAAACAGGCCCAAACCATGATATTACCACCACCATGTTTCACAGATGGGATAAGGTTCTTATGCTGGAATGCAGTGTTTTCCTTTCTCCAAACATAATGCTTCTCATTTAAACCAAAAGTTCTATTTTGGTCTCCTCCGTCCACAAAACATTTTTCCAATAGCCTTCTGGCTTGTCCACGTGATCTTTAGCAAACTGCAGATGAGCAGCAATGTTCTTTTTGGAGAGCAGTGGCTTTCTCCTTGCAACTCTGTCATGCACACCATTGTTGTTCAGTGTTCTCCTGGTGGTGGATTCATGAACATGAACATTAGTCAATGTGAGAGAGGCCTTCACTTGCTTAGAAGTTACCCCAGGGTCCTTTGTGACCTCGCCAACTATTACACACCTTACTCTTGGAGTGATCTTTGTTGGTCGAGCACTCCTGGGGAGGGTAACAATGGACTTAAATTTCCTCCATTTGTACACAATCTGTCTGACTGTGGATTGGTGGAGTCCAAACTCTTTAGAGATGGTTTTGTAAACTTTTCCAGCCTGATGAGCATCAACAATGCTTTTTCTGAGGTCCTCAGAAATCTCCTTTGTTTCGTGCCATGATACACTTCCACAAACATGTGTTGTGAAGATCAGACTTTGATAGATCCCTGTTCTTTAAATAAAACAGGGTGCCCACTCACACCTGATTGTCATCCCATTGATTGAAAACACCTGACTCTAATTTCACCTTCAAATTAACTGCTAATCCTAGAGGTTCACATACTTTTGCCACTCACAGATATGTAATATCGGATCATTTTCCTCAATAAATAAATGACCAAGTATAATATTTTTGTCTCATTTGTTTAACTGGGTTCTGTTTATCTACTTTTAGGACTTGTGTGAAAATCTGATGATGTTTTAGGTCATATTTATGCAGAAATATAGAAAATTCTAAAGGGTTCACAAACTTTCAAGCACCACTGTATATAAATCACTTTAATCGTAAAAATTACTCTATTAGATTTATTGTTGACGCTTAAAACTATTCCTGTGCCTTGAGACCTTAAGAATGGCATTTATAAACGAAAGTGAGGCCATGGTTCTGCATATATGCTTTAAGGATGTGTATTTATAGGAAAATAGTCCAATTCACCACCCCATCATTGATTATTTTTCTGTAACAGTATGCCCAACCAAGTTTAATCATTACACAGAAGCAGATTAGAAGCATAGCACACACTAATACAAAGCACATTATTTGTGACGTGGTTGTGTAGTGATGTTTTGTGGAGCACAAATAAGCTTCTGGAAACATTTAATCGGAATCTAGACTTCTGAAGACCTGACCTGTGGTCTGTGTCACAGAACTACACAGCATAAGGTAATACAATTAACATATTATTTCAGTATGTTATTTCAGTAACAAAATTGAGAGTGTTTACACTACGTTAAAATGAAGTAAAAATATTTTTTATTGAAATTGACTAGGTTTTCCATTTCCTGATACACAGAGATTGGATAGAACATTCAGTTCCTGGATGAATAATTGAATAATGAGTTCACTTGTGCTAGGTCTGTGGTTAGAATAATAATGTGGAGTTGATTCCTGTCTTTCAGCTCTGAACCAAATATTCCAAGAATCTGCACTTTGCTGAGCATGCCTTGGTCAAGCTGAGATTCTTCCCACAAATATATTTGTGGATATGTTCTGGCTCAAAGACAATAAATGTTAGGGACAATTTGCACATTGAGAAAATGCCAGTGCAACCTCATTATCATTCTTCATATTTTCGATGCATAGTTGGATTCAGAGTGTGTAAGGAAGTAGTAATGTCTGGGTAATTCTGAGAAACTCCCCATAAATTTATCACATGTACACTCAAGCACAAAGTTCTTCTTCTAACATTTAACCCATCTGAAACAGTGAACATATGCATACCCAGAGCAGCAGCAGCTATGCTACAGCACCCAGGAGTTGAATGCCTTGCTCAAGGGCACTTCAGCCATGATACAGAGGGGGTTGTTCATTCATTGCCAATCTCAGGACTTGAACTAGTAACCTTTGGAGCTACTTCTCAAACCTTCAGACTATGGCTTCACCCAGAGTTGATCATCATGAATAGGATTCGAACCTGTGTAGGGAAACCTCATTGGCATTCAAGTCCAACACCTTAACCCCTTGGCCACCATAAGCATAGGTTGTCTTGGGGAAACTCTAGGGTGAAATGTAAGTGCCTTTTAAGTACATGTAGTACTTAAATTTGAACTTCTATGTATAGCATAACGCCCAATAATTTCTCACAGGACTTATTATCAAGCTAATAATTTTCTTCGGCCAGTACTGCTACAGCGCACTATATCTTTGTCCAATGCCACAAAGAAACTCTGTTCTACACCTCTCAGTTGATCTCTTTCTCCTTCTTCTCAATGTGACAGCAGGGTGCAGTGATTTCCTCAGAGGACAGAGCACTGTCCAAACACATAAAAAGTCATGGGTTGCCTGCAGGGCCTCAGCTCCTCCAATCCATTGTGGTGTTTGGGCAAAGTGCAGGCAAGTCTCAGAGGTGTTGTCTGGTCAGCTGTCTTCACTTTCTGATGGCTTTTATGTTAACTAGACCTCCAGCTAAAAATGCAAAACAGTTTTATGTTTTATTATTTGCTGATGCATATAGCACAGACTGATATTTTTCAGAACAGCCAGTGTGCAAAATACTGTACTGTACTTTGTTTCTGTACTTAAGTATTATTTTTGGCATGTTTATACTTTTGCTGAGTATTACTGAACATGATTACTTGTACTCCTACTTAACATTTTGTATTTAGACCTTCAAACTACAAATCTTGAAGGTCATTTCTTCTCTCACACAGCCAATGACTGCACACAATACATCAATCAAATGGACTTAGTTTAGCATCCAGTCATTTTAGATTATCATCCTACCGAGTTCATCTATGTAGAAAAATCTACCAAGAAGTGTGCAAGTTCGTCATCACCCATGACCTCCTCATGCTACACAATATACTTTGCTCTACCCTACCTCAGTAAATGTTCATATACATACATATACACACACACACACACACACACACACACATATACATTTTATATATATTACACATATACACACACAGTATATATATATATATATATATATATATATATATATACACACACACACACACACACAATAAATATATATATATATATATATATATATATATATATATATATATATATATAAACTATACCTATAGAACTGCCACCTTATTGTGGTGGAGGGGTTTGTGTGCTTGAATGATCCTAGGAGCTATGTTGTTGGGGGCATTATGCCCCTGTCAGGGTTTCCCAAGGCAGACAGGTCCTAGGTGACAGGCCAGACCAAGAGCAGTTCACCAAAACCCTTATGGAGAAACCATTGAGGACCGTGACGTCGCCCGGTATAGCGCAGCCGGGGCCCCACCCTGGAGCCAGGCCTGGGGTTGGGGCTCGTTTGCGAGTGCTTGGTGGCTGGGCCTTTGCCCATGGGGCCTGGCCGGGCTTAGCCCGAAGAGGTGACGTGGGCCCGACCTCCTGTGGGTTCACCACCCACAGAGGTAGCAGTAGGGGGCTGGTGCAGTGTGGATTGGGTGGCAGTCGAAGGCAGAGGCCTAGATGACCTGATCCCTGGACACAGCGGCTAGCTGTTGGGACATGGAATGTCACTTAGCTGGGGGGGAAAGAGCCTGAGCTTGTGCGGGAGGTTGAGAGGTACCGGCTAGAGATAGTCGGGCTCACCTCCACGCACAGCTTGGGCTCTGGAACCCAGCTCCTCGAGAGGGGCTGGACTCTCCACTTCTCTGGAGTCGCCCATGGTGAGCGGCGGCGGGCTGGTGTGGGCTTGCTTATAGCTCCCCAGCTCAGCCGCCATGTGTTGGAGTTTACCCCGGTGAATGAGAGGGTCGCCTCTTTGCGCCTTCGGATTGGGGAGAGGGCTCTTGCTGTTGTTTGTGCCTACGGGCCGAATAGCAGTATAGAGTATCCGGCCTTCTTGGAGTCCCTGGGAGAGGTACTGAGGGGTGCTCAGACTGGGGACTCCATTGTGCTACTGGGGGGACTTCAATGCTCATGTGGGCGACGACAGTGACACCTGGAGGGGCGTGGTTGGGAGAAATGGTCTCCCCGATCTGAACCCGAGTGGTGTTTTGTTATTGGACTTCTGTGCTAGTCACTGTTTGTCCATAACGAACACCATGTTCGAGCATAGGGGTGTCCATAAGTGCATGTGGCACCAGGACACCTTAGGTCGGAGGTCGATGATAGACTTTGTTGTCGTTTCATCTGATCTCCGGCCCTATGTCTTGGACACTCGGGTGAAGAGAGGGGCTGAGCTATCAACTGATCACCAACTGGTGGTGAGTTGGATCCACTGGCGGAGGAGGAAGTTGGACAGACCTGGCAGGCCCAAATGTAGGGTGAGGGTCTGCTGGGAATGTCTGGCCGAGCACTCTGTTGGGGAGGTCTTTAACTTCCACCTCCGGGAGAGCTTTTCCCAGCTTCCGAGGGAGGCAGGGGACATTGAGTCTGAGTGGACCATGTTCTCTGCCTCCATTGTGGACGCAGCTGTTCGGAGCTGTGGCTGCAAGGTCTCCGGTGCCTGTCATGGCGGCAATCCCCGAACCCGGTGGTGGACACCGGAAGTAAGGGATGCCGTCAAGCTGAAGAAGGAGTCCTATTGGGCCATGTTGACCTCCGGGACTCCTGAGGCAGCTGACGAGTATCGGCAGGACAGGTGTGCTGCAGCTCGGGCAGTTGCGGAGGCAAAAACTTGGAACTGGGAGGAGTTCGGGGAAGGCCATGGAGAAGGACTATCGGTCGGCCTCGAAGAAATTCTGGCAAACCGTCCGGCGCCTCAGGAGGGGGAAGCAGTACTCTGCCAACACTGTTTACAGTGCGGGTGGGGAGCTGTTGACCTCGACTGGGGACATTGTTGGGCGGTGGAAGGAATACTTTGAGGATCTCCTCAATCCCACCATCATGTCTTCCATTGAGGAGACTGAGGCTGATGACTCAGAGGTGGACTCGTCCATTACCCAAGCCGAAGTCACTGAGGTGGTTTGCAAGCTCCTCGGTGGCAAGGCACCGGGGGTGGATGAGATCCGCCCTGAGTATCTCAAGTCTCTGGATGTTGTGGGGCTGTCTTGGTTGACACGCCTCTGCAACATTGCATGGCGGTCGGGGACAGTGCCTCTGGAGTGGCAGACTGGGGTGGTGGTCCCTCTTTTTAAGAAAGGGGACCGGAGAGTGTGCTTCAATTATAGGGGAATCACACTTCTCAGCCTCCCGGGGAAGGTTTACTCCAGGGTACTGGAGAGGAGAATTCGACCAATAGTCAAACCTCGGATCCAGGAGGAACAATGCGGTTTTTGTCCTGGTTGCGGAACACTGGACCAGCTCTATACCCTTCATAGGGTGCTCGAGGGTTCATGGGAGTTTGCCCAACCAGTCCACATGTGCTTTGTGGATCTGGAGAAGGCATTTGACCATGTCCCCCGTGGTATTCTGTGGGGGGGTGCATCGGGAGTATGGGGTTCGGGGCTCTTTGCTAAGGGCTGTCCAGTCCCTGTACAAACGGAGCAGGAGTCTGGTTCGCATTGCCGGCAGTAAGTCAGACCTGTTCCCAGTGCGTGTTGGACTCCGGCAGGGCTGCCCTTTGTCACCGGTTCTGTTCATAATTTTTATGGACAGAATTTCTAGGCGCAGCCAGGGGCCGGAAGGAATCCTGTTTGGGAACCACAGGATTTCATCTCTGCTTTTTGCGGATGATGTTGTCCTGTTGGCTTCTTCAAACCAGGACCTTCAACATGCACTGGGGCGGTTTGCAGTCGAGTGTGAAGCAGCTGGGATGAGAATCAGCACCTCCAAGTCCGAGGCCATGGTTCTCAACCGGAAAAGGGTGGCTTGCCCTCTCCAGGTTCGTGGAGAAGTCCTGCCTCAAGTGGAGGAGTTTAAGTATCTCGGGATCTTGTTCACGAGTGAGGGAAGGATGGAGCGTGAGATCGACAGGCGGACTGGTGCAGCCTCTGCAGTGATGCAGTCGCTTTACCGGTCCGTCGTGGTGAAGAAGGAGCTGAGCCAAAAGGCAAAGCTCTCAATTTACCGGTCGATCTACGTTCCGACTCTCACCTATGGTCATGAACTTTGGGTAATGACCGAAAGAACAAGATCGTGGATACAAGCGGCCGAAATGAGTTTCCTTCGCAGGGTGGCTGGGCACTCCCTTAGAGATAGGGTGAGAAGCACAGTCACTCGGGAGGAGCTCGGAGTAGAGCCGCTGCTCCTCCACATCGAGAGGAATCAGCTGAGGTGGCTTGGGCATCTTTTTCGGATGCCTCGTGGACGCCTCCCTGGGGAGGTGTTCCAGGCATGTCCCCCCGGGAGGAGGCCCCGGGGAAGACCCAGGACACGCTGGAGGGACTATGTCTCTCGGCTGGCCTGGGAACGCCTCGGTGTTCTTCCCGAGGAGCTGGCCGAGGTGTCTGGGGAAAGGGAAGTTTGGGCTTCCATGCTTAGACTGCTGCCTCCACGACCCGGTCCCAGATAAAGCGGAAGAAGACGAGACAAGATGAGACAAATAAACAAGAAATCTCCTTTGCCTCCCTAGAATACATGAAGTCAAACTGTCTAACTTGAAAAAACTATGGTAAGTTAAGTTCAGCTTGTTTGCAGACTGGCTATATTAGCCTGCTTTCTTTGCTAATGCCAGGTTAGATTAGCATTAATTCTAGTAACTAAAATAATTGGCTAAGCAGTAGGTCAAATTCAAGCTAATAGTATAATTATTGTAAACAAAGAGATTGAATCGTGTCTTCATGCAAAAAAAAAAACTAACACTTTTAGATTAAGTAAAACTTAAGGTATTTTCACATGAAAACATGACATTAACTTCAATTGAGCAGTTAAAAAAACATTTAATTTTTAATGCTTGTGTGCATTTGAAAGTACTGACTTTTTTGCGTTTACTTGAGTGCACTTTGACTGAATACTTCCACCTTTAATTAAGAGCTTAACACATTATCTAACCTTTCAACTAAGTATAATTTCTCAGTACTTTGTCCACCCTGTGTTAGGGTTTTGCTGGGATTTGAACCTGGTTCACTGGTGTGATAATTCAGCAAACCCCCACTAGGCCACCAGGGAGATGACTCAAATACAGAGGCGTGAGGCAGAAGTAGAAAACGTATCAAAAGGTTTATTTACAATATTTACAATTCAAGGCAAAAACAAAAGTATAATCCAAACGCTCAGAAGATAACCAGAAAAAAAAAACAAAGTTCAAAGAAATAAAGAGCCAAAAAACCAGAAAAGAAGAGGCAAAAATACAAACGCTCAGAGGATCCAAAATGGTAAACACAAAGTCCAAAAAGTCCAAAAGAAAGCAAAGTGCAAAAACCGCAAAGACACGGGCGAGGAAATCGGAACAGAGGTTACTGGAGCTAAACATAACAGCACAAAGACTCTGTGACAAGAGGACTGAACTCAGGGGTATAAATACACAAACTAATTAAGGACAGGGTTAGGAAACAGGCAATAAGACAAAAACAAAAACACAGAACACAGTGGTGACCTCTAGAGGCCCAAAACAAACATGGCCAGAAAAGGAAATAACAGTGGCCTCTAGAGGCCAAAACAGTCCCAGTCCTAACAGGACCCCCCCCCCCCCCCCCAGGAGCGTCTCCTGACGTTCCCAGAACGATCAGGATGGGCCGAATGGAAGTCCCGACAAAGTTCTTTATCGAGTATGCCCCGAGCTGGGACCCAGCAGTGCTCCTCAGGGCCATAGCCCTCCCAGTCCACAAGATATTGGAGGCCCCCGCGAACCCGGCGGGAATCCAGCAGGCGGCGCAAGGTGAACACAGTCTGACCCTGGAAGATGCGGGGGGGGCGGGGGGTTCCTAGGTGCAGGGGCATACGTGGATGTCAGTACGGGCCGCAACAGGGAAACATGGAATGTGGGGTTGATCCTTAGCGTACGTGGTAACTGGAACCGGTAGGAGACAGGGTTAACTCTGCATACAACCTTGAAGGGGCCAACGTAGCGAGGAGCAAGCTTGCGGTTCTCCACCCACAGCGGAAGGTCCTTGGTGGACAGCCAAACCCGCTGCCCAGGGCGGAAAGTGTGGGCAGGTCTCCTATGGCGGTTGGCCTGAGTCTGGTTGGTACTGGAGGTCTGGATGAGTGTCCTCCTGACCTTGCTCCAGGTTTTGCGACACTGTCTCACGTAATGGTTGACCAAGGGCACCCCAGTGTCCTCCTCCTGGTCCGGGAACAGAGGTGGCTGGAACCCGAATTGGCACTGGAACGGCGACAGCTTGGTGGCCGATGACTGCAGGGTGTTGTGGGCGTACTCTGCCCATGGCAGCCAGGTGCTCCACGATGTCGGGTTATCCATAGCCAGGCCTCGTGGGGTGGTTTCCAGGTCCTGGTTGAGCCTCTCCGTCTGGCCGTTGGACTGGGGGTGGAACCCAGAGGAGAGGCTGGCAGTGGCCCCGATGCTCTTGCAGAAGCCGTGCCATACTCGGGAGGAGAACTGGAGCCCCCGGTCAGAGACGATGTCCTGAGGGAGACCAAAGACTCAGAAGACATGAGTGAACAACAATTTAGCAGTGTCAAAGGCAGAGGGGAGTTTGCACAGTGGAATAAAGCGGCAGGCCTTGGAGAATCTGTCCACTATGACCAATATGACAGTGTTACCTTGAGACTCACGGAGACCTGTGATGAAGTCGACCACCACGTGGGACCAGTGACGCCGTGGAATAGGCAGAGGATGCAGGAGACCCTGGGGACGCTGTCGCGGGTTCTTGGTTCTGGTGCAGACCTCACAGGACAGGACGAATGACCTCACTTCCTTCTCCATGTTAGGCCACCAGAAGCGTCTTTTCAGGAAGTCCAGGGTCCTCCGAGCTCCCGGGTGGGCGGTGAGAGGGGAAGAGTGACCCCACTGGAGAACCTTGGCCCGGGCTTGACGAGGGACGTACAGGAGGCCCGGTGGCCCTGTCCCAGGAATAGGGTCCCGGCGTTGAGCTTGTCGAACGGTCTCCTCAATACCCCAGCGGACAGGAGCCACAATCCGGGATATAGGGATGATAGGCCCAACTTCACTCTCCCTGTTATTGGGCGAGAACAGCCTGGAGAGTGCATCCGGTTTGGTGTTCTTAGAGCCCGGGCGGTATGATAGGGTGAAGCTGAAACGGCTGAAAAACAAAGCCCACCTAGCCCGTCATGGGTTCAGCCTCTTGGCTTGCTGGAGGTACTCCAGGTTCTTATGGTCCGTCCACACCAGAAATGGATGTTGCGCTCCCTCCAGCCAGTGCCTCCACTCCTCAAGGGCTCATTTGACCGCTAGCAGTTCCCGATCCCCCACATCATAGCGGGACTCCGCAGGGCTCAGGCGGTGGGAGAAGTAAGCGCAGGGGTGCAGCTTCCCTTCCGAGCGTTGAGAGACCACCGCGCCGACACCACTGTCCGAGGCGTCCACCTCCACGATGAATGATTGGGAGGTGTCCGGGAGAACCATTAGTTCGGGTGTTTTAGGTCATTAAACGCCTCTTCCGCCTGAGGGGACCAGACAAAGGAGCCACCAGTCCTTTTGGTGAGGTCCAACATAGGTGCAGCTACGGAACTGAAGTTCCTGATGAACTTGCGGTAGAAGTTAGCGAATCCTAAGAACCGCTGAACCTCCTTAACGGACTTGGGAGTAGGCCAGTCCCGGACGGCCAGGGTCTTGGCTGGGTCCATTTGGAGTTGCCCCATTCGTACGATAAATCCCAGGAAGGAGACCTCGGGGACATGAAACTCGCATTTCTGGGCTTTAGCAAACAGATTATTCTGCAAGAGTCTCTGGAAGACTTGGCGGACATGGTGGCGGTGTTCCTGTAAGGTCTTGGAGAATATAAGAATGTCGTTGAGGTAGACAAAAACGTATAGATTAATCATATCCCTCAAGACGTCGTTGATAAGGGCCTGAAAACCAGCTGGTGCATTGGTGAGTCTGAAGGGCATCACCTGGTACTCGTAGTGCCCTAACGGGGTGTTAAAGGCTGTCTTCCACTCGTCTCCCTGTCGGATACGGACGAGGTGGTATGCATTCCGTAAGTCCAACTTGGTGAAGATGGTGGCTCCTTGGAGCAGGTCGAATGCTGTGGACATCAGTGGAAGGGGATAGCGGTTGCGCACGGTGATCTTGTTCAGGCCCCTATAATCAATACATGGTCGGAGACCCCCATCTTTCTTGCCGACAAAGAAGAAGCCGGCACCAGCGGGTGAGGTGGAGGGTCGAATGAACCCAGAGGCCAATTCTTCCTTGATGTACTCCTCCATGGCCTTGCATTCTGGCTGAGAGAGGGAGAACAGACAGCCCCGAGGAGGAGTAGTCCCAGGGAGCAAGTCGATGGCACAGTCGTAGGCGCGGAGGAAGAACGGCAGCCCTGCTCTTGCTGAAGACCTCCTTGAGATCCCAGTACTCTGTGGGAACTTGAGATAACTCGGTGAGATCAGGGGGCTCAGCAGGAGACACAGGAGAGCTAGAGAGCAGACAAGAGGCATGGCACGCAGGGCCCCATTCCACAACCTGGCTTGTAACCCAGTCTATACGAGGGTTGTGGTGGGTAAGCCAAGGAAGACCTAGAATAACTGGGAACTCAGGTGAAGGAATCAGGTGCAGGGATATTTCTTCCTTGTGACCTTGAGACTGGAGGAAGACTGGAGAAGTTACTTGGGTGACTCTTCCATCACCTAACGCTTGGCCATCGAGGGCAGACACAGACAGTGGGACTTCAAGAGGCGCAGTCGGGACATTGATGCTTTGGGTGAAGTGGATATCCATAAAGTTTCCAGCCGCCCCTGAGTCTAACAAGGCTTGGCAAGAGTGGACGGACTCACCCCAGGAGATGGAGACTGGGATGTAGATTCCTTGGCCAGGGAGTCCGGGAGAGAGGGTAGGCCCCGTCACAACCCTCCCTCGGCTGGACGAGGCGGTCCTTTTCCCGAGAGTTCGGGACATGATGCTCGGAAGTGACCAGGCTTGCCACAGTAGATGCAGCACTTGTCCCTCCTTCTGCGCTCCCTCTCAGATGCGGAGAGGTGAGTAAGACCCACTTGCATGGGTTCTGGACAGTCACTGGAGGAGGTAGACAGGCTCCAGGTAGAGGCAGGGAAGCTGGGGAGGCTCAGTACTTGGCGGCGTTCTCTCATCCTGTTGTCCAGACGAGTAGAATGTGAGATCAGTGTTTCGAGGTCACTTGGGCATCCGATAGAAGCCAGGCCATCTTTGATGGGGTCAGACAGACCATGGTGGAAGGCTGACACCAGGGCAGTCTCGTTCCATCCACTTACTGCTGCGAGCGTCCGGAACGAGATGGCGTAGTCTGCGACGCTTCCCCCTTGCCGGATGGACATGAGCTTTCTGGCTGCATCTTTACTGATGTCTGCTTGATCGAAGACACGCAGCATCTCCTCAGTAAACAGCTGGAAATCAGAGCACTCAGGTCCCTGTCTCTGCCAGATAGCAGTAGCCCAGGCTCACGCCTTACCAGCTAACAAGGTTATCACAAAGGCAATCTTGCGACGATCCGTAGTGTAGGTGGTAGGCTGAAGCTCAAAGGTGAGTTGACACTGGGTAAGGAACTCTCGACACTCACTGTGCTTGCTGTCATACCTCTGTGGTGGAGGAAGGCTGGGTTCGCGAGGTGAAGAAGGCAGCATGGCAGGAGGCACTGGAGCAGGAGCGGATGGTGGAGCAGGAGCAGAATCAGGTGGAGGAGATGGGGGCAGAGAAGTCAGCTGTGCCAGGGTTCTCCCAATCTACTGAAGCAGTGCCTCATGGCGAGCAAGGGTCTCACGTTGGCTTGCGAGAGTCCGTCCATGAGTGTCCATGGTGGATCCGAGGCATGTTAATGCAGCCATCATTCCCTGAAGGTTGGCCGGGTAGACAGATGAAGAAGCCTCTGCTGAGTCAGTCATGACAGAGTCTTTCTGTTAGGGTTTTACTGGGATTCGAACCTGGTTCACTGGTGTGATAATCCAGCAAACCCCCACTAGGCCACCAGGGGGATGACTCAAATGCAGAGGTGTGAGGCGGAAGTAGAAAAAGTATCAAAAGGTTTATTTACAATATTTACACTATTTACAATCCAAGGCAAAAACAAAAGTATAATCCAAATGCTCAGAAGATAACCAGAAAAAAAAACAAAAGTTCAAAGAAATAAAGAGCCAAAAAACCAGAAAAGAAGAGGCAAAAATACAAACGCTCAGAGGATCCAAAATGGTAAACACAAAGTCCAAAAAGTCCAAAAGAAAGCAAAGTACAAAAACCACAAAGACACGGGCGAAGAAATCGGAACAGAGGTTACTGGAGCTAAACATAACAGCACAAAGACTCCGTGACAAGAGGACTGAACTCAGGGGTATAAATACACAAACTAATTAAGGACAGGGCGGGGCAGGAAACAGGCAATAAGACAAAAAC
Source organism: Neoarius graeffei (assembly GCF_027579695.1). Lineage (NCBI taxonomy): Eukaryota > Metazoa > Chordata > Actinopteri > Siluriformes > Ariidae > Neoarius > Neoarius graeffei. Next base: position 57,244,158 of record NC_083575.1, on the reverse strand, counting down.
AAAACACAGAACACAGTGGTGACCTCTAGAGGCCCAAAACAAACATGGCCAGAAAAGGAAATAACAGTGGCCTCTAGAGGCCAAAACAGTCCCAGTCCTAACACCCTGCTCATGCAGCACAACCATAAGTAATGTTAACAAAGTGATTAACACTTATTTTTAATGTTCTTCATTCTTAAAGCCAAAAATTGAACACCTGAATACAGTGCTTATTCCATCCATCACCACTTATCCTGTACAGGGTTACAGTCAAGCTGGAGCCTATCCCAGCTGACTATAGGTGAGAGGCAGGATATACCCTGGACAGTTCATCACAGGGCTGACACAGAGACAAACAACCATTCACAGTCAATTTAGAGCCACCAATTAGCCTAACCTGCGTATCTTTGGGGGGAAACCAGAGCAAACCCATACAGACACAACATGCAAACTCCACACAGAAAGGCCCCATCAGCCATTGGGCTCGAACCCAGAACCTTCTTGATGTGAGGCAACAGTGCTAACCACTACACCACCATGCTTCCCTTATACCATCTATGAGAAAAAAAATCCACAAAGACCAATCTGAACTGGTCTCCAACTATGGTTCACATGATTACTTCATAAAAGGCTGTCTGCACCCAGGTAAAAACAGAAATATCTCCCACTATCGCACAATATTAGCCTTGCTATCACTTGGGTTTTGTTAGCTAATGACTGCTGGAGCTTTCATTAGCTAGATTAACTACTTTGCTGCCTAACTTTAACGTTCTGTCCAACATGTGCAACATTAATGTGTTAACCTATGTTTTTACTATAATGCCGTTGAGTTCTTGAATCTGATTGGTCAGGTGTCGATTAAATTTCTGTAACAGCATGACTCTGATAACAGTTCTGGCTAACAGCCGGGTTTATATTAATGCACCCATGTAATCAATCCTTGGCCATAATAATAAATGGATTAAAATATGTAATTTAAAAAATAAAACTTCATAGTCACTGATACGGTGAATGTTTCTGTAAGATGTTTCTTTAACAATTATGGAAGGTCAGACCTTCCAGGATTTCGCGATGTTGCGATTTGCAACTTCAACGCAAATTCAGGGCGGTGTTGCAATTCTATCCAATCACCGCAACTTTCCCGCAAATTTGACCAATCGTTGGCGTCGTCTTGAGGTGACGTCGACAAACTACCTTCCGCCTTACTTCTAGTGTTGCCAGATTGGGCGATTTCCCGTCCAGTTGGGGGGTTTCAAGGGCATTTTGGCGGGGTTGGAACACATTTTGGGCAGGATAACATCAGCAGTATCTGGCAACACTGCTTACTTCCATGTATATGTTCAAGAGAAGCAGCATGTGCGAGTCAGTGTTTATATAGGCTTAAATTCTGTTACTGAAAGTGTGTTATGTTTACAGTGAAGGACTGTGTGCACTTTACATTATTTTTTTACTTAATACAAGAAATTAATGGATGCCAACATTTTTGCCAAAATGGTATTTTATTTTCCATTGTTTAGGCAGCTTCAGCATCATACTGTGAGATTCTGTTCAAATTGTTTTTTTTCCTCTATGAAGCCTGAGCCATTTATTTTATTAGTTTATAATTATTGTTTAATTTAGTCTTCACGAGAGACTGCCTGCACACAGTAATAGTATTAATAGTGTTTTTTCTTATATGAAAGCTGAGGCATTTATATTATATTTTAAGGTAACTTCATGTTGTGCTGTGAGGTTCTATGCACTTTAACTTTTGAACCAACAGGTGCATTTGGATAAGTAAAGCCTATTTTTCTGCCTTTTTGTAGTCCTGGTAATCTTTTATATTGGAAAAATTGTTTATAGGGCCATTTCTCAGTGTCTTTGTTTTTTTAATCAATAGTTTTTCAGTAACAACTTAATATTTAACATATCACTCAATTTTAATCACAAAGAGAAAATCGCAATTTCTTGCAACTTTCACTTCCTCCCACAATGTAATCGCAACAAAAACCTAAAAAACACTGCAACTTTCGTCGCAATTTTTTGGAAACCCCCCGAAACATCAGACAATTAGCCCGGAACAATCACAATAAAGGCCCGTGGAATCCTGGGGGGACTGGAAGGAGTCTCCAGTGTCAGGCCTTTGTAAGAGTCAGGGGTCAATCCATTCCTTTTTCTGCTCTGAAGAAGTTTAACTCTTTCACCACTGCATAACTTCATATATAGATGGATATATACACATTATATAAAACTTTCAATAAGAAATACCATTAACACTAAGTAACTTTGTGATTAATTCTTTATAAACAAGTACACAATTGTAAAAGAAACTAGATAGATACTGCAACTAAAGTCACAGTGATTTGCACTAGCTCTTACAAACCGGGACATCTGGTCACCATACTCTATAGATCTGGAATGGTAAAAGAGAGAATGATGCTTAGTGAGAAAAAAAAAGCCAGTTTTTCAGCGATCATTCCAGTTCGGTGATCCGGATCAGCACCAAGAGTCATAGCAATTTACTTCAGCAGATAGGTATTCTTCATGTGTAATTTGGTGATTAGTTGAAAACTGAGGGAGAAATAAGTGATTGAAAAAAGCCTGTCTTTCATGGATCATTCCAGTTCAGTGATCCAGATCAGCACCAAAAGTCATAGCAACTTAATTCAGCCTGTCAGAATGCAGGCACTTACGGATGCAGGCGCAGGGGAGAGCAGGTGAAGCAAACTGGAAACAAAGACAAATCAGAGGACGAGAATCGTAGTCAGAGTAACTGGCAGGGGTCGGTCGATCAGCAAACAGAGCAGCATAGAAGATGAGGTCAAAGAGAACACAAACAAAGTCGAGGTAACAAGAAGACAGGCAGAAAGTAAACGGCTTGGCCCAACAGGAGATAAACACTGAACGATACTTTGCGACTGGAGTGAGTGAGAGAGGGGTTTAAGTAAAGGAGCTAACTGACAAGGAAATGAGAGACAGGTGTAATTAATATACAGGAGACAGGGGAGTGCTGAGATTCTTGGGAGTTGTCGTTTAGAGTGGCCATGTTTGGAGGCTGTTTCGAGCTGGCGCTCTCAACATTGTTACTGACACAGCTAACGGGTATTCTACATGTGAAATTTGGTGATGATTGGTTGAAAACTGAGGGAGAAATAGTGTCCTAAGAAATGTTAGGAGAAGAAGAAAGAGGAGAAGAAGAAAGATCTTGAGTGAGAGTGACAATTTAGGCTACCGCTGCTAGTGCAAATTAAATATAGTGAACCAGAGTGTGTGCCATAGTGACATATTTGGTACTGTTGGAAACTAGAGGAATTCTGGTCCAAGAAAATGTCATACTTCTGACAATTAACTGAACATGGGTAAATTCACGTTTTGTCCACTAATATTTACTAAAAGAAAGATGTGTAACCCTAATTAACATAAAAAACATTGTACTTCTTTAAATTACATTGTAGGAAATCCCAGGGAATATGACTTATCAACCAATTGACATATACAATACACAGGGGTTTTCCTACTACACTGAGACTGGAATCGCGGTCTGCCGTGATAATGCCGACCAATACATAAGTCTGTCGTGTTGAAAGACCGTTCCGGATCATTATAGTGGTTTGCAGTGGTGAAAGGGTTAAGGACAGAGGACATTTTGTGTGTTTTGTGGTTTCTGTTTAATAAGCTGCACCTTGTTGTTTCTTAATAACATCAAGAGAAAGTGAGCAAGCAACTTTTTACAACTGTTATGACATAAGTAAGACGAAGAGCTAACTTTTTTCAGAGGTGTTCCACAGACAGTAAGTGCATGGCATGTCAGTCTTTAATTTAAAAAAAAAATTGTCAAATTGCTGTGGTATAAGAGGCATAAAACACCTTGTGATGTAATAGGAAAATAATCAACTTTGAGGTGGTCATGGCCCTCTATTTCACCTCAGACCACATCACACCACCCCGTTGTGTTTTATTCCTTACTTGTTACTTTGTTCACATTATTAATAGTTTATTAATGCTGAGCTTTATGGCTTGTAAATGTTAACTTCTGCAGTTCATAATGTTATTTAAGGCAACCTCAGTGTAAAACCTTAAGAATGTCTATGAATAAATAATAAATAATTCATCAATAATGAGCACCAGAAATGATGAAAGGCTGGAGAAAGCATTCATTAAACAGTGTAATCTAAGACATTTTCTATTCAGACTAAGATCCATTTTATCTGTCTTTTCCACTAACTCTGTGTTAATCCTGGCAACAGATGAGATGACAGAAAGCATGTCGAATTCCAAACCAGCAGTTACATAGAATATGAATTACAACACAGCACAGTGTATTCCATCTGCTGATGAGTGTGAGCTGTGAATTCTGCAGTGGGACATTTTTAATTAATATGTTTTCCTAAAGTATCAGCTGATGATGATGTGAGAGGTTCTCTTTAGTTTATAACTGCTATCTGCTCCCATTAATACTCAGGTAAAATCAAATAACACCTTGAACTGACCCCTCATGCACTAAACAAGGAACGCACTGTCAATCAGAGATTTGCATTTGTACTTTATAATGAAAATAGTAAATACGTGGACTGGATGCTTACAATACTAACATCATAGAAATTTCCAGATCCTGTACATACATTAATCTAAGGCTTTTCTAAGCAAAACCAGTGTTAAGACCTTCAATAGAAAAAAAAAATTTCTCTTTCTGGCTGCTTCTGTTAAGAGTTGCCACAGCAGATCTCTTCCACAGATTTGATTTGGCATAGGTTTTATACCAGATGCCCTTCCTGACGCAACCTTCCCCAATCTATCCTGGCTTGGGACTGGCGCTAAGTATGCACTGGCTTGTGCAACCCCAGTGGCTGGGTATTTTACCAAATCTGCATGTCTTTGGACCGTGGGGGAAACTGGAGCACCCAGAGGAAACCCACACAGACACGAGGAGAACATGCAAACTCCACAGAGAAAGGCCCCTGTCAGCCGTGAAGTTCAAATCCGAAACTTTCTTGCTGTGAGGCGACAGTGCAAACCACTACACCACCCTGCTGCCCCTTCAATGGAAAAATAAATTAATTAATTAATAAAACAAACCCTGATTCCAAAAAAGTTGGGACAAAGTACAAATTGTAAATAAAAATGGAATGCAATAATTTACAAATCTCAAAAACTGATATTGTATTCACAATAGAACATACACAACATATCAAATGTCGAAAGTGAGACATTTTGAAATTTCATGCCACATATTGGCTCATTTGAAATTTCATGACAGCAACACATCTCAAAAAAGTTGGGATGGGGCAATAAGAGGCTGGAAAAGTTAAAGATACAAAAAAGGAACAGCTGGAGGACCAAATTGCAACTCATTAGGTCAATTGGCAATAGGTCATTCACATGACTGGGTATAAAAAGAGCATCTTGGAGTGGCAGCGGCTCTCAGAAGTAAAGATGGGAAGAGGATCACCAATCCCCCTAATCTGCGCCGACAAATAGTGGAGCAATATCAGAAAGGAGTTTGACAGTGTAAAATTGCAAAGAGTTTGAACATATCATCTACAGTGCATAATATCATCAAAAGATTCAGAGAATCTGGAAGAATCTCTGTGCGTAAGGGTCAAGGCTGGAAAACCATACTGGGTGCCTGTGATCTTCGGGCCCTTAGACAGCACTGCATCACATACAGGCATGCTTCTGTATTGGAAATCACAAAATGGGCTCAGGAATATTTCCAGAGAACATTATCTGTGAACACAATTCACCGTGCCATCCGCCGTCGCCAGCTAAAACTCTATAGTTCAAAGAAGAAGCTGTATCTAAACATGTTCCAGAAGCACAGACATCTTCTCTGGGCCAAGGCTCATTTAAAATGGACTGTGGCAAAGTGGAAAACTGTTCTGTGGTCAGACGAATCAAAATTTGAAGTTCTTTATGGAAATCAGGGACGCCGTGTCATTCGGACTAAAGAGGAGAAGGACGACCCAAGTCGTTATCAGCGCTCAGTTCAGAAGCCTGCATCTCTGATGGTATGGGGTTGCATTAGTGCATGTGGCATGGGCAGCTTACACATCTGGAAAGACACCATCAATGCTGAAAGGTATATCCAGGTTCTAGAGTAACATATGCTCCCATCCAGATGACGTCTCTTTCAGGGAAGACCTTGCATTTTCCAACATGACAATGCCAAACCACATACTGCATCAATTACAGCATCATGGCTGCGTAGAAGAAGGGTCCGGGTACTGAACTGGCCAGCCTGCAGTCCAGATCTTTCACCCATAGAAAACATTTGGTGCATCATAAAACGGAAGATACGACAAAAAAGATCTAAGACAGTTGAGCAACTAGAATCCTACATTAGACAAGAATGGGTTAACATTCCTATCCCTAAACTTGAGCAACTTGTCTCCTCAGTCCCCAGACGTTTACAGACTGTTGTAAAGAGAAAAGGGGATGTCTCACAGTGGTAAATATGGCCTTGTCCCAACTTTTTTGAGATGTGTTGTTGTCATGAAATTTAAAATCACCTAATTTTTCTCTTTAAATGATACATTTTCTCAGTTTAAACATTTGATATGTCATCTATGTTCTATTCTGAATAAAATATGGAATTTTGAAACTTCCACATCATTGCATTCCATTTTTATTTACAATTTGTACTTTGTCCCAACTTTTTTGGAATCGGGGTTGTACATACAAACAAAATATAGTGGTCAGGGATTAAATAAGCACCAGCCTTGATATTCAACTCAGTTAAATTCAATTCAATTTTAACAATGAACATTGTCACAAAGTAGCTTTACAGAAATATACATATAAATTCTGGATATAAATTTTACATATATGAATCTATACATTTTTATGAGACGACATGAGGAAGAAACCGTGAGAGGAACCAGATGGAACCCATCCTCATTTTGGACGTTGGATAGTGTGACTTATATTGTAAATAACTCGCTTCTATAACTGTGTGCTACATGATCAAAAAGTGCAACTGTGTAGCAAAGAACTTCATTACAGTTTTAAAATGAAGTCTCTTTTGAGGAAATGATAAACTGTTCACTGATGGAGACTTGAGTGGAAGGCTGTTCGTGGAAATTTGCAGCTCTAAATTTATCATGGCAGTTGTAGTCCTTAGCCATCATAGCATAACTGTTTATATCAATTGCTATCCAAAACCATCTTCATGGTTTCTAAATGCATCTTTAGGCTGTTCATCTGGGGCCATCCTCTACAGGAGTGAGGTGATGAGAACTCCAACCAGAAGTAGGGCATGAGGATGAATCAGACAGGTCTGGAGAGTAGAAGGGGTCACTGGTATCTCAGGAATAGTATATGTAATGGGGTGGGGGGTGGGGGGGTTGTGGGAGAGAGAAGATGGAGAGAGAACCACAGATTGTTAGGTATGCACATTGTCATGCAGTGGTTAACAGCAGTATACATTGTGTGCTAAGTGCAAGCAGTCAACATGATATGACCCAGTTATCGCTGCTTTGCAAAAACTTACTCAGTAAATGTATTGTTGCACCCAACGTGACCCCGTGTCCTAATTGAGATTCACAGCCAGCTACAGTAAACTCTCTCTTGCATCATTTCCTCCAAGGAACAGGCAGGTGTTGTATTTGACCAGGATTTAATGCAAAAAAAGTGTGAAACTACAAAGATACAAAATACGAAGAAGTATTCATCTCATCTCATTATCTCTAGCCACTTTATCCTGTTCTACAGGGTCACAAGCAAGCTGGAGCCTATCCCAGCTGACTACGGGCGAAAGGCAGGGTACACCTTGGACAAGTCGCCAGGTCATCACAGGGCTGACACATAGACACAAACAACCATTCACACTCGCGGTCAATTTTAGACTCACCAGTTAACCTAACTTGCATGTCTTTGGACTGTGGGGGAAACCGGAGCACCCAGAGGAAACCCACACGGACAACATGCAAACTCCGCACAGAAAGGCCCTCGCCGGTCACGGGGCTCGAACCCGGACCTTCTTGCTGTGAGGCGACAGTGCTAACCACTACACCACCGTGCCGCCCAAGAAGTATTCAATAAACAGTAAAATCAATAGTGCACATTAAAGTTACACTATGTAAACAATTAAAGGATTAACAGTAGCTGAGCAGTATCACAGACAACTCAAATAGGCTCCACTATCACTACTGGAACATCTCAAATAGCATCTATAAAATATTACAAACTATGACAAAGTGCAACAAATATACTTGTCAACATTCATATTTAACATGAAAACTTACTCATATTGCCACTCAAAGGGCTGGAAATGAGAGGATGGCTTCAGGTTATACAGAAAAACACCATGGTCATTCTGCAAGCTAGTTGTTTTCCTCTGGCCACCTACTGGCTAAATATATCACCACAATTGCCACTAGCGCCCTCTAGCAGGCTAGATGAACATAACATAAAACAGTTTCAATACAGTATACTTAGAAATATCACATGATATGATGTGCAATAGGGCGGCATGGTGGTGTAGTGGTTAGCGCTGTTACCTCACAGCAAGAAGGCCCTGGGTTTGAGCCCAGTGGCCAATGAGGGCCTTTCTGTGTGGAGTTTGCATGCTCTCCCCGTTTCCTCTGGGTGCTCCGTTTTCCCCCAAGACATGCAGGTTATGCTCATTGGTGGCTCTAAATTGACTGTGGGTGTGAATGTGAGTGTGAATGGCTATTTGTCTCTGTGTCAACCCTACGATAACCTGGCGACTTGTCCAGGGTGTACCCCGCCTCTCGCCCAAAGTCAGCTGGGATAGGCTCCAGCTTACCCGTGACCCTGTAGAACAGGATAAGTGGCTACAGATAATAGATGGATGGATGATGTGCAAGATTTAAGATTAAAATATAATCTAAATAAACCATACAAAACTGAATAATTAGCTAAGAAATTAAGGGTTTAGATAGTAAAGGCCACCTGGTGTTCTTCAAGACCTTTTGTCAGGTTATCTTAGCTAGCCACAGATCAAATATTTATAAAAGCCCTTTAGTAGTACACTCCACTTACGTATTTCATACTTACCATACCCAGGCTATCACAACTCATTTAATACTTAGCCTCAGTGTTCAGTGTTTATCTGTTTAAAACTATAGTTTACTCTCACGGTTCTGGAAAACCTGTGCACTGTACATTGCGTACTTTAACACACTGACTCACATGAAGGTTTATCAGGTCTTGGTGATCTTGATATTTTGTAAGTTTATTCAGACTCAGCCACAGTATAGTGTTATTTTCAAGCTTGATAAGTATCATAGTCTATTTTCTGAATAGCCTCATGTCATTCCACCATATAGTAGGTCAAACCCCAGGCAAATCAACAAAAGCAGGTCATCTTGGGGAGATGACGTGATTCACAGCAAACCTTTTTCCATGCCTTTCATTACATCCGTTCATCCTTTTTGTCCTTCCTCCAGGTAAGATTCCTAAATGAGTTCCATCACAGGACCCCTCTTGCTCCTCCTGAGCAGGAGTACTTTCCTTTCTAATACCGCTCGCCTGCCCTTGGCCTGACTTTGGTCATTGGCTAATGTATCCTTGCCTAATATAGAGAAACCAAAGACAATCAGGGACTCTTAGAATAAACATGCCTTCTGTGGTCTCAGTGGTAAAATCAGGCAATGTTGGTGTGGTGATGCAGCAGCACCAGTATTTGTTTTCACCAAATCAATATGATCTGTTTCTGCTTTTGGCTCCTTCACTAGAACTATAATGTGCTATGCTCAAACAGGAAAAAAGTCCATTGCTATTTGGTTTTTTTTTAAAGATAGTGTTATCATTCTACACTCAGAAGGAATACTTTGAAGAAAAGCTCGACAAAGAAAGTTCAACATCATCGCAAGAATGCAATAAGAACTCCTGAAAATGTGAGATAATAACAGAAGAAGAAACTGTTTCATGTCTCTTCTTGCTCTTTGCAGAAGTGAGATTTCACTCGAAACCTCATTTCTTTTCACCAAGTGAGATTGTCTGACAGATAGGAAATCTACTGTTCTTTCTTTCTTTCTTTCTTTCTTTCTTTCTTTCTCTATGTATCTCTCTCTCTCTCTCTCTCTCTGCTTAGAGAATCAGTAATAATAGGGCCCTCTCTTGCAGTGATTGGCATCAATATTGACCATAGGAGTGCTGTGTGTCCGAGGCTTGGATAGAGATATGGGTATTTCTCTTTCCATGTGTCAGGGAGATCAGCAGAGTCCATAATCATGACTGTTAAGGGAAATGGGGACGCTAGATGAGAATTTTAGATGAGAACTTAGCTGTGGAATTTTGCAGCAAGGTTAAAGCCCTGGAAGATCAGGTGAAGGAGCCTGGATAAGCAAAGCTGTAAAAAGAGCTTTTATTCAGTGTGAGAACATTTTAAATAAGACAAAGTTATAGTTTAAGTCGCACTAAATTAATTTAAAAAAAAAAACAAGGACAGACAGTGCCACAGATGTCCACTATTTGGTAAAGCATCACTATTCTGTGGATTCTCTGTCATGGTTCATCCTCACAACTGTGACATTTCTAGAGGAGTTCATTTAATCTTGAACTTCAATATAAAATGTGTACATCGTTCTGATTTTAACACTGTGGAAATTGAAGTGGGTTTGAGAGTAAAACTTGATGCTATTTATTGATAAAGACAGGCTGATAACTAGTTAGAAAAGTCAAAATGCAGTACAAGCATTTTACCAACATTAAGTCAAATTCATAAGTTAACAGTATATAAAGATCATCATATATGTACAAGCTTACCAGTGGCGGCTGGTAGTCTTTCAAACAGGGGAGGCTGGTCGGTTACGATATTTCCAGATTTTAAAAGAAAAAAGACATCAATTTTGCCCATACTCTTGCCTCTGATCTGGCTGATTGTTGGCAGGGTCACAAACTGTGAAATAACAGGTTCTTTTGGCCCATTAGCCTACTGTCCAATATACATGATGGTGGCGTTGGGGGGGTATATTTTAACATTTTATATTTTAAAATTGTGGCATGTTGTTTAAAAATTGATCATTACTGAAAGCAGCTCTTTGTCAGGAACCTCAGCAGTAACAGCAGAGTGTTCTGGAATAGGCACAAGCACTGACCTTGGGGAGCCAAACATAGAGCTGGGTGCCACACATTTCATTCAATGACACTTTCCCTATATTTTACTTATTTTGACTGAGAAATGTTTTATTGACAATTTTGATAACCCTTCACTTTTAATCCAGGTCTGTAGTGTGAAATGTTCTCGGCTGTGTTTTTGTTTAAAAATGTTTTCTAAATTGTAGCTGTGTTTAATTCATATTCAGAGAAATATATATTCCAATATAATATACTCAGCATAAACATTTTAAATAGATTCTATATTTTTGGTCCATCCATGACATATTACTAAAGTAGCCTATTTACTGTTGTTGATGTGGGTCACTTGCTGTTAGCCAATTCACTTTCTCGTACCAGGAGAGCTGAAAGGAACGAGTATTATTCCCTACCTTTTTCACCAAGTCAATTTGAGGCATTGGTCTACCCTGCTCTTTAATTTTAATTTTTTCCTTGAAAGGAAGACTGGCAAATGGCTTCGCCAAAATTAAATCAGCAATGCTTGGCATCCGTGCGCAGCTTTCTTGCTAGCTGACTAGCCCCCTCAAGTTCAAGTTCAGTCACTCAAATAAATGAAATTTCTGGAACTAAGATAGCAAACTTGACAACACTATATTTACACTTTATTTACAATGAAAATATATACAAACTAAAAAAGCTGGTAGAAACCGTATGTAATGAATGAAATCGAAATGTAAGCTGAGCTCTTACAATACACCACACCACTTGCGAATCCGCATGGGACTGAACTGAGATTCACCGCTGCCTGTCTATAGTTGAAACGAGCTGTCAATCAAAGAAAATATCCGGCCGCTTTCACCAATCACCAGTCTCCTCGCGTAAACTGCCATGTCCCTCCCATGTGAGGCTGGGAGTCCGTGGGGCGGGCGTTTTCGCAGTATTTGTCCAATAACCGTCTTGCATTTTGAGATTGAAAAGCGCATCGCTCCCAAATGCCATTGAAGTCCACTGAGGCTGGGAGTCCGTGGGTGGGCGTTTTCACAGTATTTGTCCAATAATTGTCTTGCATTTTGATATTGAAAAGCGCATCGCTCCCAAATGCCATTTTAGTCCACTGAGGCTGGGCTGCATCGCGCTGTCACGAGGGGGAAAATCTCACACACACATTAGGCGAACGGGGGAAAGTTATAACAGAATGATTTCGCACTGTAGTTGGGTTGAGCACATATATTTCTATGATTCTGGATCTGAAATAGCAACGTTATAAGGTCGGCTATAACATAAGCCTAGCGCAATTCATCCTACACGATGTTCGTCATTTTTAGAGGAGGCTGAGCCTCCCTCGTTGTCTTAGAGCAATCGCCCGTGAAGCTTACCGATTTAACAGTAAGCCAAACCTGAAACATCACAAATCTCGAACCATGTTGTGTTTTTTTTTTATTTCTGACCTTTTTTTTTTCAAATTACATCCATTAAATGAATGTTGTCTTGAAGGGGCCAGTTCACCCTTCTCAGAAGCCTCTGCACCAAGTAGCGAGTCACTATTTTCACACCCATGGATATTCCACTGTTTGAAAAACAATCCACAATAATCTAACATCCTAAGCCATAGAGCATAAATTTGAATGTGAAATTGAAGATAGTTTGTCAAAGTAGTTATATTTTAAATTATTTGACAGATCTATTCCATTTTCATATGGTTATTCCACCATTCTCTACTTTCACATACCCATAATGCCTTGCACATTGGTGGGTAACCAGGCATTATGTTTGTTTACTAAGTCAGATAACCTCAGTCATTTCTTCAAGTTCACATGGGGAAAAATTACTTTTCCTAATTTAAAGTTTTGTAGAATACCTAAAGAGGCTAAGTGTCGAAAAGCATGATTAGACAGAATTCGCCGTCAAAATTTTGCACTGACAGACAACACGCGACTGTGTCCTGCACACTTCAGTGGTGGAGTAAAGTCTGATGATTCAAGTCATGAAGCCTACAACCTCTCTGTCTTTGTGTTTAGTCATAAAAAGTGCGAAAACCGATAAACAAGGACAAATCAAAGAACTGAAAAGGGCAACTTTATTGAAGGATCATCTCCCAAAACAAAGCGCAAATGATGCAGTGTAAGTAAGCTTACATGTTCTTCCCCTTTTAGTGTTTATGTAGGTAGATCAAATGTAATATTTGACCCTGTAGTCCTAACAGCTTCCTCTAATAGCCCAAAGATTGTCATAATCTAGTAACATATGAGCTCTAGGAAAATCAGAGTGAAGGAAATCAAAATCAACTTAACTTAAAAAATAAATTTGACGGTTCTGCTGTGTTTACAGTATTTACTTGACTTAGTGAATTCCTTGCTTGTGTTCCCATGTACAAAGTGTTTTATATTTTCTTACGGCTTTCTTGTCATAACCAGCACCCAGCAAAAGCGATTTCACTGTGGATCCTTCTATGATCAGTGTCAAGCTTTCAAAGCTCTTCTGCCAATCTTTTAACTTCTGCAGGTCAGTAATTGTTGGAACACCCATGTTGACAGATGAAGAAGGCTGCTGACTGTCACCCAAAGTAGAGATCTTCAAAGCGTTCGATACAGTATTTACAAGAGCTTTTTTACCGATTGATTTCTCAAAATCCACAGAAAAGGCTTTGCAAATTTCTTTAGGCTTTGGTTTGTGAGTTTTGACACTTCTTTGATGGTTTAAGGAGATTTAAATTCGAAAGATTACTGTCAGTGTGCGGCGCCATGTTGTTTTAGTTTGTTTATATTTTGGTTACCTCTCAAGGTACAAAGCTTTATGGGTAATGTGAAAGTAGTCAGTAATGGACCAGAACAGGCCTCGGCTGTCTCATGGGCAGCCACAAAGGAAAGAAAACATCAGGCATATTCTACCCAAAACCTCCACGTATGACACATAAATGAAAAAAAAGTTCAAGATAAAGTTTCAAAAGGATCACTTGCAGTGAATTTGCAGAGGTTTTGCTGTACAGAAATCTAGCGGAGTAGCGATCACCTGATTTCCAAACAAAAACAACAAAATGGATTTTGGGAAGGGTGAGTTGGCCCATTTAATGCCAGTTTCTCACAGTAATTTAGCTGCACCATAACTTCTGCTGCAAAGTGACGAAATAAAAGACGGACTCTAAAGGAGGGCGAATAGTACTATGGGTACAGAAAAAAAACAACAATTTTGTCCTTCAAGGAAAGTTCATCTTCATATATGGTCCAAAAATAGATATTGATAAAAATTATTTAAAAATGGAAACGATAGATAGATAGATAGATAGATAGATAGATAGATAGATAGATAGATAGATAGATAGATAGATAGATAGATAGATGTAAAATTAATTAGAAACGTGTGTTAATGAAATGGAGTGAGTTGTTTTGCTAACAGTAATGAGTAACAGGACAGCATGAGCTGTGCTCTTGACTCAGTCCAATCCTCCTGAGATAAGAGAAGGAAGAACTAGGATGCTATACATGCAGGCAGCACTGCTATAAAGGAGAGTGAACTGAAATAGAAAAAGAACAAAATATTCCCTCAAAGGACAGGAGGATTAAGCACCCAGCATGTATCACTTTACATTGCAGAAGGGGTATTTTATCCATAACTCTGCTCTTTGGCTGACATTGAGTCAGTGACGAAATCGCAAAATTATTTTTGCCTTATTTCATGAATATGGATGAATCCAATCTGATTGCGACAGAGAATAGAAAAGCCATGACGCTTAAGGGCACACATCAAGGAGAAAGAGTAAATGGCTTAGAAAGGCAGAACATTTATAGAATATATGGTTAATAACTTTCAATAACATGAATTCGTGCATTCTAGAAAAGTCTGACATTTTACTAAGGCCTGTGGTCATGTGTTCAGTCAGAACATAACGTACTGTAATGGACAGTGGTATCATTTTTATTTATTCATAACAGAGGGTATAGGCATAGCAATAGTTCTAATACTGATAGTTACTGATTATGTAGTAGACCCTGCATTTCTCTGTATGCTCTCATTCAGTATATTCCCATAGTGAATGATTTGTAAACAACCTTTAATCTGTATTGCACAAAAACAATACAATAGCACATTATTCGAAGATTTACCTCATGACTTTTATTGTTGTTGTTCTTGTTTTTCCAAAATAAATACTTATTTAAATTTTGATTCTTGCAAGGCATTTCAAAAGGAGTTTGGATGGTAGAGCATGTACCACTTTGCAATGTTGCCAGTCCTTCTCACAACACTTAAAAGATGTTTAGGGACTGAAAACACCAAGTGATGAAGCATTTCAGGTGTTATTTTGTCCCATTTTCCCTGCAAACATATCTTAAAGTGTGCAACAGTACAGGGTCGTCATTGTCATATTTTTTGTTTCAAAATTCCCCACACATTCTCTATCGGGGACAGAGGGGACGGGTACCCTCTTCTTCTGCAGCCATGCCTTTGTAATGTGTGCAGAATGTGACTTTGCATTGTTTTGTTGAAATATCCCTGGAAAAGATGTCAGCTACCCCTTTTCCACCAAATCAGTTCCAGGGCTGGTTCGAGGCCAGTGCTGGTGCTGGTTCACAACTCGTTCAACTTGCAAGCCAGCTGAGAACCAGTTTGCTTTTCCATAGCTCGCGGTGCTAAGGGAAGACACGTCATTACGTCGCTGTATATGTCAGTTACGTCGTTGTATACGTCATTACATCACTGTATACGTCAGTTACGTCACTACGTTTGCATAAACCTTGGCGTGAATATCGAAGCAAAAACAACACGGAAGAAGCAGCAGCAGCAGCAACAACAATAATAATAATGGATGACTTCGCGTTTGTACAGCTGCTGCTTCTCGTCGCTTAAAAGTGGCGATCTTTCGCGGTCTTGTTATTGTTGTTGGTCTTAACAACTCCGCCCCCCCGCTGACGTAAGCGGTTCTTTCCTCTGGCCCAGCAGAGAGTTGGTGCTAGCCTGGAACTGGTTTTTCTGGCCCCAGAGCCAGTTCTTTGTCAGTGGAAACAGAAAACCCGGTTCCAAACTAAGCACTGGCCCTGAACTAGCCCTGGAACTGGTGGAAAAGGGGCAAGCCTGAAGGCAGCATGTGTTGCTCCAAAGTCTCAATGTACTTTTCTGCATTAATGCTGCCATCACAGAAGAGAGCACTGTCTAACACATTGCTCCAAAATCTGGTAACTATAAAGACCATGGCAAATGATTTACATCATTTCATACTCAAACCATTCAGCCCTCACTCACTGTTGATAAAGACATGATCATTCTGGAAGAAACCACTCCTATCAGGATAGAAATGTTTCATCATTACATAAATGTATCACATCCTGCACGGACATTCTCATTCACATGAAGAACAGTTGCATTTCTGTTTTTTCTCATACTGTATATTGCACTAATGCAAGCGCGTGATAAACATGTCAAGTGCAGGTTTGATGTCAGTTTCTCTATTTACTGATGTTTTCCCCATAGATCTAAATGCAGATGTTACTTTAGTCACTGTTCCTATTGCAGCACAGCCAACTGAGCAGCCTTGATACGGAATCTCCTGCAATCCACATCGCAATAATTGACTCTCTTTTACTAACCCCATTTCCAGAAAAGTTGGGATATTTTCCAAAATGCAATAAAAACAAAAACCTGTGATTTGTTAATTTGTGTGTACCTTTATGTATCTGACAAAAGTACAAAGAAAAGATTTTCAATAGTTTTACTGACCAACTTAATTGTATTTTGTAAATATAAATGAAGTTAGAATTTGATGCCTACAACACACTCAAAAACAGCTGGGATAGAGGCATTATTAGCATTTTATTACATCACCTTTCCTTTTAATAACACTTTTTAATCATATGGCATCCGAGCATACTAATTGTTGCAGTTTTGAAACTGGAATTTACAAAAGATATATTGTGCTAGTCCTGATATCACCAGTTTTTTTTTTAAACATTAAATGCACCCAACAATGGCACGGTGGTGTAGTGGTTAGCACTGTGGCCTCACAGCAAGAAGGTCCTGGGTTTGAGCCCAGCAGCCGGAGAGGGTGCTTTCCACAATCCACTCACTTGATATGTAGTCTTCATTTCCTGCTGAGAAAGACACCACCAGATTCAATCATTCAGTTCCCCATTATATGAGAAAGAAGATGTTAGGGGGAAGTGGACAACAGGAACCCACACAGCAAATTCCTCAGTGTTGAATTAACACTTTCAGAGTTAATTTGTGTCCAATTGGACCTATATAAACACAGTAGGGTGTTAAATCAACACTCTGGGTGTTAATTCAACACTGGGGATTTTGCTGTGCAGGTGTGTGTAAGTAGGCCATTCTTCGATCCTTGGTGGAGTCCATGCCTCTATGCCTTGTGTCTCAAATTACCTGTAGTCTGATGTACGCTTAAACATCTCCTCTAATATATCAGATCCAGAAGGAGCTTTTATTACATCACCTTTCCTTTTAATAACACTTTTTAATCATATGGCATCCAAGCATACTAATTGTTGCAGTTTTGCAACTGGAATTTACAAAAGATATATTGTACTAGTCCTGATATCACCAGTTTTTTTTTTAAACATTAAATGCA
The DNA here is from genome assembly GCF_027579695.1 of Neoarius graeffei. NCBI lineage: Eukaryota > Metazoa > Chordata > Actinopteri > Siluriformes > Ariidae > Neoarius > Neoarius graeffei. The sequence goes on along the minus strand of NC_083575.1, from coordinate 57,226,604 downwards.
CCCAACAATGGCATGGTGGTGTAGTGGTTAGCACTGTGGCCTCACAGCAAGAAGGTCCTGGGTTTGAGCCCAGCAGCCGGAGAGGGTCTTTCTGTGCGGACTTTGCATGTTCTCCCCGTGTCTGCGTGGGTTTCCTCTGGGTGCTCCGGTTTCCCCCACAGTCCAAAGACATGCAGGTTAGGCAAACTGGTGGCTCTAAATTGACCGTAGGTGTGAATGTGAGCGTGAATGGTTGTTTGTCTCTGTGTCAACCCTGCAATAACCTGGCAACTTGTCCAGGGTAGTCAGCTGGGATAGGCTCCAGCTTGCCTGCGACCCTGTAGAACAGGCTAAGCGGCTACAGATAATGGATGGATGCACCCAACAATCTCAAACACCCTTTATTCTCCACTTTCCACAATCCACTCACTTGATATGTAGTCTTCATTTCCTGCTGAGAAAGACACCACCAGATTCAAACATTCAGTTCCCCATTGTATGAGAAAGAAGATGTTAGGGGGAAGTGAACAACAGGAACCCAGGTGTGTGTAAGTAGGCCATTCTTCGATCCTTGGTGGAGTCCATGCCTCTATGCCTTGTGTCTCAAATTACCTGTAGTCTGATGTACGCTTAAACATCTTCTCTAATATACGGTATCACATCCAGAGATCCAGAAGGAGCTTCACATCAGGAAGATGAGGTAGTTAGCTTGGTGGTTAGAGTGACTGACTGGCATCCTTTACTAATTAAATGGAGGATGATAAAAAGTTGCAGTAGGTTTTGGGGATCGGATTCATTTTCAAAGATTGTGTTGTTCAAGTAGCTAGGATGCATGAGCAGTACAATGATCTAAGGCTCTTAAAAAAATGTAAAAGCCCAATTCTGTGTGAGTGCAAGTGTATGTAAAGAATGGCAGAGATCTCAATGTAAGCTGAATCTGATGTGAAGAACAAGCAGTTATGGTCTGCTGTTTTCAATTGGCTTGTTAGGTTTTTATGGTAGTTTTGCTAGCACCTGGTGTCCTCGTGAATACACACTAATTACCTTTTGTATACCTGACCTGTAAGATAAAGTACACAAATGTGAGTATCAATGACTGCACAGTAAAATGTGACACTGTGTCAAGGACACCATTAACTTAATCACACAATACGCACAATAGTACGAGAAAGCCAGAGCGAAATAGATAGATTGAGACTGAGAATGCATATACGGTATTGAGGTATTTCACCTGACGTCACAGGGTCACGTGACGCCCCGGTGTCCGCCATTTTGAAGGTCAAGCTAGCTAATGTCAACAACATAGTAGCTAGTATATTACTGTAGCAATGTTTACGTTCAGTCATTTGGATGACTGTTAAAACCTTTCAGTCTCAAGTTTTTCCTTTACTGTATTTACTAGTTTACTGTAATTATGATCCGGCAGCTATTTACACCGGATCCAGTGTAAATAGCTGCCGGAGCGCGCTCCAGCTTGCTCCCCCTCAAATTAAGCAGCGCGCTCCGGCTTGCTCCCGGAGTGCTCCGGCCGAGGTTCCGGAGCGCGCTCCGGCTTGCTCCCCCTCAAATTAAGCAGCGCGCTCCGGCTTGCTCCCGGAGTGCTCCGGCTGAGGTTCCGGAGCGCGCTCCGGCAGCTATTTACACTGGATCCAGTGTAAATAGCTGCCGGATCATAATTACAGTAAACTAGTAAATACAGTAAAGGAAAAACTTGAGACTGAAAGGTTTTAACAGTCATCCAAATGACTGACCGTAAACATTGCTACAGTAACATACCAGCTACTATGTTGTTGACATTAGCTAGTGCTAACAGCTAGCTCAGGGGTGTCCAAACTGATCCATAAAGGGCTGTGTGGCTGCAGGTTTTCATTCCAGCCATGCAGCAGCACTCCTGACTTGGCTCATTCAATCAACTGAACTGTCTTCACACAGTCAAATACTTGCAGCCACACCCACCCTTGATTAAAGGGTGGGTGTGTCAGTTGATTGAATAAGCCAAATCAGGTGTGCTGCTGCATGGCTGGAATGAAAACCTGCAGCCACACGGCCCTTTATGGATCAGTTTGGACACCCCTGAGCTAGCTGCTAGTACACTGCTACAACACAGACACTGACCCTAATAATACAGTTCTTGGTCATTGCCTGGTAACAGCAAATTTATAACGGGCCATGTCTCAACAGACTAAGAAGTTATTTCAATGACATTTAATAACATTTTGTTTATCCTGAGGACCGAAAGTAAATGAAAATGTGAACAAACCTTAGCTGTAATAAGATGGCGACCACCGGCTCCAGGGACGACCCGCTGATGTAGGCATGTTACCCAGCCTGACACAAAATATTTATAGGCATCCAAACTCTTATACACTTTCAGATCAATACCTGTGTATGGCGATGGGTTTTTAATGACATAGGTATACAGATCATGTGGGCCAAAGTCAGGTAAAGACGAGGGCTTCGTGTACTTCCGTACGTCAGTGAACAATCCTGGTGGAAGCAGGTAAACGTCGTTCTCTAAGCCTGTTAACCTCAATTTTTGCAAATATCTCTCCCTCTGCTCGCCCTGTAAATGCCCTACGTCGCTGGATAGTGAAGGTGTTTTCTGCATCTCGCTCCTTTTTCTTTTATGTTTTTCGTTTGTCGCCTTCCTCGCATTCAAACTGATTCGAGCCGTGATGTCCAAAATGGCAGCCTAACGATGCATCACATGACTTGGTCACGTGGGTGAAAAACCTCAATAGTCCTCAGCCTTGTTACCCAAGTCCTTCTCTCTCTCTCTCTCTCTCTCTCTCTCTTGCATCTTTTTATGCAAAGGAAGCTTCAATGTAAGCAGGCTACAGCCCTTCATTTTAGCCTTTTTTGTTCAAACCCTATTTATTTTTCACATTAATACAAATCTTTACCATGAGTATATATCTACATGCATAGGAAGTTAAGTAACCACACATTCCTGTCACACATATGATGGATATCTTTATAAAGTACATGTAAGTCTATGTGTGTAAAATACATGTCTTTAATCTATCCCCTGTATATAGACTAGCTTAAATTAAGTGTGCGTAAAGACTTTGACTTGCTTTGAGGGCCAGCTGAGGTTTGGTTTCAGCTGTGGCTGAATTTACAAGAAACATGACCTAAATACAGTTACCACCACATATATGCTGTACATGCATAGATGAGCCAGAGAACCAGTGGTTGAATACATATAGGAATACTAAGTGTAACCTCCAGTGATCTTATTATTAGGTTCTATCTCCTGTTCATTCTTAACTCAGGTAGAACCTTATAATATTGTGTATTTTTTAGATACAACGATTGTGATTTGACATAGTGTTGATACATTTTGAGAAAATCATGGCAGGGTGGTGTAGCAGGTAGTGTTGGCACTTCACAGTTCCAGTTTGAGCCCGATCTCAAGTTATTGTCTGTGCAGAGTTTCACATGTTCTCCCTGTGTCTGTGTGGATTTTGGGTTTTCTGATTTCCTCCCAACTCCCAAAAATGCCGGGAAGTATATTGGTGAACCTAAATTCCCACTAGGGGTGAATAAGGTTGTGAATGTATGCATGGTGCCTTGTGATTGAATGAAATCCCATCCAGTGTGTATCCAGACAAGTGTGTATTTAGTGTCCAGTGTTCCCAGGATAGACTGTGGATCCACCACAACCCTGACCAGGATAAAGCAGTCACTGAAGATGAATGAATGAATGTCCTTCTCCAACACTATTCACTGAAGATGAATGGATGAATAAATGAATGTCCTTCTCTAACACTATTTCTTCCTAGCCTACAATATCGCCCTTCCCTCCTAAGAGCCAGAACCTAATGAGAGTTCAAGGGTAAAGTTAGTTGCCTAGAGCTTAACCACTTTTTCCGTTCATGCTGAAATTTTCCAGAGCTATTTATGTAAAGACTTACAAGGCAAGTAATTAACTTTCTGCAAGTTAGTGTTGCATAAACTTTTCTTTTTACTTTTAAAGATGTTAAAGAAGAAGTTCATTTTCCCCTTACTTATTAAAATAAGTAAATTCTTCCAGATGGCTTTACATAACAGAAGCACTAACTATCCAGGACATGAGATAAATAAAGAAACTACAAATGGCACTCATCTTGTGAAAATTCACTCTGTGCATTTATTTCAATAATAAAATATGCATTAGTTTGATGTAATATTTAAATAAACAAACCAAAACATAGAACTCATGTTCTATAGAGCCTGATCAAAGACTTGTAGGGAATAAATATTGGCTTACTGGCACAAAATTATAACACAGATGCACCTGTATGATCTGGACAATGCATCACTAATGGCACATCAAACCACAGGCTGAAACACACACACACACACACACACACACACACAGGGCTAAGCAAAGATCACAAACATCAGATGAAAGGTGTTGAAGACAAGAAAGATACCTCATGGACTGGAAACAATGGTTGCTTATAAGAGTTACAAATTGCTAAATGTTATGACAAATCTAGTAACAAAATCAAACATAAACCATGTGTTTTAAGCATGACATCATGTTGTGTGATGGTCTGTATATATTGTGGATAGTCACCAAAAGCGTTACATAAGGCCCAGAAGCCTCTCATGATAATCCAAATGATTCCATTTTTCATGGTCAATCTAGGATCCTCGAAAGGCTGGACTTCTGAGATTATACACAATCTGTTCTGCAGCACTGTACCATGGTTTAATCTGATGAGCTCGCCACTCACTCCTCTCTTTTTTCTCTGGCAAAGTGCATTATTGTCCCCACACAGCCCAGGCATTAAGCACCTTAGCTAGCAGAACAATGTGAGCAGGGTATAGGATTGATGCAGCTCTTGCTGAGTAGGGTCAGGATGGAAAAGTACACAGTGAGGCTGGACTACAGCGTTTCTATATGAAAAACATAGAGGGATTGGTTTTCTTATCACATGTACTGTATTATGCTTGTAGAGCAGAGAAGATACCAGTCATACAACCAAGACAACCTCGTTATTTTTGCAAACTCCCAATCTTAATGTTATGCATTTTTGGTTGTTTGTTTACGACAATTATATTTCCCTTTTATCTTCTCTGGACTATTTCTAGGTATAATAGTTGAGTACTTTAAGAGATTCAAATGGAGCCCAAAATCCTATTGGCTATATACAGTGCTGGAAAACAAATTGAGACCACTGCAAAAGTATCAGTTTCTCTGGTTTTACTATTTATTAGGATGTGTTTGAGGAACATGAACATCCATCCATCCATTATCTGTAGCCGCTTATCCTGTACAGGGTCGCAGGCAAGCTGGAGCCTATCCCAGCTGACTATGGGCAAGAGGCGGGGTACACCCTGGACAAGTCGGAACATGTTCATATATATATATAAAATAAAATGTGTGTGTGTACATATATAACAGTACTGTGCAAAAGTCTTCGGCACATGTAAAGAAATGCTGGTATAATTGAATAATTATACCAGCAATTATACAAGAATAATGAAATGAAATGTTTCAACATTTGAAAAAGCAGTAAGCCATAATAAATTAAACAAAGTCAATATTTGGTGTGAGACGACTCTTTGCTTTAAAAAAAATAGTAGTCTCAGGTAGAATGAGTGCAGTTTTATAAGGAAATGAGCTGTAGGTTTTACTGAGCATCTTGCAGAACCAGCCACAGTTCTTCTGGACACTTTGTCACACTCGCTTCTTAATTTTGCAGCAAAACCAGCATGTATGGTTTTTGGGGCAGTGGCTAGACTTTGCTTGGAGCTGGTCTAGAATGGAGAAATAAGGCGACTCCTTCCCTCCACTAGTCTGGGTGCTCACCTTAGGTAAGTGTCAGTACGCCCTAAGCCTCCCAGAACCAGGGATATGGTTATAAACACGGCGTTGGCAGCAGGACGTTGTCTGTTACACTGGTGTACACCAACAGATCGGTTGTATGGTAACCAACATTATGATTTCTTTTTTAATCTGAAAAATGATCTCTTATGTAGTTAGCGCTGCCGCCTCACAGCAAGAAGGTTCTGGGTTCGAGCCCAGCGGCCGACAAGGGCCTTTCTGTGTGGAGTTTGCATGTTCTCCCCGTGTCTGCGTGGGTTTCCTCCGGGTGCTCCGGTTTCTCCCACAGTCCAAAGACATGCAGGTTAGGCTAATTGGTGGCTCTAAATTGACCGTAGGTGTGAATGTGAGTGTGAATGGTTGTTTGTCTCTGTGTCAGCCCTGCCATGACCTGGTGACTTGTCCAGCGTGTACCCCACCTCTCTCCCATAGTCAGCTGGGATAGACTCCAGCTTGCCTGTGACCCTGTAGAACAGGATAACTGGCTACAGAAAATGAATGGATGGATGGACCATAGGTGTGAATGGTTGTCTGAGTCTATGTGTCAGCCCTGCGATGACCTGCCGACTTGTCCAGGGTGTACCCCGCCTCTCACCCATAGTCAGCTGGGATAGGCTCCAGCTTGCCTGCGACCCTGTAGAACAGAATAAGCAGCTACAGATAATGGATGGATGGTGTCTTATGTAATCTGCTGCTCAGATACAAACATTTTTTTTTCCTGTAGCATTTAATATTTGCTGGAAAACGAATGTTTGGAACTCTGAAACATTCTGACTCGATAATGTAGAAGTCATAAAATAGAAATCTAGAATGAAGTTTGTATGAAAAATATGGGGTGCCTAAGACTTTTGCACAGTACTACACACACACACACACACACTTGGTCTCCCATTTGGGACATTATGGTCAAAAAATAAATTTTCTAATTTTACTTTTTTTTTTGCATTTACCTAACACTCAATGTTTCTTTTGTCATGTTTAATAAGAATAAAGATAGTATCTTGCTTTATCTGGCCTCCACTGTGGAAATTTTTTTATTATAATTTAAATCTCATCTCATTATCTCTAGCCACTTTATCCTGTTCTACAGGGTCGCAGGCAAGCTGAAGTCTATCCCAGCTGACTATGGGCGAAAGGCGGGGTACACCCTGGACAAGTCGCCAGGTCATCACAGGGCTGACACATAGACACAGACAACCATTCACACCTACGGTCAATCTAGAGTCACCAGTTAACCTAACCTGCATGTCTTTGGACTGTGGGGGAAACCAGAGCACCCGGAGGAAACCCACGCGGACACGGGGAGAACATGCAAACTCCGCACAGAAAGGCCCTCGCCGGCCATGGGGCTCGAACCCGGACCTTCTTGCTGTGAGGCGCCAGCGCTAACCACTACACCACCGTGCCGCCTACAATTCAAATGCTTTTGTAAAATTGATTTACATATAAAATAACTACATCATGAAGAATTAAAGCCCCTCCTTCACAGATGAGTGAAAATATTGAATAAATTTCCTCTTTTTGATTGCTTGGGTTAAAAATGCCAAGTTATGATGACTGAATTGATTATTCACTTAAATATGAATAATATGATACATTTTGGGTATTTGATATGGCGAAATAGGACAATAGGGCGCAATGGAAAAATCAAGAACACACCGGAAAGATGAGAATAACGGCGGTGGTAAAAGAACAGCGACTGTACCGGCTGAAGGTCGCGCGGGTCTCTGCTGCGGCGCGCGAGCAATGGGACATCACGACCGGACCGGACGGAGCAGGGCCAGGGCAAAATGACTGGCCGGAGATTCTATCAAAAGTTCGATCTAAATTGACCATGGTTGCAAAATATTGTCCAAAAATACGCAAACACTATGAAATATGAAAGTAAGATGAAAAAGAAACATTCTATTGCCTTATACTGCAAGACTAAAACAAAATAAAACTGTGAAAACTCACCTTTTCAGTGATAACGTCCGAACAGATCACTCGCGTAACAGAAAGACTGCAAATGGAAGCACGATCAACTTCTAACTGTTGGAGTGGAAAATTCCATTCTACACATGCAAATTGTTAATGTGTGTCCTTCCCCGCACACAAATAACACGCTACGGTAAAAAATAGACCACAACTCATTTTATAGCTCAGAAATTCATACAAGACCAGCTACCATCGTAACACTCTGTAAGAAACATTCTATACCTAACTTTCAGCTTTCGTTTTAAAAAACAAAATCGCAGATTTATAACTAAATTTTTATATGGCGTAGTGATTTTAAGTTACTACTTTTGGTGAGGTAGTGACCTTGACCCTGAGGCTTTCCGTTTAGATCAAAACACACGATTGTATTGGTTATGTGGAAAATGGAGTTACAATGGTGATCAAATATTTTGCATGTTTTATTACAGTTATGATTATTCTGGGGCGGCACGGTGGTTAGCGCTGTCGCCTCACAGCAATTAGGTCCAGGTTCAAGCCCCATGGCTGGCACACAGACACACATTCACACCTACAGTCAATTTAGAGTCACCAGTTAACCTAACCTGCATGTCTTTGGGGGAAACCGGAGCACCCGGAGGAAACCCACGCGGAGAACATGCAAACTCCGCACAGAAAGGCCCTCGCCGGCCACGGGGCTTGAACCCAGACCTTCTTGCTGTGAGGCAACAGTACTAACCACTACACCACCATACTGCCCTGTGTATAAAGTTACAACTTAAAATACAATTAGTGATAACTGTAGACTTTTCAGTGGACTACAACCTTTTTAAGGGAATGCGATGTAGTCAACCATTTATCATGTCCCAGATCAAGCCGCCATTTTTCCACAAATTTGCAGAGCCAAGTTCTGAATAGAGTATTCACATCAAAGATTTAGTTTTACCTGTATTATTTCTTTCATCATTTTATTTCAAATTAAAACCAACATCACCATTCAAAACTGTATAGTTTATTGACTATGAGTATATTTAGTGGGGTACCCCCACAGTTTCTGAGACAGACCCATGTATGTACACGACCGTTCAAAAGTTTGGGGTCACTTTGAAATGTCGTTATTTTTGAAAGAAAAGCACTGTTCTTTTCAATGAAGATCACTTTAAACTAATCAGAAATCCACTCTATACATTGCTAATGTGGTAAATGACTATTCCAACTGCAAATGTCTGGTTTTTGGTGCAATATCTCCATAGGTGTATAGAGGCCCATTTCCAGCAACTCTCACTCCAGTGTTCTAATGGTACAATGTGTTTGCTCATTGCCTCAGAAGGCTAATGGATGATTAGAAAACCCTTGTACAATCATGTTAGCACAGCTGAAAACAGTTGAGCTCTTTAGAGAAGCTATAAAACTGACCTTCCTTTGAGCAGATTGAGTTTCTGGAGCATCACATTTGTGGGGTCGATTAAATGCTCAAAATGGCCAGAAAAATGTCTTGACTATATTTTCTATTCATTTTACAACTTATGGTGGTAAACAGGGCGGCACGGTGGTGTAGTGGTTAGTGCTGTCGCCTCACAGCAAGAAGGTCCTGGGTTCGAGCCCTGTGGCCGGCGAGGGCCTTTCTGTGCGGAGTTTACATGTTCTCCCCGTGTCCGCGTGGGTTTCCTCTGGGTGCTCCGGTTTCCCCCACAGTCCAAAGACATGCAGGTTAGGTTAACTGGTGACTCTAAATTGACCGTAGGTGTGAATGTGAGTGTGAATGGTTGTCTGTGTCTATGTGTCAGCCCTGTGATGACCTGGCGACTTGTCCAGGGTGTACCCCGCCTTTCGCCCGTAGTCAGCTGGGATAGGCTCCAGCTTGCCTGCGACCCTGTAGAAGGATAAAGCGGCTACAGATAATGAGATGAGATGAGATGAGATAATGAGATGAGATGAGATGGTGGTAAATAAAAGTGTGACTTTTCATGGAAAACACAAAATTGTCTGGGTGACCCCAAACTTTTGAACGGTAGTGTATGTCTGTCCTATGCGTGTTCAGGTACAGTTGGGGAGGCTTGTAATGAAATGACTGTAAAATGCAGGCAACCCTTGACAATTAAATAAGCGCTTCCTTCCGGTCCCCTTTCAGCCCCGCCCCTTCGCGTGAACTTCAGGTAGTGTCGGCTCCTTCACAGCTGCACTTCCTCCACATCTCTCTCTACCACACATGCACACCCCTCCTATCACTCCTCCCTCACTCGCGTTCTCTCTCTCTCTCTCTCCATGCGCCTCAGTTTCTCCGTGTCTTGTGAAAAGTCGCTGTAAATCTGTCGCATCCATGGCGCGCCCTTTCTGCTCGCAGCATCTCTGTGCCGTCCCGTTAGACTTGGACATAAAATAGCAGAAACATCTGGCCAAAACTTACCGATAACAAGCTGCGCCCTCTTCCACATCCCGATCTCTACTGCTGCCCCGAAACTTTTGTTGCTCTTCCCTCGAAGGCTTGCTGATGGACGGGGATGTGTGTGTCCGGCTCCGGTGCGGATCTACAGCGCGGCCACAGCGGCGGAGGAGAAGGAGATCCGAGCTGCTGGGAGTGCAGATGTGTGTGATGGGGCTGCTGCTCGCCGTGCTGTCAGGACTGGCTAACTGGACTGGCAATTCGAGTAAGTTCTTGAACTGGTCGGATCAAACTGTGTGCACGCGCTCGTCGGGGCGATGTTCGATGCCCATTTGTTTCTCCCTGGGGGCTGTAAAGCAGCTGCTCGCTCTTTCCAGTGTTCCCTGTGCATGCGGTGCTGGAAGCTAACCCGAGCTCCACTAAACAGAGCTGTGTTTATTTGTTTGTATTTATTTATTGAATAGTGTTGGTCCTGAGAAGTTAAACACGAGCGCTTTTATTAAAACAGTAGTATAAATGTTTTTTTTTTTTTTGATGTGCACATCTGGGTTTAATAACGGCGCTGTGGAGTGGACTCGACTCAGCCACTCAGCAAGAGTTTGCTATTCTGCCTAGACTTCCATGTTTATGTTCTTTTTTCCCCCATTACTATAGTTTGTTTACTATAAAGGCAAACAAGTTTTAACTTCCCATCCCCAGGTGACTACTGTTTCAGTGACAGAATGACAGTTATGATTATGGATCCAGAGGTGGACAGTAATGAAGTACATTTACTTGAGTACTGTACTTTAGTACACTTTTTGAGTATCTGTACTTGACTTGAGTATTTCTTTTTTTTTGGGGGGGGGACTTATGACTTCACTACATTTGAAAGACAAATATCGTACTTTTTACTCCACTACATTTCTATCAAGGTCCTCGTTATGCAGCTTTGAAAGTGGGTGATTTTTCTTTTCTTTTCTAAAACATGATTGTTTGTTTTTTTTCTGCAGGCGACACTGAGACAGCCGATCAGTAATCACTAGGGTCACGTCACGTCCATAGACTGGATAAAATCAAGTTCAATGATTTCTCAGCAGACACGGTTCTTCTGGGGAATGCACACGGCATGGTGGTGTAGTGGTTAGCACGGTTGCCTCGCAGCAAGAAGGTTCTGGGTTCGAACCCAGTGGCCGGTGGGGGCCTTTCTGTGTGGAGTTTGCATGTTCTCCCCGTGTCTGCGTGAGTTTCCTCCAGGTGCATTGGTTTCCCCCACAGTCCAAACAGTCCCGCTAACTAAAAACGTGTTTTAAACAGGTTACACAGTGACGGTAGGCTTGACTCAATGCTATCCCAGAAATCCTTCCTGTAATATGCAAATTTGGCTGTCCGATCAGAGGCGGCCAAATTTGCATATTACAGGAAGGATTTCTGGGATAGCATTGAGTCAAGCCTACCGGCACTGTGTAACCTGTCTCTCTGATTAGAGTTGTAGACTAACTCAAGCAGTAAATCACTTCACTCATGGTACAAAGCAAGCCCATTCACTTTTTTATGCTGATCAGAGAATTACAATGGTTTCTCATGTGACAAAAATGTGCGACTTGTGGTTAAATATTTTAATTGCTTGATAGCACTAATTATTATTATTAGAGACACTCCATGCTGAATTCAGAAACAAGGTAAATAATAACAAATGTGAACGTGAGCTGTAAATATTTATGCTCAAATCCACTCAAACTAGGGGGCGGGGCACCATCACGCTGTGTCAAGACAAGAACTTTCCTGAGAAATAACGCGAACATCTGCATCATGCGGGATTTGCAGGCGGGAGCGGGACTGAAAATCATAATTCTTTGTGGGCGGGAGCGGGACTGAAAAATCATAATTCTTTGCGGACGCGGGCGGGAGTGGGACTGCACAATGCGGGCGGGAGCGGGACTGAAAAATCCGACCCGTGCAGACCTCTAGTCCAAAGACATGCAATTAGGTTAACATGGGGCGGCCTTGGGCTGAGGTGCCCTTGAGCAAGGTACTTAACCCCTGATTGTTCCCCGGGTGCTCTGGTGTGGCTGCCCACTGCTCTGGGCGTGTGTTCACTGCTTCAGATGGGTTAAATGCAGAGGATGAATTTCACTGTGCTTGAAGTGTGCATGTGACAAATAAAGGTTTCTTCTTCACTCATGGCCATACCTAAAACCCATGTTTCAGTTTTCTGAAAGGATTAAAGATTTGTTTTAAATGTTTGCCGGAAACAAACCAGATCACGGCCTACAAAAACTCGTCATCCAACCTGCGGAAGCATATTGAGGTGTATAAACGTTTTATTCCAAGAGAACGCTTGCAACGAAGTTGTCTGTGCTTTTAGAGCTTGCGATAACTCTGCAATAGCTATGCAGTCTAGTTAGTCAAAGGACTTTTTATAGATTTGCCCGCCAAGTTGCCGTAGCCTTGTCCATGGCTAACGTTAACAAATAGCTAGTTAACTTGGACACTGTTAGTTAGCATGTAAAAATAGTTACGCTAACATGAATAAAGTTAACTTATCTGAAGTCCTTTCAGAAATGTTTTAGCATAATCTTGCCAAATAAACAGAATGTAGAATTTTTTTCTTTTCTAGTAGCATTAGCTACCTAATATGATTTCGAGTTTGAAAAGAGTTTGCTAGCATGTCAGGTGGAGTTTCACTGACTAGCTAGCTTCACGTTAAAACACCATGATGCACAGCATGCGTTCATTTTGTGAATTCACATTTCTGTCTTTGGTCACGGCATTCGGTTTTGTAAGTGTTGTGGCAATAATACAACAATGCGTTGACAGAAAATGTACTTTTAATACTTAAGTATTTTTAAAAGAAAATACTTAAGTACTTTGACTTAAGTAAAGAATTGACTGTACAACTTTCACTTGTATCGGAGTAACATTTGAGCAATGGGATCTGTACTTTGACTTAAGTAATGACGTTGGGTACTTTGTCCACCTCTGGTCAGTCCATTTATCCAGTTTTTATTTGACTTAATTTTAAATATTAAAAGTTTTCCATAGGAATAAGTTTTATAAAAGATACAGTAATGGACAATTCCAAGGGTAACTGACGCAACATTCAGAAGGTTTAAAATTAAACTGTGTGGCTATTATAGAAAGAGCAAACTCAAACAAATGTATGATGACTTAAGGCCCAAAGGCCATCTTGGACAACACAGAGTTTTTCCCAGATATGAATAATTTATTTAGTGGCATGCAGATAACATTGGTAACTAACGCAACTTGGAGAATTCGACAACTGTGAACACACAAGTACAAACGCCAATTTCTGTGAAACTTGTTGCAATTTTATTAACATTTTTTCCAACTTTGCTTTTAACATGCCATAGTATACAATGAAAGAAATAAACTATGAAAAACGTTTAGAACTGACAGTTGAGCTCATGGAATGTAGGGGAGAGTGGGGTAAGATGAGCCACTTTTTACATTTTTCATCATAACTACATTTTTAAGCCATTTTTGCTTCCAGTCTACACACCATACCAAATTTCAAAGTGTACTGTTACTATCTGAGCAAAAAATAATTGATAAGCTCTTATGGTTAGAGTGATATTACCTCTTGAAAAAAAAAATGTCAAGTGGCTCAACTTACCCCATGCACGGGGTAAGATGAGCCACTGTGTGGGGTAAATTGAGCCAACACAAAACATGTTAGGTTAACAAAGTAAACAACTTTTATTATTTGAAGTGCAATCAATGAATCAAGTCAAGTCAATCAAGTGGGGGATAGGGCCGTTGCATAGAGAAGGGGAGATGAAGAGAGAGGTGATAGAACGAGATGGGATAGGGAGGGATAGATAGATGGACAGAGAGAGAGATATGCATAGATAGATAGAAAGAGGGATGGTTAGAGAGGGAATGAGAGATATACTATATTATAGAAATTACTAAAACAGTAGAGCAGTGCCAAAAAATCTTATTTCTTTCAGTAGGTTAAAACATTGCTAAAACATGCAGCAATCATTCCATCAATCATTCAATCATTTCATCATTATTCAATGTTCCCAGCATTCAAATTGCAAGGGAACACCATTTGCCTCTCCCTCCGTGCTGTCCCACCAACAGTAAAGGGGCGGGGCAATTTTTTCACAATATCCTGTCTTGACAGGACAGCCTCATCTTTCTCTTTGAAGACAAAGGTTGGCTTTCTTGCAGAGCCATGGCATGACCGGCTTCTTTTGAGAAATCTTGCCTCTATTTCGAAGACATCCAATTTGATTATCTGGCCAATGAAGTAATGCACTTTCACCAACTTGGTCTCTACCTCTCCATTCTTTATCTTTTCAATGAACCTAGTCAGAGTCATCCTGTCCAAATGCATATCCCTCGCCACAGCCCGAATAGGCCTGCCTTTCCTGACTTCCTCTGCGGCTCTCTCCAAAACTGCACGGGATTGTGCGGCCCTGTCTGTTTTTCTTTTGTATGAGTGTGGCATCATGCACACCTGTAATAACAGAGGGCTTTATTTTATTTATTAAAAACCTTTTAAACACATTATTTATATTAACATATTATTTATTTGTTTATTTGTTGTTGTTGTCATATATGACCAGTAAATGTGAAAACTTAAGTGTCATCCATATTGGGTAAGCTCAGCCACCAATGGAGTAAGTTGAGCCAGTGGCTCAACTTGCCCCACATCTAATGGCTCATCTTATCCCGTGGCCACCATTTTGTAGAAAAATGCTAATAAAGGGGATTAGGCTAATCAAAATTATTTTTATTAGCATTCATATCATAGCTTAGAAAGCCACTAACTTAACCCTAATGTGTCTAAATATTATTCTACTTTTGTCTTCTCTAAATCATCTTCACTGTGGACAAACATGGAATTGACTTAGAAAGCACAAAAACACATTTTTATAAATATCTCCCTCACCTAGTTTGACATGTGGTGCTCCTCTCCACAAGTGTAAGTAAATGGTCCCGCCCCCCCTTTGAATGTGGTCACACGGTCACATTTGTTTACTGTTTCTTAGAAACAGGGGGTGGCTCATCTTGCCCCCTGGCTCATCTTACCCCGCTCTCCCCTACAGTAACTGACGCAACATTCTTGGTAACCGACGCAACACTTTCCAAATTTACATGTGATTTGATGTACAGAGAGAGATGAAATGTGGTAATTTTCTGTTTCTTAGTCATAATATCGATCAGTGAACAAAGCTACTTGTTAGATCTAAAAGGCCCCAAAGCTGTGATAATTACTCAGTTGAATCAATTTTTTCATGGAAATGTAAAGAACAAGGTCCATTTGATATAAAACACAGTTTAACTTACCTGGTGGGGACTTTTGACAGCAGTTTGAGTGCTTCTTTGTGTCTGTTAGTTTTGGGTTTAAAGTATGTGCTTGGATCTGCCAATTTCAAAATGGCCGCCAGTCATGTGACATGAGTTCAGCACAAAAATATTGACTGCAGTGAATGAACCACTCATTACTAATAATAACCCAATCAAATTTAACACCATATATACAAAATGAATTTTCAACCCTTGGGTTGACCATTTCGTGGAATTGCCCTAATATAATTATATCCATGTAAATAATTTTTCCAGCCAGCAATCCCTTACAGAAAAACCACATGAACTTCACATGTGATTTCTCACATGTGAAATATGTGGAAAATGTGTTTTGCACATGAGAAACATGTTATTTGCACATGGGAAATGTATGGTTTTGGCCCAATTTTATCTGAATCACATGTGGGAATGTTTTACACATGTGGTAACATGTTTTCCACATGTGCTCGACATGGTAACACATGTTACAAAATCTGATACCATGTATTCCACATGTGATCACATGTGGTAACCTGTGGTCACATGTGAAATACATGGGAAATTCATGTGTTTTTTCTGTAAGGGATAAAGATGTGCGCATAGGCAGATATTAAAACAGGGATTATATTTGTGACCCAAAACATTATGAATAGTCCTCACTATCTGTCATGGCTCTTGTTTTAATTTTGCTAAAGTCCAAAATATACATAAAAACAACTGAAGCATTATAGGAATTTCACGGTGGTGCAGTGCTTTGCACTGTCGCCTCACAGCAAGCAGGTTCTGGGTTTGAAACTGCCAGTTGACTGGGGTCTTTTTCTACATGGAGTTTGTGTGTTCTTTTTGTGCCTGTCTGGGTTTCCTCCCGAAGTCCAAAGACATGTGGATTAGGTCATCTGGCTGCTCTAAGTTGCCCATAGGTGTGAGTGTGAATGGTGGTCCGTCTCTCTGTGTTAGTCCTGTGATAGACTGGCGACCTGTCCAGGGTGTACCTCGCCTCTCACCCGGTGTCAGATGGGATTTGCTCGTGTTTCATGCGTGACCTGCAATGGATAAGTGGTATTGAAAAGGACTGAACGAAGTGAAGCATTTTCTTACCAGCACAATGAAGGATTTCTCCTTTCCAGTGTTGAGACACTTGAACAGAGATGGACGTAATATAAATGACGTGTTATTTGTAAGGAAATGTTAAGAAAAAAGAACTCATCTGCATCCTCAATGAAACCACATGGTATAAATGCCATGTTTTGACAACTATTGCATCAACAATCACTTTAAATATCTCCTGATTTCACACTGTACAGCTTTAGAAGCACTTTGTTTTCACAGCTGATGACACTGACCTGTACATCTAGCTTTATAAATTTTAGATCAACCAGGATTAATCTCAAAGAAAAAAAAACACCCATGATCATATCTGCAAATGTTTGTGACTTATACATACACTATATAGCCAAAAGGTTGTGGACACTTGACCATTACACCCATGTGTGTATCCCACAAACTG
Organism: Neoarius graeffei; assembly: GCF_027579695.1. Lineage (NCBI taxonomy): Eukaryota > Metazoa > Chordata > Actinopteri > Siluriformes > Ariidae > Neoarius > Neoarius graeffei. The sequence goes on along the minus strand of NC_083575.1, from coordinate 57,209,681 downwards.
TTGCTACAAAATTGGAAACGCACAATTGTATAGGATGTCTTTGTATGCTGTAGCATTACAATTTCATTTCACGAGAAGAGGCCTAGCCCTAATGTGTTATTGCATGACAATGCTCCTGTGCACAAAGCACGTCACATGAAGACATGGTTTGCCAGGCCTGCACAGAGCCCTGACTTCAACCCCAGTGAACACTTTTGGGATGAACTGGAATGCCAACTGTGTCCCAGACCTCCTTTTCTGACATCAGTACCTGACCTCACTAATGCTCTTGTAACTGAATGAGCACAGATCCCCAAAGTCATGTTCCAAAATCTAGTGGAAAGCCTCCCTAGAAGAGTGGAGGTTGTTATAACAGTAAAGTGGGACTAAATCTGGAGTGGAATGTTCAACAAGCACATATCAGTGTGCTGGTCAGGTGTCCACAAACTTGTGGCCACATAGTGTATTTGTGTCTATATGATGAACTATATGTTCATTTATTTAAAAAAAAAAAAAAGCACCTCTCCCTTAGCGTCTGTAACTGCCGCACACGTGTTTCATAGTTTTTTTTTTTTTTTTTTTTCCAGGCTTTCCTCAGAGATACTTTGTTTTCCATGCGGGACGCACCACAAGTGTGTGGAGTGTTTTGGACACCTCTCTTGAACCTTTTGACCCAATTCTTCATAGAGGAGCTTGAGTGGGTTAAGATTATACACCTAGGCAGGCTATTACATTACAGACAGCACTTTTCTCTCCCCAAATAACTCTCGCACAGCTTTGAGGTGTGTCTTGGGTCGATAAAAATTTCCGTTAAATGTTACACATTACAGAACATTGTGGAGATATAGACTGTAATGCAGAAGGTGTCCAACCTACTTAACTATTATCAGCCTTGTATTCTTGTCGCTTGCTATCAATACTCATTGGTTTAGAATCTTCTTCTTTTGGCTGCTCCCGATTAGGGGTCGCCACAGCGGATCTTTCGTCTCCATTGCTCCCTGTCTTCCGCATCCTTCTCTACCACTTTCATGTCCTCTCTCACCACATCCATGTATCTCCTCTTTGGCTTTCCTCTTCCTCGTTTTCGTTTGCCTGGCAGCTCCATCCTCAACATTCTCCTTCCAACATGCTCTGCATCTCTTCTCAGGATGTGCCCATACCTTCTCAGTCTCATCTCTCTTAGCTTAATTCCCAAGCTCTCCACATGTGCTGTCCCTCTGATGTGCTCGTGCCTTATCCTTTACAACCTTGTCACTTCCATCGCAAACCTTAACATCCTCAACTGCGCCACCTCCAACTTTACCTCCTGTCTCTTTGTTAAGGTCTCCAATCCGTACATCATAGCTGGTCTCACTACGGTCTTACATGCACATTCTAAACTCATTGGTTTAGAATAAGTTAATAAAAAATAAAAAAGGAGGGGGGCAGCAACTACACTTTTGAATGTTATCTGGTTTTCGTGTAAGTCATTACTTCCTGTCTTTGATGTTTTAATGTCAGTTGCTTAACCACTTTCCTATTATGCAGCCTTTGCCATTCCAAGGGCTTACAAGAGCTTCATGTTGTTAAAGATAAAATGCTTATCCCAAGATTAAAATGAGTTCCTGTCCACTCATGGGCACTTCATGAAATACAAATGATTATCTGGTTGCACACTAAGTGGGCAGTGTCATTTCTTGTCATAATAATAGTTTGGGTGAAAGTGACAGCACACACACAGTAAAACCAGTTTACCAGGAACTGTCTGAATGCTGTGCTGAATTAAAACCTACATTGTTACATGGTAGTTTGAGAGTTACCACAGCACCCTGGCTTTTGCGGTGTATGTGACACAGAATGTATAGTGCTTTATAGCAGCTTGGAAAAAGTGGTCGACTGTGTGAGTGCTGCTGTGGACAGGCTACAGAGAGATGGATGAGAAATGACTGGGCTGTCGGTTGCACCTCAGCACTCTCTCTCTCTCTCTCTCTCTCTGTCTCCCTCCCTCTAAGAGCACCTTGCATTCCACAGACAGCTTTTGTCTCATTTGTTTAATTCAGTGTATTAGACTGCGGCTGCACATCACTGCACTGGATTTTTCTACTTTGCATGATTTGTCTGTGTAATATTAATGGAAAGACCATTTTCCTGACTGTCTTTGAGGTTGTTGGTTTTTATCTGCTTTGCTTTACTTTGTTCCTCCATTACTTCCCTACTCTGATTTTTTATTTTTTTTTGGCTCTTTCAAAGCACTCTGTCTGCGATATAGCTGTACTCAGGTATAGGGTTGGCTCGGTCATACATGTCAACCTTTGGTCAATCAAACCTGTATAACCAACCTCCAAAATCCATATTTCCCTTATAAAATCTGTATAAGATGCAAATTAAAATAATTTACCTAAAATTTGAATGATAATTAACAATGATATATCCCAGTTACTTTTTATTCAATACTAATAACAATAAACCTTCAGAATGAATACAAAGCTCCAATGTTTGACAAAAACACAGTGTTATCAGCGTAGTTACGAAGGAAATACTTCGTTGTTTGGAGACAGGTTTCACCGAGCGGCTATTATGCACAAGACTTCATATTAGCCACAAAGTCAGGAAAATCTGTTCGTAAAATTACGTTATAATGACCAAATACAATGAAAAGTATTTTTCCAGTCTCACCTGTGAAAGGTAATCCCATGTGATCTCGTTTGGACGGTAAACCTGTTGGTACAGTTAAACACAGCACATGAATGAGGCATCTTTATTCTCGGCTACTGTCTAGACGCTATACCAGAGACGGCGGCGAGGATGACGTATGATTCTACGCAGAAGGCGGCGTCTATGTTTATATGTCTATGACTTCCCGGTTGGCGGGATTCTCGCAATGCGGTGTGCGCATGATCAAAAGTGGAACGAAGTCTCGCTACCACAAGATAACGTGCAATTTCATAAGACTCTTTACTGGCTGTCTGTGGTGTACAATACATTTGTAAATGTTATACGCTCTTTTATCATCGTGGGAACTGATTATAGCTCTAAATAAATATTGAAGTTTTTTTAAAGAATCCGTATAACTTTATTTATACGCCCGTATACTATGTTTATTGAATCAAATCCGTATAAAATACGGACATTCCGTATAGGTTGACGTATGCTCGGTACCAAAATTTTGGGCTCGGTACAGCATCTATCATGGTAGAAAGGTAACAGTACTCGTTTGGTACCAGTGCAATAAATGCATACATGCACATCCATGTAAACAGATAAAATTAATAAATATCAAAAGTTGTATTGTTTAAACACTGCATTAAATAAGTGAAAGCTGACTTCCTTCTTCCATCTGTCTGTGGGTGACAGGTGTAGAAGGAAGGATTTATAAGTAGGCTAATTTTACAAACATCTTATTAAGGTTATTTCTATAGCCTCGTTATTCTTTCTTTCATTAATTCATTAAGGAGTAGACTGCTAAATAGGCTGAGGCTACGTCCACACTAATATATTGTAGTTTTAAAATGAAAAAGTCTCTGTCCATAATAACACACCTGAAAACAGTCATGTATTCACATGCACTGGGCATGCGCGTTCTGGGAAACCAGTTAATGCCTTTTGGTTTCTTCTGAGAAAGCGTCATGTGATAGGAGCATGACGAATCAGGGAAAAATACATCATGACTGATGAGACCCAATCAGGAAGTGAATGTGGGTGACTGCCTCATCATTTCCAAACGTCTACGTTTTTGGCCGTCTCCACAAAAGCATTTTCAAGCTAAAACATGGCCAGGAGAGTTTCCAAAAGTCTCCGTTTTAGGAGACTCCGGAGTAATGTGGACGCCAGGTGTAAAGGTAGCAAAAGCGATGCGTTTTAAAACTAAAATGTTTTAATGTGGATGGAGCCAAAGAAGACAAACGATAGTCTTAGTGCTTTCATTACAGTGACTGTCTGCCAGTTAGACCCATGTAACATCAGGTCGGCTAAACTTGCGTTACAAGCAAGTTAGTCTGTCAGCTAGATTCCGGATGGGAAATATTGTGAATAAGCTAACCATGGACAAAGTTTAGTACCTATCATTTAGACAATTATATTTTAATTTTATTTATGTGATCACTATGCACACCTTCCATTCCTGGAATTCTTTGTACAAATTGGGATGCAGGGCATCAACTGTTTCATCAGGTTAGATGTCTTGCCTTGTCCCACCTCACATAACCTGAAACACCATTTGCAGAAAGATGCAGAAGGGGTCTGTTCCTCTCCACTGTCATTTGGCCTAAAAGCAAAATATCCCCATATCTCACTCAGAGAGCTTTGTTTCTTAACTAGTTTCAGCAATCTAATGTCACTAAACTGTGGGTGGTAGAAAAGGGCAACTGGACTTGCTTGAAGATTCTTGAAAACGTTTCACCTCTCGTCCGAAAGGCTTCCTCAGTTCTGTCTGACTAATAGGGAGTATCAGATATTTATCTTCTCCTGAATCAGAATTCTGATGACCAGCTCATCTAAGGTGTCATTGAGGCATCATGTTGGTGTGGGTCACTGGAGGCTGGGTGTGAACAGCGAGTCATTAGGGTGATCAAAGGATTGCCTGTTAGGGTGATCAATGGAAAGCTGACTCTCTCTGTCCTCCTGTGAGTCACCGAAAACAGCTGGGTCCTGGCATACAACCAGCCGTCTGGGAAGAGTGTCCAAGACCGCAGTTCTACCACCCACAGTTTACTCTGACCTGGATGATTGAGAATCTTCACAGACATCTAATGTCACTAGTTCGTTCAACAGTTGCTGAGTCCATAGCGTCTTCCCAAACTTGGTCAGATAACTCAAGGCTGTGGGGCAGGTCACTGGTCAGAGGGAGAGCTCTTCACTGTTAGTGTTAGACTTGCATCATGCCCACAAGCTGCCGTCTTAGTCTTAAAGGGCGACAAAAGAGTGAACCCTTAAAGGCGCATTTTACAGTATAGTGAAAAAAGCTGCGAAACACAAACGTTAACTACAGAAATTCGTTAAATGATACTGTACCCTTTCAAATGTCAAATTTACCAGTAATGGTAAATTATCGGTAACTGGAGCAGCCGTACGCAGGTATTAACTTCTCACATACTACTGACCCCATCAGTGGCGTAGAAAAAAGAAATAGAGAAACAGTGCTTGGACTTTCAGGGCAGTGCAGTGCTTCTTTCTGCTGTGAATTTTCACATTGAATCCTATTGTTTGGCTAACTTGATTTGGCTGATGCTGGAAAAAGAAAGAAAGAAAGCATAACTTTATTCATCACACACTTGCATGGGTGCAAGTTTTTCGGCATGTGCTGGAAGCTCCGTTTTTTTCGGTTCTGAAAAAGTAATTTTTCCAAATCGTATAATCCGTTGAGATTTTCGGGGGGGGGGTATAGGGGTGGCCCTCTCACTGTCTCACTCTCAGCATATTACCGGGTTACCGCGGTACAGTCTCTGCACAAGACAAATCTTTTCATCTCGTCTTCGCCACAAACCTCATTCAATTTATACGCCGCTCACCGACGAGCGGTCCTGACTAGCCCGTTGTTTCACGGTGTTATACATGTGTGATATCATGTTTCACACATGTAGCACGTTGTTCGACCAAATCAACATAGCTATTCCCATGAGTCACCGTTTCTTTTGGTGCAAGTTAGAATGGTGCTTTTGATTTGGCTCACTGTTAACTGCTGTCCAATGAAACTTCAGCTTTTATAATAAGCCTTATTTCACTTCCCTCCCTTGCAATAGATCCACGTGCTTTGCCTCTCGTTGCTGATCAAAATATGTCAAAATGAAGTTTTTATCGGAAGGCTCCAATACAAAAGAATTAGAAAAGACGTCTAGAAATAAATGGAGATGGGAATGGTTAAGCGAGTGTGACAAAAACGGTGACAAATGGGGAATATGGCTGAGAAAACCAGACGTCCTGGGAGTTGCGTATTGTGACTGCTGTTCAAAGACTATCAAGTACGGCTCCAGCGGGAAGAAGGGACTTAAAGGGATAGTTCGGGATTTTTGACATGAATCTGTATGGCATCCCCATCAATAGTGTCGTGCAAACACACTGACTTACCCCTGACAGCATCCTGTGAGTCCAGTTCTTGTCCAGTTTTGGTCCAGATGAAAGTAGTCCGGCAAGTTTGTTGGGGTCACGAAAGTAAAACGTTTTTCGTCTCAAAACAGTATGTGTTCAAAAGAGTGATATATTTGCATCACAAAACCGTTGCCAAATAAAAAGTCAGACCTCGAAATTGCTTGGCACTATTTTCTCTCCCTTCTTATCACTGCGCGCTGCCGCCAGGTGACAGCGAAACGCAGACCCACTGGTGGGAGGCCAAGGCTGCACTCTATCCACGGCTTACACACGTGATGGCACGGAGGATGTGTATAGTGGCAGCATCTGTCCCCCCAGAGAGGATCTTTTCAAAAGCAGGACAGATTATAACAGAGGAGAAATAGAATCAGAATTAACTAGTTAATTGCAGCAATTAAAGGAATAGGTAGGAAAAGGAAGGCGCAAAGACACCGCGCAGCGCCTGAAAACGGGTTTTCAGGTGCTGCGCACCCGTTTTCAGGCGCTGCGCGGTGTCTTTGCGGCTGCAGCGGTGCTTTGCCTGTGCTGTGGCTGAAAATAGTTCCAGATATAAATTGGTCTAGTAAATCCCTTCGTGTTAATTTGTATTGATATGTGTACTCGATGTGACTGTACAAGTCATGAGAAATAATTATAAAAAATCTTGAGTTATTTAATTCACTTTTGCAACGACAATGCTAGCTGGACACGCCGGATTACAGCGACTACGCTAAGCTAAGCTAACCTGGGCGTTTATAGATCAGGACAATGGCTGGGTCGGCTACAAAACGCTTTGGCTCACTCATCCAACTCTAGGGACTGCAGGGACTGACTCAATTTCATCTGGGGGTGGCGTACTCCTTTAAATCAAAAATAAAATCTTGGGAGCCGAAAGAGCCGGCTCCTTATAGTAAGAAGAGCCAGAAGAGCCGGCTCCTGAAAAAGAGCCGAAATTCCCATCACTAGTAAACAATGAATGAAACAGCCGTGGCTGTCACCTGGCGGCAGCGCGCAGTGATAAGAAGGGAGAGAAAATAGTGCCAAGCGATTTCGAGGTCTGACTTTTTATTTGACAACGGTTTTGTGATGCAAATATATCACTCTTTTGAACACATACTGTTTTGAGACAAAAAACGTTTTACTTTCGTGACCCCAACAAACTTGCCGGACTACTTTCGTCTGGACCAAAACTGGACAAGAACTGGACTCACAGGATGCTGTCAGGGGTAAGTCAGTGTGTTTGCACGACACTATTGATGGGGATGCCATACAGATTCATGTCAAAAATCCCGAACTATCCTTTTAAGTCACGCCGATGAGACTAATCACTTTTCTGATTTTTGTGCTATGTAGTAATAAGTGAATTCAAAACATTTATTGGTGATTTAAATTGTCATCTGATATTGTGTGATGTGCAAATGCAATGTGCTTTCTTCTAGAATTGAAATTATTCTTCACAAGTATGTGCTTTTATAAACTTTTTTTTTTGACATTTGATTACCTTTCAATTATTAAATAAAAGTAAGGTAGGTCTTGAAATAAGTTTGTTAGCTTTATCATCTTTTCTAATGTGGGTGTTAGGTTGAAAGCTCATTTGTAGTCAGTAATGGATTATGAAATATAGATATTTTTGTATATGGAAAAAGCTGAATCTTGTTATTTGCTAAAATCCAGGAGTTTCTGAGGACATCAAGACATGTGGCCCCTTATTTTAACCCAAGCTGTGTATATATTGTAAAAAAAGGTATCACAGCAAAAGCATATTAAAAATGGTTGTTTCAACATTTAAATTAGTAGTTGCTAGATGTTTTGAAATATCAAGCCTTGTACTTGAAATATTATTTCAGATGAATTGATGAAATGTATTAAACATTTGATGTGAATATGCAAATCATATAACTATTAATATTATAAATGTTTGCATGAGATTGCATGAGAGACAACCATTTTAACTTGTAATTGACATTTTTTTTCGAGCCCTAAGGGGGGCTCATCCCCCTTTATAACCCCCTCGCATGGCTGCACCATGCACGTCTGACTTTGTCAGACTTTTCAGGTTTTTGAAAATTTTATACTTGCGCCCATGCACTTGTGAAATTCCTCTCTGCATTTAACCCATCTGAAGCAGTGAACACACACGTGAGCAATGAGTGCACACACATACCCAGAGCAGTGGGCAGCCATGCTAACAGTGCCCGGGGAGCAGTTGGGAGTTAGGTGCCTCGCTCAAGGGCACCTCAGCCCAAGGCCGTCCCATATTAACCTAAGTGCATGGAAAACGGCATAAAAGAGGAGGGAAGCAGGATGAAGAGCAGCCTTACACTTAGACTCTGTAGTTCTGAGTGTTTTTGACACACCACTGATGAGCAGTGAATATGATCCCTCTTGTGAGAGTAAGAGTTTAATTTGTCTTTTTCAATTTAGAAAAAAATCCAATGCATAAATATATGCAATGTTTGAACGAATGAAATGTTACACATTACTTAAACATACAACTATGTACATTTACAGGCATTTTTAGCAGAATAACATACAACACACCCTGGGGAGCAGTTGAGGGTTAAGTGCCTTGCTCAATGGCGCTTCAGCCGTTCCTGCTGGTCCAGAGAATCGAACCTGCAACTTTTTGGTCCCAAAGCTGCTTTTTTTAACCATTAGGCCATGGCTTCCTCATGTAGTAAAGAGTGACGCAACAGAAACAGAGTTCTGTCATCAGGAGATTGTGAGTCAGAATCCAAATGATGCCTCTGTGGGTAAAAGCCAAGGGAGTGATATTGGCCATGCTCTCAGGGTGCCAGGGACAGCATTCTCTCTCTCCTGTCAATCACAGTGACATTAGCCAATTGTGAATATGTGTGAGCTCATGTAAGTGAAGGAGGGCAGGCAGATGGTGCTTTCCTTTGATGCAGCAGCAGAGACTCAGATTGTTGGCGCGCCCACGTCTAAGACGTGCTATTTCGAATAATGAACGCATTGTCGAGAGGGGCAGGGGCCAATATGGACGCGAGCATTTTATACCCTATTTGGAACGTTTCGTGGCGTATTACAGACCCTCCAGGATCTTGCGATGTTGTGATTTGCAACTTCAACGCAAATTCAACCAATCCCCGCGAATTCAGGGCGGTGTTGCAATTATATCCAATCACCGCAACTTTCCTGCAAATTTGACCAATCGTTGGCGTTGTCTTGAGGTGGCGTCGACAAACTACCTTCCGCCTTACTTCCAGTGTTGCCAGATTGGGCGGCTTCCCGCCCAGTTGGGGGGTTTCAAGTGCATTTTGGCGGGTTTTGAACATATTTTGGGCTGGAAAACGTCAGCAGTGTCTGGCAACACTGCTTACTTCCGTGTTTCCGTTCAAGAGAAGCAGCATGTGCGAGTCAGTGTTTATATAGGCTTAAATTCTGTTACTGAAAGTGTGTTATGTTTACAGTGAAGGACTGTGTGCACTTTTTTTTTTTTTTACTTAATACAAGAAATTAATGGATGCCAACATTTTTGCCAAAATGGTATTTATTTTCCATTGTTCAGGCAGCTTCAGCATCATACTGTGAGATTCTGTTCAAATTGTTTTTTTTTCTTCTATGAAGCCTGAGCCATTTATTTTATTAGTTTATAATTATTGTTTAATTTAGTCTTCAGGAGAGACTGCCTGCACACAGTACTAGTATTAATAGTTTTTTTTTTCTTACATGAAAGCTGAGGCATTTATATTATATTTTAAGGTAACTTCATGTTGTGCTGTGAGCTTCTATGCACTTTAACTTTTGAACCAGCAGGTGTATTTGGATAAGTAAAGCCTATTTTTCTGCATTTTGTAGTCCTGGTAATCTTTTATATTGGTAAAGTTGTTTACAGGGCCATTTCTCAGTGTCTTTTTTTTTGTTTTTTTAATCAATAGTTTTTCAGTAATAACTTATCACTCAATTTTAATCACAAAAAGAGAAAATCGCAACAATTTCTCGCAACTTTCACTTCCTCCCGCAATGTAATCGCAACAAAAACCTAAAAAACACCAACTTTCATTGCAATTTTTTGGAAACCCCCGCAACATCAGACATTTTAGCCCGCAACAATCTCAAAAAAGGCCCGCGAAATCTGGGGGGGACTGGTATTACTTGACTTCATGGTCTCAATATTGAAAATCTTGCACAAATATGCAACTTCCAACATAATTATCTGGATATTCAACAGATTTCAGCATCGGATGAATTTGTTTTGACCGCCGCCATATTGAATATACGTCGGACCCGTTTGTGTATTTACGCCACCCCGTTTGTAGCGTCCCAAGTGAGTAAAACCTGATCCAATTCTTTCGCTAGGTGGCGTCTTACGGTCTATGTACGAATATTCGAAAGAGACAAGAAAACATGGATAAGAAAAAAAAGAAAAATACATCTATTTTGTCATTCTTCGGCAGAAAGAGAGTACATTCACCTGAAAAAACTGATACCCCTGATACCCAAGGTAATTAGTCATACTAGATTTACAACAACAACTACTGCAACATCAACTACTACAACAGCAACCACTACTACCACTACTACTACTACTACCACTGGTGACTACTATTACCACTGCCACTACCACTGGTGACTACTACTATAGACCTACACCAAACTGAAAACAATTTAATAAAATAAATTATAATTTACAAGGAGGAGATAATATAGATGTGATATATATAGTGGCCTGTGGTTGAATTCCAAAATATTGCCACTGATTAAACAATATCTCAATATATTTGGTTGAAGCATTGATTTTTGTCATCTACATTGCTTCATATGGCTTCGAATACCAAAAAATAAAACAGAATTGAGAAGAAAAAAACAGCCCCTGGGCTGCCCCAGCTGTTCATTGGGCTCGCTTCGCTCACTAGGTTCGCTTCAACTGAAGGATAATCACTGGGCCCCCCATTGTAGAAATGGGCCCCTGTTTTTTCCCAGGAGGGGCCCTGTGGGCCCCTTGACCTGCAAAACAATCTGAGTCTCTGCAGCATGCTTCGATATGCTCCCCTGTGATGCAGCATGAACAGCAGTTTGAAAAGATGGAGTTTGTTGAGTTAACAATCAGGGGTGGGCAAAATGACAAAATGTGTCACAGAGTGAGTCCATTTCTGATGCCATTTCTGCAGTACAAATGGATCAAAATGTATGTTTACTCACAAACTGCCAGCAATACAGCAGTGTTGTCTTTTCAAAGACTGTTATAAATGGTACATTTGTTTATCATTTATAAACCAAATATTTTATTTTAAAAAACATTTTATTGTTAAAAAGTACATTTAAAAAATGAACTGATTTTTTTCATCGCACAATTTTAAAGATCAAGTACAAAATTTTGAACATCATCCCAGCTGCTTAAAGCAAAAATGTAATATAAAGATATCACAGTATGTCAAAGTGTATAGTGACATAATTTATCACAATAACATATCATCACACTGCCCAGCCCTGATAAAATGTTATGTATGTTATGATACAGTCTAATGATAAACTGTATCAAGCTTGGTATTGGTGTACCCCCTCCTCTCCCCCAAACTCTCTCAGGTCTCTCCAACACTGAAAAGACATTTAAATTCATGCTTTTCTGCTTTCTTGGTTCCATTGCCTACTTTCGCTTTGTACTGCATGCCACTGTTTCAAAAGAACCTCATTTCCACTTTGAGCCAAGCCCCCCTGTGTGTGTGTGTGTGTGTGTGTGTGTGTGTGTGTGTGTGTGTGTGTTTTCCTGGGGAAATATGCCATTCGTATTTTTCATATGAAATACATTGTGACATTTAAATAATACTGGCTGGCTTTTTTTTGTGGTATATCAGATATTCCATTCAGCTAGCATGATACTGAACAAGTCGAAGACGAGTTCAGTATCATGCTAGCTGAATGGAATATATTTGATATACCACGAAAAAAAGCCAGCCAATATTATTATTATTATTATTATTATTATTATTATTATTATATATACACACACTCTCTTCATATCAGCATACTCGAAGGCCAGCGCAAGCTTACCCGCGAGTCAGTGCAGTCAGCGCAGCAGTGAAGTAACCTTCCAGCTGGTGTAGCGTTCGTCAGTAGTGTTAGCGAATGCTAATAAAGTAGTGCTATCAAGAGCAAGTAGCACAGGCTAACAACCGAGAAACTAAGATTTCTGTCTCCAGACTCTTCTTCCACGCACACTCACCATAGTATTTTCACTTATACTTAAGTATTCGTTTCTCTCTGTAATTTACTTAGTTACTTTTAAAATCAACATTGACAACTACACACAACGGAGCTACCTGGCAGCCTGCCACTAATCCCTTGCAAAATCTTTTGCCCTGTTGCTTTTTCGGTGTGTCTGGTTAAGTTTTGGCTGAGCTGAAGTCCCAGCTATAATAGTAACGGTTCACCACTGCTTGCAAATATGTGTGAAGAATATCTGATGAAGTTTTGGTAGCCTTTCGGGTGTTCAACACGTCTTTCTCTTTCCCAGCAAAGAAAGAAATGCTTCTGCACATACGCAGCAGAAAACTTTCTCACTGGATATTCGCATCAGCTCCGACATGTGACATCATGTTGTCTTGACAACCATGCAGTGTCATAAACCATATTCAACGCTCGTTCTCCATTGGGCAGAGTGATGTAATAGACGTAGGATAAGCGATATGCTAACAATATTGCATGCTATCAAACCAAATGAATGAAACCTGCTAGAAGGGAATAGAATGCATGTTTTCATTCCATCGAAAAAGTGTCCTGTATGTATAATAATTCCCGATATTTCACTCCGATGACATCAACCCCAGTGTTTTCCTGCTGACTAGACGTGCATTGTCAAAATGGCAAACCGGTTCAAGATTAAAATTCTTTTGATTAACTTGTGTATTTTTTTTTGTGTGTGGATGTGTCCATATAATATAAAGAACATTTACATGGTGGCACAAAGATATGAAGTTTATCTTTTTGTGTTGAAAAATATTTCACTCACTCGTGAAATAGAAGAAGCCTTTACTTTTTGTCACATGTGTACAGTCAAGCTCTGCATTTAACCCATCTGAAGCGGTGAACACACACATGCAATAAATAAGTACACACATACCTAGAGCAGTGGGCAGCTATGCTACAGCACCCAGGGAGCAGTAGGGGGTTAGGTGCCTTGCTCAAGGGCACTTCAGCCATCATACAGAGGGAAGGGAAAGTGCTATTTATTCACTCAACTTCCCTCACATTTTTCCTGACAGTTCTAGGAATTGAACCAGTGACCCTTTGGGCCCAAGGCTGCATCTCTAACTTTCAGGCCACGGCTGTCCCTTTATATATGCACCACTTGAAAATAAACTTCATATCTTCAAAAACATTTTAGAGTCCAAACGTTCATTCTCCAGCACAAAATTAAATGTTACAGGAAAAAAAGTGTGTATCTGAGCAGCATATTACATAAGAGAGCACTTTTCAGATTAAAAAAGAAAACATAATGAAGGCTGCTGGGTTTCGCTGCAAAATTAAGAAGCAAGTGTGACCGTGTCCTTGCAGAACCGGCCACAGTTCTGATGCTCAGTAAAACCCACAGCTCATTTCCTTCTAAAACTGCATTAATTGTACCTGAGACTGCTATTTTTTTTTAAAGCAAAGGGTCGTCTCACACCAAATATTGACTGTTTCATTTATTATGGTTTACTGCTGTTTATAGTATTTTAATGTTGAAACATTTAATTTCATCTTTTTTTTTTAAGCCATTTTTGGTCTACAGCATTTCTTTACATGTGCCTAACACTTGCACAGGTGTGTGTGTGTGTGAGATGTATAAAATGTAAAATACCAGTCAGAAGTTTGGACACACCTACTCATTTATAGGTTTTTAGAACACCAACAACTTTATCACACGTACACTTTCACTTTGTCACACGTACACTTTCACTTTGTCACACGTATCACTGCGTGGTACAGCGCCTACACCGTATCCTGCTGCAAGACTCTCCAGCACATCGTGAGAGCAGCTGAGAAGATCGTCGGCACCTCTTTCCCCTCCCTCCAAGACATACACAGCACCCGCCTCACTCAGAAAGCCCTTTGCACGGCAGGTGGTCCTATCCACCCACTACACAGCTTTTTCAGCCTGCTGCCGTTAGGGAGGAGACTGCGGAGTCTCCGGGCTCGAACCAGCAGACTGAGGGATAGCTCCGTCCACCAGGCTGTCAGGATGCTCAACTCTCTCCCTGCTCTGTCCCCCCCCTCCCCTCTCCCTTTTGCCCCCTGCACACACAAACTTTGAATCCTGCATCCCTCCCCATCAATACGCAAACTCCGGATCTTGACCCCCCCAATACCGGACTTTGCCTTTGCCATCATCAAGAACTGGTTATGCACACATAACTTTAGGCAGTCTATAAGCTCATCCAATTTGCACTACTGTTCATAATTGCACTAGCCATACCCACAGACTTTTATCTGTTCAGTGCCTATGTCACTTTATTGTTCTGATGTCAATATCAGGGACTTTTATTTATTTTTATATATATATATATATATATATATATATATATATATATATATATATATACACACACACAGTGGTGCTTGAAAGTTTGTGAACCCTTTAGAATTTTCTATATTTCTGCATAAATATGACCCAAAACATCCTCAGATTTTCACACAAGTCCTAAAAGTAGATAAAGAGAACCCAGTTAAACAAATTAGACAAAAATATGATACTTGGTCATTTATTTATTGAGGAAAATGATCCAATATTACATATCTGTGAGTGGCAAAAGTATGTGAACCTCTAGGATTAGCAGTTAATTTGAAGGTGAAATTAGAGTCAGGTGTTTTCAATCAATTGGATGACAAATCAGGTGTGAGTGGGCACCCTGTTTTATTTAAAGAACAGGGATCTATCAAAGTCTGATCTTCACAACATGTTTGTGCAAGTGTATCATGGCATGAACAAAGGAGATTTCTGAGGACCTCAGAAAAAGCGTTGTTGATGCTCATCAGGCTGGAAAAGGTTACAAAACCATCTCTAAAGAGTTTGGACTCCACCAATCCACAGTCAGACAGATTGTGTACAAATGGAGGAAATTCAAGACCATTGTTACCCTCCCCAGGAGTGGTCGACCAACAAAGATCACTCCAAGAGCAAAGCGTGTAATAGTTGGCGAGGTCACAAAGGACCCCAGGGTAACTTCTAAGCAACTGAAGGCCTCTCTCACATTGGCTAATGTTCATGAGTCCACCATCAGGAGAACACCTGAACAACAATCGTGTGCATGACAGGGTTGCAAGGAGAAAGCCACTGCTCTCCAAAAAACTTGCTGCTTGTCTGCAGTTTGCTAAAGATCACATGGACAAGCCAGAAGGCTATTGGAAAAATGTTTTGTGGATGGCTGAGCCCAAAATAGAACAATTTGGTTTAAATGAGAAGCGTTAAGTTTGGAGAAAGGAAAACACTGCATTCCAGCATAACAACCTTATCCCATCTGTGAAACATGGTGGTGGTAGTATCGTGTTTTGGGCTTGTTTTGCTGCATCTGGGCCAGGACGGCTTGCCATCATTGATGGAGCAATGAATTCTGAATTATACCAGGGAATTCTAAAGGAAAATGTCAGGACATCTGTCCATGAACTGAATTTCAAGAGAAGGTGGGTCATGCAGCAAGACAATGACCCTAAGCACACAAGTCGTTCTACCAAAGAATGGTTAAAGAAGAATAAAGTTCATGTTTTGGAATGGCCAAGTCAAAGTCCTGACCTTAATCCAAACAAAATGTTGTGGAAGGACCTGAAGCGAGCAGTTCATGTGAGGAAACCCACCAACATCCCAGAGTTGAAGCTGTTCTGTATGGAGGAATGGGCTAAAATTCCTCCAAGCCGGTGTGCAGGACTGATCAACAGATAGCGGAAACATTTAGTTGCAGTTATTGCTGCACAAGGGGGTCACACCAGATACTGAAAGCAAAGGTTCACATACTTTTGCCACTCACAGATATGTAATATTGGATCATTTTCCTCAATAAATAAATGACCAAGTATAATATTTTTGTCTCATTTGTTTAACTGGGTTCTCTTTATCTACTTTTAGGACTTGTGTGAAAATCTGAGGATTGTTTTATGCCATATTTTTGCAGAAATATAGAAAATTCTAAAGGATTCACAAACTTTTAAGCACCACTGTGTGTGTGTGTGTGTGTGTGTGTATGTGTATATATATATATATATATATATATATATATATATATATATATATATATATATACACACACGTACATACGTACGTACGCTCGCTATGTATGTATGTATATATATATATATGGCGACACGGTGGTGTAGTGGTTAGCGCTGAAGGTCCGGGTTCGAGCCCCGTGGCCAGCGAGGGCCTTTCTGTGCGGAGTTTGCATGTTCTCCCCGTGTCCATGTGGGTTTCCTCCGGGTGCTCCGGTTTCCCCCACAGTCCAAAGACATGCAGGTTAGGCTAACTGGTGACTCTAAATTGACCGTGAGTGTGAATAGTTGTCTGTGTCTATGTGTCAGCCCTGTGATGACCTGGCGACTTGTCCAGGGTGTACCCCGCCTTTCGCCCGTAGTCAGCTGGGATAGGCTCCAGCTTGCCTGCGACCCTGTAGAACAGGATAAAGCGGCTACAGATAATGAGATGAGATTTTATATATAATCTCCCTCATATATACACACGTATATCTCCCTTATATATATATATATGGAGATATATATCGTAATAATCTTTAGGATTAGTGTGTATTAGTCCTATATTTTAAGCTTGGTGTTTATTTAATGTTTATTGCTGCATCATGGGTTTGAGAGTAACACAATTTCAATCTTCTGTATGTCC
The DNA here is from genome assembly GCF_027579695.1 of Neoarius graeffei. Classification (NCBI taxonomy): domain Eukaryota; kingdom Metazoa; phylum Chordata; class Actinopteri; order Siluriformes; family Ariidae; genus Neoarius; species Neoarius graeffei. Next base: position 57,192,835 of record NC_083575.1, on the reverse strand, counting down.
TGTACATATTGCAGGATTGACAATAAAGTAGACTTTGACTTAAGCACAGTGAAATTCCTCTTTGCATTTAACCCATCTGAAGCAGTGAACAAATGCATACACACGCGTGAGCAATAAGCACGCTCACATACCCAGAGCACTGGGCAGCTATGCTACAGCGCCTGGAGAGCAGTTGGGGGCTAGGTGCCTTGCTCAAGTGTACTTCAGCCCAAATCCGCCCCATGTTAGCCTAACCTGCATGTCTTTGAACTGTGGGGGAAATCAGAGCACCTGGGGGAAACTCATGCAGACACGGGAAGAACATGCAAACTCCACACAGAAAGGCCCCCATTGGCTGCGGGGCTCAAACCCAGAACCTTCTTGCTGTGAGGTGACAGTGCTAACCACTACACCACCGTGCTGTTTTTCCATATTTTGACTATTTTCTACATTGTAGAACAATACTGAAGACATCAAAACTACGGACTAACAGATGGAAAATATATATATGTTATTTACCAGCTGGGAGGTCCGTATGGTGAAATGCCGTGACCGAGGTCTTGAAAGTACTGAGCAAGGCCCTCTGGGCTGAGGTCAGTGTTCAAGGCCGAGGTCACGGTATTTCACCATGCGGACCGACCTTAAGCTGGTAAAATGATATATTTTTTCTTTACCAAATTCTAACAGAAAACGAGAGCGCCCGAAAGAGAAAACTGAGCCGAGCCGCCATTTTGAATCCTCATTCACGTCTGTAATGCAAATTGCTTCTTCCTCGGTATACAAGTGCACTTCCATGGCAGGAAAAAAACGACATTTTGCCACCTATGTAGTCCCCTATTTATACAAAATTGAGTCATTCAGGATCCAGCCATGTTTTTGCTCGGCGTTAGCAAGTTAGAGGTTTTAGCTTTCTCCTGAAATGTTTTATTTTATTTCTTCTTCCTCAGGGTAGTAAAACTCGCTTTCGCTGTGAACACTGTCGTTATCACTATCCATGCTGTAAAATTAATGCTATTCTCCTGAGAAATGCTGGCAAAAATTTATAAGATTTTTGATAATCTCAATCTTATAAAAAAAAAAGATAAATGTTGACAAAAAATTCTACTATGTTTGTTGTTCTGAACGAGCGAGTCACCAGAAGTCTGTAACCTGGGTCCATACTGTAGGATACAGACCCGCTCGCCAGCCAATCAGAGCGCAAGATTTGGACCGCGAAAAAAATAAATGTTATTTACCAGCTGGGAGGTCCTTATCGTGAAATGCCGTGACCGAGGTCGTGAAAGTACTGAGCGAGGCCCTCTGGGCTGAGGTCAGTATTCAAGGCCGAGGTCACGGTATTTCACCATATGGACCGACCTTAAGCTGGTAAATAATATATTTATTTTTTACTTTACCAAATTCTAACAGAAAACGAGAGCACCCGAAAGGGAAAACCAAGCTGAGGTGAGCCGCCATTTTGAATTCTTATTCACGGCTGTAATGCAAATGGCTTCTTCCTCAGTATACAAGTGCACTTCCATGGCAGGAAAAAAACGACATTTTGCCACCTATGTAGTCCCCTATTTATACAAAATTGAGTCATTCAGGATTCAGCCATGTTTTTGCTCGGTGTTAGCAACAGTTACAGGTTTTTTAAATAATATATTTATTTTTTTCTTTACCAAATTCTAACAGAAAACGAGAGCGCCCGAAAGGGAAAACCGAGCCGAGCCGCCATTTTGAATCCTCATTCACGGCTGTAATGCAAATTGCTTCTTCCTCGGTATACAAGTGCACTTCCATGGCAGGAAAAAAACGACATTTTGCTGCTTATGTAGTCCCCTATTTGTACAAAATTGAGTCATTCAGGATCCAGCCATGTTTTTGCTCGGCGTTAGCAAGTTAGAGGTTTTAGCTTTCTCCTGAAATGTTTAATTTAATTTTGTTTTCTCAGGGTAGTAAAACTCGCTTTCACTATGAACACTGTCGTTATCACTATCCAAGATGTAAAATTAATGCTATTTTGAATCCTCATTCATGGCTGTAATGCAAATTGCTTCCTCCTCGATATACAAGTGCACTTCCATGGCAGGAAAAAAAACATTTTGCCTCCTTTGTAGTGCCCTATTTATACAAAATTGAGTCATTCAGGATTCAGCCATGTTTTTGCTCGGCGTTAGCAACAGGTTTTAGCTTTCTCCTGAAATGTTTTATTTTATTTCTTCTTCCTCAGGGTAGTAAAACTCGCTTTCCCTGTGAACACTGTCATTATCGCTATCCACTATGTAAAATTAATGCTATTATGCTGAGAAATACTGGGAAAAATTTATAAGATTTTTAATAAAAATCTCATAAATCTTATAAAAAAGATAAATGTTGACACACATTGCTACTATTGTTGTTGTTGTTGTGAATGAGCGAGTCGCCAGAGGTCCGTACCATAGGATACGGACCCGCTCGCCAGCCAATCAGAGCACAGGATTTGATGGAAACCGGACCACGAAAAAAATAAATGGAGTTATGTGGTAAATAAAAAATGTTAATAAAGAAAATGTGTTTCATATTTTAGATTCTTCAAAGTAGCCACCGTTTACCTTGATGACGCTTTGTACACTATTGGCGTTATCTTTGAATTGAATTGAATTTATTTTTATTGAACTGAATTTATTTTTATTTCGAACATGTATAAAAAATGTATGTAACTATTTGTACATACAAAAGAAAGAAAACGAGAAATAAAAAAATAAATAAAATAACATAAAGAGCTAAGACATTACAAAACACCGCACATTGTTCGAAAAATCTTAACCAGCTTCATGAGGTAGTCACCTGGAATGCTTTTCAGTTAACAGTTGTGCCTCGTCAAAAGTCAATTAGTGCAATTTCTTGCCTTCTTAATGTGTTTGAGATCAAACAGTAAATAGTAAATAATAAAAATACAGTAAATAACCCTATTTCACAATTGTAGTAATCCATATTATTTTTCTCGCGGTCCGGTTTCCATCAAATCCTGCGCTCTGATTGGCTGGCGAGAGGATCCGTATCCTATGGTACGGACCCCGGTTACGGACCTCTGGCGACTCGTTCGTTCAGAACAACAACAAACATGGTTGCAATTTTTGTCAACATTTGTCTTTTTTATAAGATTTATTTATAAGATTTTTATCAAAAATCTTATAAATTTTTGCCAGCATTTCTCAGCATAATAGCATTAATTTTACAGCATGGATAGCGATAACGACAGTGTTCACAATGAAAGCGAGTTTTACTACCCTGAGGAAGAAGAAATAAAAGAAAACATTTCAGGAGCAAGCTAAAAACCTGTAACTGTTGCTAACGCCGAACAAAAACATGGCTGAATCCTGAATGACTCAATTTTGTATAAATGGGGGACTACATAGGCGGCAAAATGTCGTTGTTTTTTTTTTTTTTCCTGCCATGGAAGTGCACTTGTATCCCGAGGAGGACGCAATTTGCATTACAGCTGTGAATGAGGATTCAAAATGGCAGCGCAGCTCGCCTCGGCTCGATTTTCCCTTTCAGGTGCTCTCGTTTTCTGTTAGAATTTGGTAAATAAAAAATATATTATTTACCACCTTAAGGTCGGTCTGTATGGTGAAATACTGTGACCTCGGCCTTGAATACTGACCTCAGCCCAGAGGGCCTCAGTCAGTACTTTCAAGACTTCGGTCACGGTATTTCATGACAAGGACCTCCCAGCTGGTAAATAACATATATTTATGTCAAGAACCACTCAACTAAGTAAAGAGAAACGACACCATCATTACTTTAAGACATGAAATGTCTCTTAATTAATAAAAATAAACAAAAGCCATTGAATTAGGTGTGCCCTAACATTTTTGTGAGTGTGTGAGAGAGAGAGACAGAGAGAGTGTATCTGAATATATGTATGTATGTAGCTCAAAGTGGAAATGAGGCTCTTTTGAAATGTATCAGAGAAACACATTTTGTCCCCCTGAGAGAGAGAGGCAGTCAAGCTTGACAGCTATTTGGGTTTGCTTGGTTACCTGTACTGTACCTCTTTCTCTCTCGCATTCCCTCCTGATCACCCCATTCATCATCTGCAGTGGCCGTCTCTTTACCCAATCTCTGCTTTATTATTTTAGCTAGTTTGACACCATGCCGCAGCACTAGCTGACGGCCCGACCGTCCCAGATGAATGATCTCAGATGGCACAGAAAGATGGAAAGCTTGAAGTACCATTGTCAGAGAAAAGTCTTTCTATTATATTAGGAAAGTGGTCTCTCGAATACTCTCGACCATTTTTCTGTTTCATTTTTGTACTTACTTTGCAAGGACTATTGCTATCTCATCTCATTATCTCTAGCCGCTTTATCCTGTTCTACTGGGTCGCAGGCAAGCTGGAGCCTATCCCAGCTGACTACGGGCGAAAGGCGGGGTACACCCTGGACAAGTCACCAGGTCATCACAGGGTTGACACATAGACAACCATTCACAATCCCATTCACACCTACGGTCAATTTAGAGCCACCAGTTAACCTAACCTGTATGTCTTTGGACTGTGGGGGAAACCGGAGCACCCGGAGGAAACCCACGCGGACACGGGGAGAACATGCAAACTCCGCACAGAAAGGCCCTCGCCGGCCACGGGGCTCGAACCCGGACCTTCTTGCTGTGAGGCGACAGCGCTAACCACTACACCACCGTGCCACCGGACTATTGCTATTCTTAAAAAAAAGCTGTCAAGTTAACATCACTGTTGTAATTGGTCAGAGTTTTTCTCCTAACAATATATTTCGACAGATTATTGTTCATTTATTTTTGCTTTGTCATTTTAATGTTATCTTGTCACGTAGTCTCAGTGGAAATATTTTGTTGACCATAGACTAAGGAGACAACAGGTAAAATGTTAGTTTTTCTCTTGTGATTTTATCTCTATAATGTCTATATTGCTGCTGTTATGTGTAGAATTTGCCATCAGCCCCAAAATCCTCAGTGCTTTCAGTCACTGGTATAATTCTTTGTAAAGAGCCAGTGGTCCTTTGGTGTATATAAAATACCATTTTGTAAACCAGCCACTGCTTGTGCACATAAAATGAACCTCGTCTCTGTGCCTCAGATGTCTAATAATCAATGATTCTCTTTGAAACCTCGGCCTGTCAAATACTGCATTCATCCTTCCTGCTGATGAGCCGTATTACTGATGCATTCTCAAACCCGTTCACAGCGACTGAAGGTAATCACGTTATTTGATTCAGGGATGAAGTGCAAATAATGATCTTGCTGTCAGAATGTTGCCAGTTATGCACCTTATCCAGATGCTGATTGCAAAAATCAGTGGCATTATTTCCGTACAAGCTGAACTGTTTTTTTGTTTTTTTTTAATCTGTTAGGAAATTTTGTTGATGCCGATTGGAACAACACTTAAAGCATATACGCAGAGCCATGGCCTCACTTTCGTTTATAAATGCCTTGAGACCTCAAGAATGGCACAGGAATAGTTTTAAACATTAACAATAAATCTCATCTCATCTCATTATCTCTAGCCGCTTTATCCTTCTACAGGGTCGCAGGCAAGCTGGAGCCTATCCCAGCTGACTACGGGCGAAAGGCGGGGTACACCCTGGACAAGTCGCCAGGTCATCACAGGGCTGACACATAGACACAGACAACCATTCACACTCACATTCACACCTACGGTCAATTTAGAGTCACCAGTTAACCTAACCTGCATGTCTTTGGACTGTGGGGGAAACCGGAGCACCCGGAAGAAACCCACGCGGACACGGGGAGAACATGCAAACTCTGCACAGAAAGGCCCTCGCCGGCCACGGGACTCGAACCCGGACCTTCTTGCTGTGAGGCGACAGCGCTAACCACTACACCACCGTGCCGCCCAACAATAAATCTAATATAGTAATTTTTACGATTAAAGTGATTCATATAGGTAGCAGTCTAAGTGAATGACCTTGATGTCCGTGACATCACAGCAGGAAGTCTATAGGTCTCCTCGCCGTTTCCGCTATACTAAAACACAGAGCTGACTGCAACTCTGATCCTCCATTTTGAGCTAATTTATCGTCATGCCACATAGATGTGTTGCAAGCCAGTGCAGCAACATGACAGAAGGTGGATTTACGTTGCATTCATGGCCCAAGAATGTTCAAACTGCAAAGATTTGGACACGTTTTGCGAGAAGTTCACGGGCACATTGGGCGCCTTCAAAGTTGTACAAATACAATATTGTGTATTTAAGTTACCGGTATAAGATTATTTAATTTGCTTCAGAATGTGATTGTCTCAGTTCATCTGATTATTTAATTAGCCTTGTACGTTTTATCAGTGAAGAAAATGCATGCATGTACATGTACAGTTAGGTCCATAAATATTTGGACAGAGACAACATTTTTCTAATTTTGGTTCTGTACATTACCACAATGAATTTTGAACAAAACAATTCAGATGCAGTTGAAGTTCAGACTTTCAGCTTTAATCCAGTGGGTTGAACAAAATGATTGCATAAAAATGTGAGAAACTAAAGCATTTTTTTAAACACAATCCCTTCATTTCAGGGGCTCAAAAGTAATTGGAGAAATTAAATAATTATGAATAAAATGTTCATTTCTAATACTTGGTTGAAAACCCTTTGTTGTCAATGACTGCCTGAAGTCTTGAACTCATGGACATCACCAGACGCTGTGTTTCCTCCTTTTTAATGCTCTGCCAGGCCTTTACTGCAGCGGTTTTCAGTTGCTGTTTGTTTGTGGGCCTTTCTGTCTGAAGTTTAGTCTTTAACAAGTGGAATGCATGCTCAATTGGGTTGAGATCAGGTGACTGACTTGGCCATTCAAGAATATTCCACTTCTTTGCTTTAATAAACTCCTGGGTTGCTTTGGCTTTGTTTTGGGTCATTGTCCATCTGTATTATGAAACGCCGACCAATCAGTTTGGCTGCATTTGCCTGGATTTGAGCACACAGTATGTCTCTGAATACCTCAGAATTCATCCGGCTGCTTCTGTCCTGTGTCATATCATCAATAAACACTAGTGACCCAGTGCCACTGGCAGCCATGCATGCCCAAGCCATCACACTGCTTCCGCTGTGTTTTACAGATGATGTGGTATGCTTTGGATCGTGAGCTGTACCACGCCTTCGCCATACTTTTTTCTTTCCATCATTCTGGTAGAGGTTGATCTTGGTTTCATCTGTCCAAAGAATGTTCTTCCAGAACTGTGCTGGCTTTTTTAGATGTTTTTTAGCAAAGTTCAATCTAGCCTTTTTATTCTTGAGGCTTATGAGTGGCTTGCACCGTGCAGTGAACCCTCTGTATTTACTTTCATGCAGTCTTCTCTTTATGGTAGATTTGGATATTGATGCGCCTACCTCCTGGAGAGTGTTGTTCACTTGGTTGGCTGTTGTGAAGGGGTTTCTCTTCACCATGGACATTATTCTGCAATCATCCACCACTGTTGTCTTCTGTGGGCGTCCAGGTCTTTTTGCATTGATGAGTTCGCCAGTGCTTTCTTTCTTTCTCAGGATGTACCAAACTGTAGATTTTGCCACTCCTAATATTGTAGCAATTTCTCGGATGGGTTTTTTTCTGTTTTCGCAGCTTAAGGATGGCTTGTTTCACCTGCATGGAGAGCTCCTTTGACTGCATGTTTTCTTCACAGCAAAATCTTCCTAATGCAAGCACCACACCTCAAATCAACTCCAGGCCTTTTATCTGCTTAATTGAGAATGACATAACGAAGGAATTTCCCACACCTGCCCATGAAATAGCCTCTGAGTCAATTGTCCAATTACTTTTGGTCCCTTTAAAAACAGGGTGGCGCATGTTAAGGAGCTGAAACTCCTAAACCCTTCATCCAATTTTAATGTGGATACCCTCAAATGAAAGCTGAAAGTCTGGACTTTATGTCCATGTCCATTATATAACTATAACTTGAATATGTTTCAGTAAACAGGTAAAAAAAAAACAAAATTTGTGTCAGTGTCCAAATATATATGGACCTAACTGTATGTTGCATAAGTTATAACACCTATCCTGTTTTAATGAGAGTCAACCCACAATGAAGTCAAATCAGTCTTAGTTGAGCAAGTCGGTAACAGTATTTCTTACTTTCACCATAAATTTTTATTTATATGACTTTGGTCTATAGCTGTAAAAGGCCTCTGCCTTAAAACCGGTTACTGCAGTGACGTCATGCACTCAGGGCTGGCTGGCTCAGCGGGGCAGCTCGAATGCCAACTTTGTGGTCGATTTTAACTCTCAAAAATACATTTTTTAAAAATTCCCATTTATGCATCATACAAGAGTCAAGGATGGAGATGCTATCCACTCAGAAATTTATTTAAAAATAAAGGTTCTGTGTATCTCCTTTAACTGCTTTCTGTGCTGTCCAAGTGACAGGGTTATCTTCATTACAAACACAGTACTATTTGTTAAGCTAACTGAAAGTTTTATGGCAGTGTTTCAGCTTAGCCCACTATTTGGTCAGCTCCTGTCTCTTTGCACTGCTCATTAGAAGCTGCTTCCTGTGCTGTATAATTTTAATCAGCTTCTATTATGCACAGATTCGCTTTTAATGGAGCTGGTTTTTAGATTTTTAGATGTTGAACTGTAAAACTATAGTGTCATTTATATAGCAGTTTCTCTACTTGACATTTGTATTTAATTTCAAAATCTTTGAAAGTTCAGTTGTTTAGTATTTCAATATTAAAGGAAAATCTGCTTGGGAGTTAAAGTTGGCCCTATATTTCAATTGGCCTATTAAGAGCAGTCTTATTTTTGTCTCTCCTGTGGATGTGTTAGTCCACACGAGAAGTACTGTGGTTCTGGAATAAGTGATCAGGGGAAAATATGGCAGATGAAAAAGAAGAAAGGGTTTTCCTATCTGCAGGCACCATGTGTCCTTCCCTCAGTGACTTGCAGTAGTTGCACAGGTTCATTAATTGAGGAGAAAGGTGGCGTCCTACATACCTTTTCTACCTGCTATATATAGGGCACCCTAAATATGCTTATTAGAGCCATGATTTACGATGTCCTGCCATCCTGGCTGCTTTAAGTTGGTACAGAGACAAAAGCAGACTCAGCCCTCTGTTGCAGAAGTAAGTGAAGTTTTCAAGGACCAGCAGTCAGATTTATACAATAGACAAACTCTGTGCTGAAGGAAGTACCAGTGCTCAGAGATGTCCAGAAGCGCCGGCGACCAGCGTTTTTCTCCGCCTGCACAGATGGTCTGTGCGGGCTATTCAATCCCAGAAAAAATAAAAACTTGCCTTTCAGTGCTCAAGCAATTTATATTGTCTCCGCTCCCCATAATTTGCTGCAAATCCAATTATTCCACCACAAAATTGTCTTCCGGGTCTAACATGACTGGAAGCGACGCCATATTTGTTGATCGATTCTCGCGCTCTGATTGGCTGACTTGGGAGTACAGGATACCTCACATGCAGATCCTCAGCAAGGCTAACTCCACAAGCGTGGAGTCCATGATCCTCCATCGTGTCCTCTGATGAACTGGACATGTCATCCGAATGCCCCGGATGGTCCTCTACAGAGAACTCACAGAAGGGGCCCACTCCTGTGGAAGACCTAAGAAGCGTTGGAAGGACTTCTTGAAGTGGTCCCTGCAGTTCTACAACATCCCTCCTGCCAACCTTGAGATCCTCGCCAAGGACTGCGTGAACTGGAAGCGGACTGTCCCAGGGAGTCCGCCACTTCGAGGAAGAATGGGCCAGGCTGAGGGACGAGAAATGGGCCCAGCAACATCTTCAGCAATTCCTTCCCTTTGCTCCTGTGCCTGGTCCCTTCGCCTGCCGTTGTTGTCCCAGGATCTGCCAGTCTGGGATCGGACTTCTCTCTCATGAGCAGGCGCATGAGAGACGGCGACAGACGGCAACAACCCCAGCAGCAGCAAGACCTGGGAAGGCAAAGAAGACAACGAAGAGGAGGACCTTGTTATTGTTGAACATTGACAGACAGTCATAACAACAAGGTTAGTAATTTATTAGCTGAGAATGCACCAAAAAGCATGTCAATTTCAAAATTTTCTGGGGGAGCATGCCCCCAGACCCCCCCTAGCATGAGCACACCTTTGGCGCCAGAAATTCCAGAGCTACCCACTACTTTTTTTTTTTTTTTTTAAAGCCAGAAACTTCAGATTTTCTGGAGAACCCTGAGTGCTAATCTTCTTTGGCATTGACTGGATGAGCCAGGTGAGAAGATTGATTCAACTCAACTTTGTCATTCTTCCACATACATAGTATAGAGAAGAACAAAATATTTTCTTATGGACCAAAGTGCATAGACGGTGCAAACAACAAATATCACGATAAAACAGTAAACATTAAATATTGCAAAAGCTGATAAAGAGCTGTGCAAACATCACATAACACGCCCTAACATAAGACGACATAAGACAACATAAAATAGCCTAACATACACATACACAGCATAACACAGGTTCAAGAAGAAATTCAGTTTTTTTGAGTACTAATATAAGGAGAAAATGTGATTTTCAGTTTGGAGTGTTTTATCTATTTGAGGATCTGCGAGAGTCTAAAATGCAGCATTCTTTATTTCTGTGATGACATTATTCTTAAAAGAAACATATTTGTACACCTTTTCAATTATTTCATATTATTCCCTGAGATGCTTTTGTAAAGTTTGTGCGGTGTTTGTTTGTTTTATTTATTTTAATTGGAGGAAAAAAGCCTTGGTTCCTTTTTTCTTCTGCCATTTTGATGTGGTATAAAACACTACAGGATAAAACAGGGTGATTTTGGGGGTGTGCCTTCCATGGGTGTAGGCCCCGTCCACACGAGTACGCGGCCTCACCCAATACGCTGTCGTTTTGAAAAAAATCTCCGTAAACACGGCGTCGTTTCGATTCACTGGAAACGACCCAAAACGCTGTAGTACATATGCCAGGCCTGTATGTGGTGCTGTGACGCCGCCACACCAATACACTAAAACCGGAAGAGAAGCCATGGAGCATGCGTATAAAGGTCACACGCTGTTTACAAAACAAGCTCATAACACGAGAAGTTTTGTTGCTCCTCGCAGTAATATAAAAGCAGAAGGTTTTGTTGTAGCAGCCGTAATAGACGGAGTTGTTTCTGCAGTACGAGCACAAGCCTGTAGTCCGCCGTTGTTGTTATGACGCGTCTAGCGGCGGTGGCTGAGGTTAAAGGTTAGAGAGGTGGGGCTTATACGTCATCGTTTCTGAAAAAATCCGCTTCGCCGTCCAGACGACTCCGGGCTATCCGGCGTTTTAGGATTTTCCCACTCTGGGACCCGTTTTCAAAAAATACCGGTTACACACCTCGAAAAAGCCAGCTCTGTCTGGACACGAGGCCGAAACGATAAAGTATTTATGCGGATTCGACAAAAACGTACTCATGTGGACGGGGCCATAGATTACAGAGTTGGATGTTAGCCAGTCTTAATGGATTGTTGAATCACAGGTTTTCTGATCTAGGCAGCCTAAAAGAAACTGACTGTGTTGTCTTATTTCAGAGTTTATTGGTAAGCACTCCAGATGCTCAAATGCATGTGCACAAGCACTGAAAAAAGTGAGTTTTTAATTATATATCTCCTTTAATGCAAGGTCCTTTTGCTGTAAACTTTTCATTTCTACAACAGAAATATACACTTTTCTCAGCATGTGGTTCACCTTTTCAGAATACTGATACCTGAGGCAAGACATGCACAAAGAGAAAGCTTTGAGTCAATTTTGTTAGAAAAAGACATCCCAGAGCCTGTTATCACACACGTGAGTGAGAACACAGCACATCATCACGTATTCCCGACTGAGTAATTATCCTGGTACCTTTACTCACATTCACAAAGCAGACACAATTGAAAAGCAGTCAGTAACTGATTAGCCTCTAAATTGCTTAGTTCGGATAAGTTGTGAGTTAGCTGTGGGGTGGAAAGGAAATCATGAGCGAGGCTGTAGGAATTAAATATTCCAAAGGAAATACAGACGTGCTTAAATATCATTCTTTCAGACATGATAGTGTTTTTCCTCTGCGAAGAGCCTTGTGGAGTATGCTTATAATCCACAGGTGAAGAATAACCAGTTTTAAGCAACATACTGCTTTGAATTTATGTGCAGTTGTTTGAGTTTCCGTCTGATTATGAAATCCTGTCATCAACTAAGTTAAAGCTCATAGGCAACGGTTTTAATTTTATGCACATTTGAAACTTTATATGTTAAAAAAAACCTCTGTAATTTTGTTCTGGTCCCAAGAAGTATTGTTAATAAGTAATAATTAAAATAAGTTATTGTGGATCGCGGCAAATTTCTGTTTGGCTATTTTTGTGACCACTTGGCGTGTGACGTCATTTAAGCCAAACAAATCGCTTGAGTTGAGTCCACTTCCGTTTACTTACATTGCCGTTCGGCTTGAGTGCAGATGTGCGTTCAGGAATTTCCAAAGACAAACCATGCCTTATTGTTGTGCACTGAACTATAACAACGGGACCGGTTCAGGAAGAAGTTTTTACCTTTTTCCGAGAGAGGAGAAGAGACAGAGAGGGTGGATTGGCTTTTTCCAGAAGAGGAGAAGAGGCGGAGTGAGTGGGTTGGCTTTTTCCGAAAAAGGAGACGAGACGGAGAGAGTGGATTGTGCGCGTGAAACAAAATCAAGCAGTCAAAGAAGAAACGGACCAGCAATGCTCAAGCAAAAAAGAGAAGATTGGAGGTAAACATTTTTACTTTTGCTTGCAATTGACAAGTCAAGAATCCTGAGGGATCCTGTACAATCATTGTGGAAATGAGACAAAGGGATATTTCCTCGCTTAGAGTCGGCTATAAATAGTATAATGCCGCGGATGGCAGGCTAATGTGGCCTACCAGCGCACTGTCAAGTCATCGTTACCTATATCCACTAGGGAGGGCAGTTTAATTATTCTTCAAAAGGGCTCTTATTTAGTATTACGACGAAAGTAAGAATTTATCATAACTACCAGGATAAATCATTTGGGCGCGAGTCTTGTTGAGGTCCGGGGTCACCGTGATCAGAGTTGGCCAAGTCGCTGTCCGATTCCAAGGCTGCACGGTCAAACCAGTGAGCCACATTCACCGATTGCTTCGCAACAGCCATAGGTTCATACATATATGATTTCACCTCTCGATATTTAATTTGGAGAGTTCCTACTTCAAAATCGCTATTGTTTTCAGACTTTTTACACAGCCTCTCACGACCAAAGTCTGTACGCGTGTGCTCGGTTCGCAGGTAAACACAGAGCTGCTCCTGGTCTGTTTGGCTTAAATGACGTCACGATGACGGTCCCCTGGCAGTGAAAGTGCGCATAAGTGAGATGTAAACAAACCTTCGGAAATTGGGCAAAAACAGTATATTTTAACCATTTTATTCAATTTTAGGGTGCAAATTAAACACTAGGAAAATTGAATTCGCTTTTTGGGTTGTTCTTCTAGACAATAAAGTTGATATTCTACGTTTCACCTCGGACCATTGCCTATGACCTTTAATAGTTAGACATGAGGTTTGATGAAGTTTGCCCACATGATGAGACGCACTTGATGCTCCTGGCTTGGGGCTGCAGTTCACTAGTAATCACAGTTCATGTGTCTCTTTATTTGCTGCAAATATCACAAGGTGAGAACATAAACAATGGCCATCTTTGGTATGTTTTTAAGAATTTGAAATGGTGGACTGGAGTGCAAACGCTTATCCATTCACATGCATTTATGTAAATTATTTGAGACATTAGTTCAGAAAGAAGTTTTCACAAACTTTAGTAGATTTATTTTATTTTTATTTACTTCGCTTGTCAGAGTTGAGAATTGACGATATGACCCAAAAGCAAGGTTGAAAAAAGAAAAACAATGTTTAACAATGAATAATGATGAAAGAAGAAGGAAGCGTTTATTCTCCACTTCAAATTTAAAATAGATGTGTCTTGTGTGTTCAGAGTCCATGTCACTAGTCAAAAGTGGTACCATATCGCGCCACTGCGAAGTTAGACATAACCAGTTCAACTTGTCTTAGATATAGCCAAAAATTAATCTTTAATGGTTAACTATTAAAAGGTAACTGTTATCACCATTCAGTCATGTCAGTTGCCTAGCGGGATAATTGTAAGCAAGAAATTTTATGTAACAGGACCTTTTTACCTCACCCATGACGGCGTAAGCAGGGCGAGGTATTGTAATCAGTGCAGTGTGTGTGTGTGTGTGTGTGTGTGTGTTTGTCTGTTAATCTAGCGTCTAGACGGTTGCACCAATTGACTTCAAATTTTCAGGGTAGGTGGACAATGGTCCGTAGATTACCTGATTAAATTTTGGGGGTAATCAGGTCAAAGTGAAGGTCAAGGTCACCGGAAAGGTCAGCCTTTCGGTCAAAATAACATTTTCCATTAGAACTCAAAAACGGTTGCCGATAGACAAATGTTTACTATTATGAGCATCTAGGAACTCCCATATGGCCTTTCATTTGGCACCATGATCTTTGACCTTGAGTGACCTTGAAAGGTCAAACTCAAGGTCACAGATTTTCAGAGGGCTGTAATTTGAAAGCGGTTGATGGTAGACAGATATTTACCATTATCAACTTATAGGAAGTGCCATATGGGCTTTCATTTGGCACCATGACCTTGAGTGACTTTGAAATGTCAAACTCAAGGTCATGGATTTTCATAGGACTATAACCTGACAGCTGATGATTGAGAAATATTACCATTATCAACATATAGGTATAAAATAAGTGCTGCCAGGCGAGGTTTGTTTTGCCTGAGAACACTTGTATTTGAATTTCCCTAGAATATAAATTAACATATTCAAGAATAAAAATAATTTTCTTGATTTTTTTTTTTTTTTTTCCTACAGCCCAGTTATTATTTAACACTTGTTCATTGAAGCCAAGGTGATTAACTGTTATTATTCACTGAACTTGAGGTGGATAATCGTTTTAGCATAAATACACAGGTGATTATTTAAAAAACTGTTAAATAATTTATATCAGTCTTCAAAAGCGGGATGCAAATGTAATGTGCGCAGACTTGTCGCTTATCTATGCCGAGTCACATAAAATACTTTGTTTTGATATAGATAAAATAAATCACAATTCCACCTTACCTTTGAATAGTTTTACACCAAACTTTGGAGCACCCGGAGGAAACCCACGTGCACACGGGGAGAACATGCAAACGCCACACAGAAAGGCCCTCGCCGGCCACGGGGCTCGAACCTGGACCTTCTTGCTGTGAGGCGACAGAGCTAACCACTACACCACCGTGCCGCCCCACTTTTAGACTAGTGCAAGAAAATAACTATTTTTGATTTCCTCGAATTGCTCTTTAACTATTTAATTACAGCAAACTAAAAAACGCTTTCCACACCAAAATGTTATCTCATCTCATTATCTCTAGCCGCTTTATCCTTCTACAGGGTCGCAAGCAAGCTGGAGCCTATCCCAGCTGACTATGGGCGAAAGGCGGGGTATACCCTGGACAAGTCGCCAGGTCATCACAGGGCCGACACATAGGTGGGGTTTACATTAGACCGTATCAGCGGATCATCAGATTAACGTTTTTAAAACGATTAGCGTGCACACAGCAACGCCAATACACGATTAGCGTGCACACAGCAACGCCAATACATGGATACGCTCGGCTCCGCAGGCATCCTGCGCTCCAAATCACTCCGCCCTGAACAGCGAGTGCCCTCTGGAGGGTGCGCACTCCGGCCCTGCGAAGCTCACACAGCGCGCGAGTGAAGTGCACGAGCAGTGATTCGGGACTGAGCCACTGTGTGTGTGATCTCAGTGCATGTTGGGCATGCGCGTCACTTACCACTTGCAAGTGGAAGGATGGCAAGCCTAAAGACAATCATAACTACACAATGGGCAGTATTTGCATCAGTATTTGCAGTATTTTCATACTTTTATACTCTTTAATGAAAGGTGATACAAGGCGGAAGTCCGTGCCGTTTTTCAGTAGTCGCGTCACATGATCAACGCCAACGAATCAGGAAGGTGGATGTCACAGTGACGTTGTCCAATGACGACGCCATCTAGAGCTCAGCACAGCGTATCCGCGTATTCTCAATGTTTACACAGCACCGGACCAGACACGATCTGGATTGAATACGTGGACCCTGGCGGATTCCCGTTTCCCGGCGTTTCCAGGCGTTTTAATGTAAACGGACAGTGCATCCGCGAAGAAAACGAGACAGATACGGTCTAATGTAAACTTGGCCATAGACAAAGACAACCATTCACACTCACACCTACGGTCAATTTAGAGTCACCAGTTAACCTAACCTGCATGTCTTTGGACTGTGGGGGAAACCTAGTCTGGTTAACACCAGACCATATCACAAGTGAAATATGGTCTGGAATCCGCCTATTGAATTTCTCGTAGGGGAGGTGTGGTTTACGATTGTCAATGGCCGTTTATTGGACGTTGCGAATGTCTATCATTTGGCGTATACGTAGCCCATGGCCAATCATGGCAGTTGTACTCGGTGACGTAGTTAGAGCGGCGAAGAAGACGAAGAGGTGAAGAAAGACTGTAACGCCAAACGCTGTTCTTTTTTTAAAACAAACTTTCGCTCTAAACTATTCAGAACAGTGTCTAAAGCTTGATCGAAAGTTTGGTTCGTATCGCTCGCCGCCATGTTAAATGTGATCCGTAAACAGTCCCAAATAAACTACAAGCTTCTGTTTGTCGAGTAGTACGCGTCACCGTCTTTCCACCCCTCCCCACTCTCTGATTGGCTCCCTAACTCAAGCGAGCCTTTAGACCATAGTTTCCATGCTGTCTTTTCAGATCGGAACGATTGTGCAAAGCAGCATGGGATTTCCCAGGCTAGGGGAAACCGGAGCACCCGGAGGAAACCCACGCGGACACGAAGAGAACATGCAAACTCCACACAGAAAGGCCCTCGCCGGCCACGGGGCTCGAACCCGGACCTTCTTGCTGTGAGGCGACAGTGCTAACCACTATACCACCGTGCCGCCCCAAAATGTTATCTCATCTCATTATCTGTAGCCGCTTTATCCTTCTACAGGGTCGCAGGCAAGCTGGAGCCCATCCCAGCTGACTACGGGCGAAAGGCGGGGTACACCCTGGACAAGTCACCAGGTCATCACAGGGCTGACACATAGACACAGACAACCATTCACACTCACATTCACACCTACGGTCAATTTAGAGTCACCAGTTAACCTAACCTGCATGTCTTTGGACTGTGGGGGAAACTGGAGCACCCGGAGGAAACCCACGCGGACACGAAGAGAACATGCAAACTCCACACAGAAAGGCCCTCGCTGGCCACGGGGCTCGAACCCGGACCTTCTTGCTGTGAGGCGACAGTGCTAACCACTATACCACCGTGCCGCCCCAAAATGTTATCTCATCTCATCTCATCTCATTATCTGTAGCCGCTTTATCCTTCTACAGGGTCGCAGGCAAGCTGGAGCCTATCCCAGCTGACTACAGGCGAAAGGCGGGGTACACCCTGGACAAGTCGCCAGGTCATCATAGGGCTGACACATAGACACAGACAACCATTCACACTCACATTCACACCTACGGTCAATTTAGAGTCACCAGTTAACCTAACCTGCATGTCTTTGGACTGTGGGGGAAACCGGAGCACCCGGAGGAAACCCACGCGGACACGGGGAGAACATGCAAACTCCACACAGAAAGGCCCTTGCTGGCCCCGGGGCTCGAACCCAGGACCTTCTTGCTGTGAGGCGACAGCGCTAACCACTACACCACCGTGCCGCCCCCCAAAATGTTATGGTGTATTGAAATGTTATGGTGTATACTGTATGGAAGGGTATTTATGATGGAGAATAATTACTCAGTTCATTTTGGCAATAGCAAAAAATTGTTAAAGAATTGTGGACGGAAACACTCTTTTGGGAACTTAAAATATTCTGTAGAGAGCCAAACATACGGTACTATTTCTAGGGTATCACTGTAAAGAACCATTTCTGGCATCTTTCTTTTGTAAGTGCGTATTTAGTTGCCTGAAGACAGCCTGTACTACACAACGTTAAACATGCAAAGCGAGGTTCAAAAACATGCAAGTGATATCGCAAAAACAGGAATCAACACAAAAGAAGCCAAATGTAATCATGTTTCAGTGCCACACAACAACCAGCACTGACTCAACGGAAACCATCTGGATGAAGCTGAAAGACTGGGTCACATTGGAGAGTAGAATAAAAGTAGACGATGTTCTGACTTTGGGAGAGATGTTTACATGTGTTAAGGTTATATACCAGTTTGGAATAGAGCCTTTCTTTTTAAAGGTTATTAAAAAGTTTAATGGTGTATCACTTCTCCCATTTACTATCAGTCTTGGTCCTGTTCTGTCAGCAGTCATGTCTTGCAAAATTCCTCACATATGTTGGCAAGATAAACAGCAGCAGTGTTTGGCACTGACTGAAAGCTACACAAATAGAAATGGCTCTGATGTAAGCTGAGAAAACACTGAACCCATGGAGTTGAAGTAAAACAATAAATGAAGTGGATACACACAGATAACCTTACACAAAGAAGATAAATATAATATGATATGATATACTCCATCCTTTGCATTTTTCAGATGTGTTTCAGAGCAGACAGCTTGGACTGAAATTTGTCATTGTGACACATTGAAGAAAGTTTGATTAAATCTGTATCAAGCCCCTAGCGATGGAAATCTGTGTGTTCACATATTTATAGTGGTGGAGAATTCTTCTTCATTATTTCTCTCCGTGTGTCAGAGCTGAACTGACTCCCAACTCCCACTCCGGCTCATTGTACATTGTGCACTTCTGTGCGCGCAGTGGAATCTCCAGCTGGAGGGAGGAGCTGCGCTTCGCAGACTGACGTCCAAGAAACCTCCACTCCTGCTGGGCAACCCCCAACCTCAAAGCGTTCTCCTCGAGCCTTTTGAAGGAGCGACATTATGGTGAAGATGAAGCACTCCTTCTGCTCAGTCTGGATGCTAGCAGACACACACAGCAGGAATGCCAGTGACACCAGTCTCTAATGAGCCTGCTAATGGCCTGTCACATCCTTAAATGACCCATTACTGATACCCAATCACTGCCTGTAAATATAACAGTATTGATTTTTTTTTTTTTCTTTTCTGATGCATCATCTCGGGATTGACCAGACAGGAGTATTATTAGCTGGCATGCATTATGACTGAATCAGATATCTAGTTATTTATTACTTTGTTTCATCTGGTTTATAAGGAAATGAAATGAATAAATATCTAAGGAAGCTAGACTTTTTACATTCTTAGCTACAGGTCCATTTAACAACTTTTCCTCGTTCCAACTAGTTCTGTTCCACATTGAGCATCTCACCTGCATAGCTAATGAAGATAAACTAGGTAATTACATTTTGGCAGGGTGGACGGCTGCGGGGATAAATTTATCTCCGCATTGACAGTATGGGGTCGGGTGTGCACGGCCAGCCGCATGCAAGGGATTGAGTTCTTCCTACTGCAGCTGGTATTTGGGGCAGCCTTGCTGTTCAGATCATGTACTGAACATAATCGCATGATGATGTGCACAAAATGCATGGAAACCTTGGTAATCTGGTTATGTTGAAGAAAGTCTAACTATTGTTGGCCATTGTAGAAAACAAGATCCAGCACACACATGAGCGTTGTTCTCGGAATGTAATAGTGTAGCATCATTTTATTTATTTATTTATTTATGAGTTTGTAGACGTTTGTCGTGTTGCTCAAAAAAATGCATATGTACCGTATATGTACAGTATCAGTCAAAAGTTTGGACATGCCTTCTAATTCAATGATTTGTCTTTATTTTTATTAAATAAAAGATCTCAAATGCATTAAGAAGGCAAGAAATTGCTCTAATTAACTTTTGATGAGGCACAGCTATTAATTGAAAAGCATTCCAGGTGACGACCTCATGAAGCTGGTTAAGATAATGCCAATAGTGTACAAACCGTCATCAAGGTAAATGCTGGCCACTTTGAACAGTCTAAAATAGGAAACATTTTGGGGGTTTTTAACACTTTTTTGTTTACCACATAATTCCATATATGTTCCATATGTTATTTCATAGTTTCAATGTCTTCAGTATTGTAGAAAATAGTCAAAATACAGAAAAAGAAACCTCTGAATGAATAGTTGTGTCCAAACTTTTGACTGGTACTGTACATGTGGCATGCTAAAGAGCCAGTGGGCTTCGAAAGGTCTTACTGATAAGGGGTAGGTTTCCCAAAAGCCTCTTAACTGTAAGAGCATCTTAATTAGGAGAGACAGCATTCATTGTGCTGCTCGCTCTACCATTTAACGATGATCTTTGTCCTGCGATGCTTTTGGGAAACTCAGGCCAAGTTTACATTAGACCGTATCTGTCTCGTTTTCTTCGCGGATGCACTGTCCGTTTACATTAAAACGCCGGGAAACGGGAATCCGCCAGGGTCCACGTATTCAATCCAGATCGTGTCAGGTCCGGTGCTGTGTAAACACTGAGGATACGCGGATACGCTGTGCTGAGCTCTAGCTGGCGTCGTCATTGGACAACGTCACTGTGACATCCACTTTCCTGATTCGCTGGCGTTGGTCATGTGACACGACTGCTGAAAAACGGCGCGGACTTCCGCCTTGTATCACCTTTCATTAAAGAGTATAAAAGTATGAAAATACTGCAAATACTGATGCAAATACTGCCCATTGTGTAGTTATGATTGTCTTTAGGCTTGCCATCCTTCCACTTGCAAGTGGTAAGTGATATGCGCTGGGATCACACACACAGCGGCTCAGTCCCGAATCATTGCTTGTGCACTTCATTCGCGCGCTGTGTGAGCTACGCAGGGCCGGAGTGCGCACCCTCCAGAGGGCACTCGCTGTTCAGGGCGGAGTGATTTGGAGCGCAGGATGCCTGTGGAGCCGAGCGTATTCGTGTATTGGTGTTGCTGTGTGCACGCAAATCGTGTATTGGTGTCGCTGTGTGCACACTAATCGTTTTAAAAACGTTAATCTGATGATCTGCTGATACGGTCTAATGTAAACCCCACCTCAGGCCAGAGCGGTAATATGAATATAAATGGACTAGGTAAGGAATAAAATGGTTTAGGATGTGTTGCTGTAGGAAAATAATCAGCGATGGAGTGGTGTTGTGTTACCAGTCCAAAGTTGGTATTTTCCTATAACAGCATGCTCTAGTGTGTTTTTATTCTATCCACATTCACTGGATATGAGCAATCATGCGCTCTGATTGGCTACTCTACTACTAGGCTATCAGCTCATATACCATGAGTAGAGAAAAACAAAATGGCTGAGCATGTTGTTGAACCAACTGAGGATGAAATAAAAATACACGAAAAGAAAACCCCAAAAAAGCAACAAAATATGGAATAAAAGTATTTGATGGTAAGAACGTGTCCCTTTTTTTCAATAATTATTAACCCCGCCGACAGTAGTCGGAGGGGTTATTATTTTCACCTGCGTCAGTCTGTGTGTGTGTGTGTATCCGGCTGTCTGTCTGTCTGTCTGTCTGTGTGTCTGCAAGATATCTCAAGAACCAATGGATCGATTTGGACCAAATTTTGTACATGTTGCCAATCACCCAGGAAGGAAACCATTAAATTTTGAAGGTCAAAGGTCAAGGTCATGGCAGAACTTCGAAATTTTCGCCCAATGTATTTTAATAGGGAAAAGGCGGGGTTTGCACTCGTTAGAGTGTCCCTGTCTAGTTATTATTATAGCATTTTCCACAAATTGCTACTGTCATTTCGCCGGATTGTTAAGCAGAAATGGTTTTGTTGGACATTTTGTACAAAGTTTTTATTGCTCGAATTTGCAAAAAATAAAAATGCTCCGTTTCTCAAAATCCAGTGAATGTGGATAGAATAAAAGTTATTCCACTCAATCTCGTCGTACGTGACTTGTAGCCGACTCAGTACTACGTCTCGTCGGCTATCAGCTCATGTACGACTCGATTTCATGGAGTAATTGTTAATTATTCCTCTTATACCAACAACTGACGCTGATTTTACAATTTTGTATTAATTTAAGAACCTCACATTATATTTTTTAATCATTTGATAGTTACATTTAATGTTGTGGAGCATCTGTGGCACAAATTAGTTCCTTTTATGACTTAAATTGTAACAGATATAGACACACTGATATTCTTTCACTGGCCTCCATCTTTTTGTCACATAACTGATGGCTTTCCCTATGGTGAAGAACATAAAGAAATAGCTTTACCTTAAAACCCTGACACCGACTGAAGTCTTCTTTTATAAATGTTAAATATCTCCTCAGAGAAAGCAAGATCTGTTACTTGGGTGTCCACTATCCAAATCCCTGTGAATGAGTTGTTACCAGAGAAATGATAATGTAGTAAAGGGGAACTGAAAGTAAATTTTTTTATTATCAAAATTCTATTTCTCTCATTTTATTAAATGTAGGAATGCATTTTTGATAGCTATTTTGTCACTGCTATAGCAAGTTATGAGTGTTTTGAAATATGCTCTGTAATATCAGTCCATATGTCAAAGCAATGGCTGTAAATGAGATTCGTTGAGACCTGTGCGAGACATCGTAGGACGGAAGTAAAACGTACAGCGGAAATCAAAGTGACCAACATCTGCCAACATTGTCAAAAGACACACACGCCCTCTTTCGAATGCTGATGTAATCAAGCCAGAAGTTTTGTTTGTTTTGATAGCAATCAGGAAAGTTTGAAAAAAGTAGGCAGTAATCGCCATGTAAACTCATTTTTGTGCAATATTTCGTTTGGAAAACAGTTTTCAAAATGGCGGCACTGACACCTGGCTGACACTTCATGTTTCGAAGTCTCGCACAAGTCTTGTGAAGATCGTGCGGATAAGCGACGCCTGCCGTGGACCAAACGAACTAAATTCAACATGGCTAAAAACCGAATAGACCGGTAAGTATAATATTTAATTGCAATTAGTTGCCAATACAAGTCACGATATAAGGTTACTAAAACCAAAAACGTAATTGAATAACATGTTAATTAAGAAATAAAGCAAGTTTAAAAATGACTTCAGTTCTCTTTTAATACAAGTGCATTATTATAAAGCTGAAATATGAATTTCAGCTGGTACTAGTGTCGGAGCTGTGCCGGTATAGGAAATTAATCAGCACCTTCTGACCAGTCAGATTCGAGAATTCAACAGCACTGCATTATAAATAGTTTCGAGGAAACATCTTGCTGCAATCATATTTTTCCCCCAGAAATGTTTTGGATGCAGACAGCAAAGACAGTTTAGATAAAGCAACTGCCTCCACACAAGAAGACCTGCTGTTGTGTGACTAGTGCAAAGTTACATAAACTGTCTTAGTCATGTCTGTTCTTTACAAAATTATTTGAACATCCAGATGGACATTTGGGTCTTTTCTCAAGACAAGGCTATTTTTCTGTTCTATCTCACCAGGCATCCTGTGTAATCTTGGACGCAATTTGATATTTTCCCCACTGAGTATTTACAATATGTAGCGCTTATACTGAGGGTCGACCCATTCAAAAAATGTTTGGTTATGCCTGCTTGTATAATGACACACACCATGTGTTCGTTGTACGTCATAAAGCAAACATCTCCGAGGATAAAACAAAATGTCATAAAACACAAATGTAAAAAGATGAGAAAATAAACATTTGATGTAATTGTGTTTTATGTAACATGTGGAGGTTTTCATCAGTGCTCTGGGTTTTTGGCAGTGAGGGAGAAATTCTAATCTGTGTTAATGCAAGAGGAACTAAAACCTGCGTGCTCATATCCATTACAGCACTGCAGCAGAGCTTTCAGTCACATTACACAATAGAGATGTATTAGACTCTAAGAAGCATGTACTTAAAACTTTTTTGAGATGCTTAACGGAATTTTTTACGTTAAAATTTAATATAGAGGAATTTGCGTCGTTGTAATGTTTGTCAACAGAAAGTTTTGCCTAACAGATAAGTCGTGATGAAATGCCCTTAGGTAGTTAGGCATAAAACAGTCATAACACAATACACAGATCATTATCTGTTTACTACTAGTTTGTAAGACAGAACTGCACTCTAGTTAATCATTCATTCGTCTTCAGTTACTGCTTTATCCTGCTCAGGGTTGTGGTGAATCCAGAGCACATGTATTGTGGAAATATTGAGTGTTAGATGGCAATACTTCTTGATGGGATGCCAATCTATCACAGGGCACCATGAACATACACGCACAACATGCTGAACTCATACCCCTGCCTTCTTGCTTCATCACTCTTTCCTTTGGCATTGCATGTGAGCTGATGTGTGTCCTTGCTTGTCCCTGTGTGTACGCTGATGACATTGCTGGGGTGTGTGTGCGTGCGCTCAAAGTGTGCCTGTGAGTGTGTGGTGCTCATCTTAGTGTTACATCATCGTTGCTTCTCTTGGCCCCTGTAGTTATTCAACATCACGTCACTATGTGTGTCCTGAGTGGATTATGCATTAAACCGATGGTAATGGCTTTTAAAAGGCTGTTTATACAGTCCGATTTTGGTGCACTAATGCTTTTGCAACCAAAAGCATGAAAACGGTGAAAATTCCTCGGTTGTGAGTAGGGGTGGGCAATATGACAAAACTGCATTACAGTTCTTAAAGGTTGGCGATTCATATAATGTCTCCCAAATTAAATGAATGAATTAATAATTGAAAAAAAAAAAAAATTAAAATGTAACACTGAAAGGAGAAGAAAATATAAAAAAGTGTAAATTATCATTTTTTTTTATTTTAAATATTTTGTACAAAATATTTGCATAAGATCAGCTGCTTCTTTGACATTCACATGTCAGTTTAACAAAACCGAATTGCATGAGCGTTGACGTGTCCACTGAAGAATAAGAATAATCAAAAACAAAATCATCACACAAAAAAAAGATAAAAGAAAAAAAAATGGTCTGTAACGTTATTTATTTATTTTTATTTATTTATTTTTTCCCGTTGGCTGACACAAGTTCTGACAGTGTCAGTAATTTGCGTCACCAACTAAAAAGTCACTAGTAGCAGAATTTTATATTGTTTTTGCATCATTTTGACAACAGTGAGAGAATCTTAATTATATAATCTGACTCGCAACATACACTCACCGGCCACTTTTTAATAAGAACATGTTCTTGATTCTAAGAGTGCTATGTGAAAATTGAAATTGACTCCGGAAAGACATCTGTTTAATTCTCAATTATTGATTGACGGCAGGACTAGAACCCAATGTGGTCTTCTGCTGTTGCATGCTGAGATGCTTTTCTGCTCACCACGGTTGTAAAGAGTTGCTGCGTCTTTCCTGCCAGATCAAACCAATCTGACCATTTTCCTCTGACCTCTCTTATCAACAAGGCGTTTCCACACATAGAACTGTCACTCACTCAATGGTTTTCGCACCATTCTGTGTAAACTCTAGAGACTGTTGTGTGTGTGAAAACCCCAGGAGATCAACAGTTTCTGAAATACTCAAACCAGTCTATCTGGCACCATCAATGCCACAGTGAAAGTCACAAAGATCACAAATTTCTTCCCCATTCTGATGTTTGAAGTGAACATTAACCGAAGCTCTTGATTTTGTATCTGCATGATTTTATGCATTGTGCTGCTGTCGAGGGATTGGCTGATTTTAGAGAACTGCACAAAACAGCAGCTGTATGGGTGTACCTAATAAAGTGGCCGGTGCATGTCTGCCACTTGAGCAAGATTTTATTTGCGTTGTCTCATAAGCTACAATGTAACACGCAATACATATACAAGACCGCTGCACATTGTATTGCAACACAAGGTCGGAGAAAGCTACACAACAGCCCCAGCCACGTGTGTGTTTTAAATAAAGCTTCAAAAACATTTAAACATGATTTTGCACATGGAGGTCACAGTGCAGTACGGAACTTGCGCAAACCAGTATATTTTAACTGTTTTATTCAATTTTAGGGTGCAAATTAGACACCAGGAAGATTGAATTCGCTTTTTGGGTCGTTCTTCTAGAAAATAAAGTTGATATTCTACGTTCCACCTCCAACCCTTGCCTATGACCTTTAAACGGGAAGGTGCATTGATGTGCTTTGGCCTGGGAGTGATAGTAGGACAGACGTGTAGAATGATTTAGAGAAGAGAGAGAATGGATGTTGCAGGACTCTGGATCTGGAAATCACTGGATTTCTCGTTCTGCAAAAATATCACTGCTGTCTCTTTCCTGTCAGAAGGAAAATGACATATCAGATTTACTGTATCTGTCACAGCTGTCCTCACTTCATATGAGTCTCTTGATATTGGAAATCTTCTGGGTGCCATGAATTAATGAACAGCCTCTCTCAGGATTGACTAAACTTTTACTAGGTGGATATCAAGGTCTCGGAGGCTGCAATCAAATCTGCAAAGAAAACTAAATCATAGCAGTCAGGGTTTTTAAATGATTGTGTTAGGGCCCGGTCCCACAACACCGATAACTATACCTCTGCCTGAATTTAGTTCCAGTCTGGAGCAGTCACACCACAACTATAATCCTGACTATAATATCACTTAGTCCTGCCACTCAGGTAAATAAGTGCATGCAACTTAGGAATAGTCATGGAACTTTTTTCCAAGTACGTAGTAAGCACATTATTCTCGGTCTTATTGTACAGCTTGGACTTCAAAACAACCCATGCACACACTCCCGTGGCTGATATAATACAAATGGGTCATGGATTACGGAAATATAATAAAAAAGGATACAAAATACGGAGTGGTTACGGATTTTAATACGGACGCATCATGGATGCTAATAATTTATGGATTGGTCACGGACCCTTCAGTATATTACAGATTGGTTAGGGATTTCATACAGATGATGCATCACAGATAAAAAGTCTAAAACAAATGTTTGGACTGCTGAAATTCATAATTAAAATATCTTACCTGTATTTATATGTTTATTAATTTGCTATTTGATATTTCACAGAAAATATGACATGTCCTTGAATAAAAGATCCGGGCTTTTGTATTATATTTTTTTATTTTCAGTGAATCCGTATTCCATGATTTTGTGATGCAACGAGGATGTACAAAGATGCCCGGGAAAAATAGCACGTGCTCAGAAAACGTCACATGTAAACAATTACCTGATTGGTCAGATATT
The DNA here is from genome assembly GCF_027579695.1 of Neoarius graeffei. NCBI lineage: Eukaryota > Metazoa > Chordata > Actinopteri > Siluriformes > Ariidae > Neoarius > Neoarius graeffei. Next base: position 57,165,785 of record NC_083575.1, on the reverse strand, counting down.
TTATCGGATCAGGTCCAGGCCTGGAAAAATCGCTCCAGAAGCAAGTTCACCGATATCGATAAACCCAGGCCTGGGCTGTAGGGATCATTATCGGTCTGGTGTGACCACCAGCCACAAACTGCAGAGATTTATTTATAGTTATTGTTATAGTTGCAGTTATCAGTATTGTGGGACCGGGCCTTTAGTTCACTGTGCTTGTAATGCTGTTTATTGTTAAGAATGGCACTTTTGTTTCTCTCAAGTCATGTGGTGTAGTGTTGTTGTTTTTTTATCTTTAGCCCAAGGAGCTGTAACTTGGCAATTTCTCTGAGTGATTCACTTCTGAGGGCTGGATTGAGGAATTTTTGAGGGTACTTGCCGAATTGTGTCTCCTCTTCTCAGTACCGTGCTAGATTCTGGCCCTACTGCAGGATCGCACCCTGCTCAGTAGAACAGACGGGGTTCATGAATATTCCACAGCGGCATTTTGGCTGTAAAGGCAGCGCGCTACACTCTCTCCAAGTAACGCATGGAGCTCCTACGCCTGTGAGCTTGTCACACGATGTAACATTTCTCAGCTCGCTCTGTGCGTGACTTCACGTTCTAGGTTCTCTCGGTGACCAGTGACACATGGGGTACCAGATGGATCATCACTATGTGAAGAGAGATAACGACAGCTTTCCTGAATGGGATGAATGTTTGAGCTGTGCTTCACTTTCTCTTCTAAAAGTAAAATGTTGAATGTAAAATATTGGATACAGTCCATTCCAAAGAAATCATGACTGTCATACTCACTCAAAGGCTACATAGTTTACAATGAGAACTCTTATTAACAGCCATTCATACTCCACACATCGTTTTTCCCAGCTGAAGTGTTCTGCTATCACATAATCCTGTACATGTTTTAAAAACAAGGATCAGTAACATAATTACGAACAAAAGAACTAAGCAGCAAAAGCTTCCAGTTTCACTCTGCCACCAATTGCATTAACCAAGTAAAGCTCACTTGCCTTGATATGTATCCTGAGGTAGCAATAAAAGCCAGGAAACACTCACTACGTTTACATGCACATAGAGAGAATCGAATTTCTGCCGTTGCTCGACTGAAATCGAAGTTCAAAATGCCATGTATACACCTTAATTCGGCTGAAATTGAACCGAACTTGATTTCTCGGAATCGAGCTACACGACCTAGTTTATGCGATTTCTGCCGAGCTACTTTGTGCATGTATACCCTATCGAGCTAGTTGTCGAGCTACTTCCGGAAGTGACGAGTGACGAGACCACAAGCGGGAAACACAACAGCCTCGGTCGGCATGACAACAGTAGTAGCGAGCAGCAGAAGAGGTCAGGAGGAACAAACGAAGAAGAGAAAATGGCGATGTAGAGCTCTCTGAAGTGTGGGTGGAGCACAGAGGACGGCAGGACAAAGCTTCTGGTACTAATAGGCTTTTTATTGTCAGACTTTTCAGTTTAACAGCCTACTTTTATTCTTGAGAGAAAAACACACACACACACACACGTGCGCACGCTGTGTTCTAGTCCCGGGATGAGCTGTCCCCTCTGCTCTCCCTCTGCCTCCTTAAATAGGGCGCGGTTACTGGGAAGACACACAAACACAGGTTAATTACCGTCAGGTGAAGTGATTCTGCCACTCACCTTCCCTGGCTCCGCCCTCCTGTCACAGACCGGCGCTTGACCACGCCCCCACTGCCACAGGCAAGCAGAAACGTGCACTTCTGGAGCAATGAGGAGACAGAGTTCATGCTCATTCAGCTTAAGGAGTTGAATATATTAAAATTCATGGACGGGAGAAAAACGCGCAATGGAGAACACGGAACTGATAACTTTGTTTACACTCTTGAATAGCTCTTCTTCATGACGACAACCGGAAGTGTACCAACACGATGGGGCGTGTTGCGCCACCTGTGGCTCGGGTGCACAATGCACCTCACACAATAGCCCGATTTCATTGTGTGCATGTAGGATTGGATTTCTCTGGCACCCTGCTGGGACCTTCAGCTCGATTACCGACAGCAGCTCGATTTGGATGTGCATGTAAACGTAGTGACTGTCACACTGCTAACTTGCTGCAGTTCTGTTTTATTCTTAGATACAATTTTTTATTTCTAAATGTTATGCTAATAACTTGAATTATAATTTATTGGTAAACTTTCCAGTTGCAACAGACATGGGGTTTCTCATTATCTCATCATCTCTAGCCGCTTTATCCTGTTCTACAGGGTCACAGGCAAGCTGGAGCCTATCCCAGCTGACTACGGGCGAAAGGCGGGGTACACCCTGGACAAGTCGCCAGGTCATCACAGGGCTGACACATAGACACAGACAACCATTCACACTCACATTCACACCTACGGTCAATTTAGAGTCACCAGTTAACCTAACCTGCATGTCTTTGGACTGTGGGGGAAACCGGAGCACCCGGAGGAAACCCACGCGGACACGGGGAGAACATGCAAACTCCGCACAGAAAGGCCCTCGCCGGCCACGGGGCTCGAACCCAGACCTTCTTGCTGTGAGGCGACAGCGCTAACCACTACACCACCGTGCCACCACGGTGCGCCACGTTTTTTTCACACCAATAACAATAAATAAATTTCAGGAACAAAAAGTCGGTCAGTTGACCTTCTGGCTGTGACCTATACTGTCGAAGGGCTCAGATTCCTCACTTCAGATTTGAAACCACCCTACAAATGGCTCCTGTGTTTGATTTAAAAAAAAAATTCTCTGCATAGGCTTTATCACTTTAGGATGGATCATTGTTCATTCATACCTTTGCAGGATCATATCACTTCCATATCCTAAAAAAAGGTTGTACCTTAACAGTTGGGGTGGCATAGAGGCACACCAGGTACCGGTAGATGCCTCCAGGCTCTAGGATGCCAAGTTCGATTATGAGCTTGAGCTATGTGGAGTTTCTGTACATGCATTTCCTAAATCCACTTGGTTTTCCTCTGGGTTCGCCAGTTTACTCACACTTCCCAAAACCATGGCAAAAGGTAGAATGGTTATGCTAAATTGACACTAGGTGTGAATGAGTGTGTGAATGTGAGTGTGCGTGCTGCTTTTTGATGAGCTGGTATTGAATACAGGGTGTATTCCTGCTTCATTCCAAATGTTCCCAGTTAAGGCTACTGGCACTGCTACCCTGACCAGGATACAGCAGGTGCAGAAGATGAATGTTTCTCACTTTGTGCACAGGGGCTTTGTCATGTTGGAACATGTTGGGGCCAATTTATTCCAGTCAAGGGAAATGCTCCAACATACAAAGATGACATATTGTCGTGTGTGCAATAATATATATTTTATTATTGCCGGATTCATGTCCGTACTGATAATCGCATCATCAATTTTTCTTTGGCTAATCAGACACAAGATACGCCACCACACTTGCCGGAGCAGTTGGGGGTTAGGTGCCTTACTCAAGGGCACTTGAGCCAACCCTGTTGGTTCAGGGAATCAAACCAGCAACCTTTTGGTCTCAAAGCTGTTTCTCTAACTCTGAGTGTGTGTGTGTTATTCAAACATATTTTTTTAACACTTTCTTGTTTACCACATAATTCCATATATTATACAGACATAAGTGTTTTACTGGGAAATATACCATTTGTATTTTTCATATGAACTACATCCAGGACATTGAGAACTACAACCATGATGCATTTTACAATATCCTCACTCATGAGGATATTGATCAATTGTTTTGATAAATTTGTGTGTATGTGTCTGTAAAATAAATTTGTTTGTGAATGTGTCTATATAATAAAAAGGAAATCACACATTGGCTTGAAGATATGTAGTGGATCTTCTCGTGTTGAAAAGCTCATATTTTTCATACGAAATACATCACAGACGTGAATAACACATTTCCCGATACTTCACTCCGATGACGTCACTCCCAGTGTTTTCCCGCTGACTTGACGCATGTCGTCAAAATGGCAAACCTCATTCAAAGTTAAAATTTTTGGATTAGCTTGTGGGAAGTTGTTTGTGTTTTGTGGCTGTGTCCATATACACTGGGGCAAAAAAGTATTTAGTCAGTCACCAATTGTGCAAGTTCTCCCATTTAAAAAGATGAGAGAGGCCTGTAATTTTCATCATAGGTACACTTCAACTATGAGAGACAGAATGAGAAAAAAAAAATCCAGAAAATCACATTGTCTGATATTTAAAGAATTTATTTGCAAATTATGGTGGAAAATAAGTATTTGGTCAATAACAAAAGTTCATCTCAATACTTTGTTATATACCCTTTGTTGGCAATGACAGAGGTCAAACGTTTTCTGTAAGTCTTCACAAGGTTTTCACACACTGTTGCTGGTATTTTGGCCCATTCCGCCATGCAGATCTCCTCTAGAGCAGTGATGTTTTGGGGCTGTCGCTGGGCAACACGGACTTTCAACTCCCTCCAAAGATTTTCTATGGGGTTGAGATCTGGAGACTGGCTAGGCCACTCCAGGACCTTGAAATGCTTCTTACGAAGCCACTCCTTCATTGCCCGGGCGGTGTGTTTGGGATCATTGTCATGCTGAAAGACCCAGCCACGTTTCATCTTCAATGCCCTTGCTGATGGAAGGAGGTTTTCACTCAAAATCTCACGATACATGGCCACATTCATTCTTTCCTTTACACAGATCAGTCGTCCTGGTCCCTTTGCAGAAAAACAGCCCCAAAGCATGATGTTTCCACCCCCATGCTTCACAGTAGGTATGGTGTTCTTTGGATGCAACTCAGCATTCTTTCTCCTCCAAACACGACAAGTTGAGTTTTTACCAAAAAGTTCTATTTTGGTTTCATCTGACCATATGACATTCTCCCAATCCTCTTCTGGATCATCCAAATGCTCTCTAGCAAACTTCAGACAGGCCTGGACATGTACTGGCTTAAGCAGGGGGACACGTCTGGCACTGCAGGATTTGAGTCCCTGGCGGCGTAGTGTGTTACTGATGGTAGCCTTTGTTACTTTGGTCCCAGCTCTCTGCAGGTCATTCACTAGGTCCCCCCGTGTGGTTCTGGGATTTTTGCTCACCGTTCTTGTGATCATTTTGACCCCACGGGGTGAGATCTTGCATGGAGCCCCAGATCGAGGGAGATTATCAGTTGGTTTTGTATGTCTTCCATTTTCTAATGATTGCTCCCACAGTTGATTTCTTCACACCAAGCTGCTTACCTATTGCAGATTCAGTCTTCCCAGCCTGGTGCAGGTCTACAATTTTGTTTCTGGTGTCCTTTGACAGCTCTTTGGTCTTGGCCATAGTGGAGTTTGGAGTGTGACTGTTTGAGGTTGTGGACAGGTGTCTTTTATACGGATACCGAGTTCAAACAGGTGCCATTAATACAGGTAACGAGTGGAGGACAGAGGAGCCTCTTAAAGAAGTTGTTACAGGTCTGTGAGAGCCAGAAATCTTGCTTGTTTGTAGGTGACCAAATACTTATTTTACTGAGGAATTTACCAATTAATTCATTAAAAATCCTACAATGTGATTTCCTGGATTCTTTCCCCCCATTCTGTCTCTCATAGTTGAAGTGTACCTATGATGAAAATGACAGGCCTCTCTCATCTTTTTAAGTGGGAGAACTTGCACAATTGGTGGCTGACTAAATACTTTTTTGCCCCACTGTAATATAAAAGACATGACACGGTGGCATGAAGACATGAAGTTTATCTTCTTGTGTTTAAAAAAAAAATCACTTGTTCGCTATGCTCACTCATGAAATATACATTCACCCCTCTAAGATAAACTTCATATCTTCACGTGACTTTGTAATATATTCTATATATGTTCCATATGTTATTTCAGAGTTTTGATGTCTTCAGTATTGTTCTACAATGTAGATCATAGTCATCTCATCTCATTATCTCTAGCCGCTTTATCCTGTTCTACAGGGTCGCAGGCAAGCTGGAGCCTATCCCAGCTGACTACGGGCGAAAGGCGGGGTACACCCTGGACAAGTTGCCAGGTCATCACAGGGCCGACACATAGACACAGACAACCATTCACACTCGCATTCACACCTACGGTCAATTTAGAGTCACCAGGTAACCTAACCTGCATGTCTTTGGACTGTGGGGGAAACCGGAGCACCCGGAGGAAACCCACGGGGAGAACATGCAAACTCCGCACAGAAAGGCCCTCGCTGGCCACGGGGCTCGAACCCGGACCTTCTTGCTGTGAGGCGACAGCGCTAACCACTACACCACCGTGCCGCCCCTAGGTTATAGTCAAAATACAGGAAAAACCTATGAATGAGTAGGGGTGTACAAACTTTAAATTGGTACTCTGTGTGTGAGTAATATTTATATATATATTATACACACACAAGTGTGGGTCATGGGCAGATGTCCACAAACGTTTGACCATATAGTGCATCACTGCACTGTGACATTATGCAGCTATCTGATGTGATGAATGTAATCTCTGTTTCACAGAGTACGTCATGTCCAGCATGTCCTCTGAGGTCAGTGAGACATGGGAGAGCCGCAGGCTTCTGCAGCACGTCACCAATGAGACCTTGAGGAACTGCACTCCACCAGGTAAAACCCAGTCCGCACGTCGCACCTCACACTGAATGAGTACATGCTCCATGGCGTAGATAATACCAGCTATGTAAGTTTTTTGTTTAAATAGGTCACATGCAAAACCAGAAGTTTGACCTCTCTGTAGCTGATTAAAGAATACGCCTGTTTATGCTTTAGCTCTGCAAATGTGTTTTGCATAGCCATGTATCTATGTAAGTTAGTTGTGTGTGCTGTGAAAGGAGTCCATTGTGTGAAATTAGTCTGAATATGCAGTATTACTTTGGGCCAAGCACGGAGTTTTACAATGTTGGTGTGGAAAGGTCATTGTGTCATGCACTTTGGTGGATGCTGATGGTCAGTTTGCTCTGGCTTTGGACGACAGAAAGGCAGGACCTGATCTGACTGCCCCTTTTGTTGCCTTCGGAGTGCGTAATCCAGCTGACACAGTCAACACCATTGTTGATCACAGTTGCCTGTGGGAGTGTGGAAGCAAATGATAGCACAATACAGCTGTACAACGAATCATATTTTAATTGCAAGCAAGATTTTCAGTTTCCTCAATTAATTAAATATAGCCAGTTACAGTATTGGATAATGCCCCACATTAATGGTTTAACTATTTGAACAAACTTAAATGAACAGTTTCCTGCTCTCTGATTCTCAGACATACTGATCCAGTAGTCAAGAAAGGCCAGACTTAAGATAGCCATGATTGAATTCTGTCGTGACAGGTTTATTTAGTTATTTAGGGTCAGATTCAGAGTTGGCAGCTGAAGTCTAAAAGTTGTCAATATTTACAGCTATGAATGGCACATTACTGGTATGTAATTAATGCCTCTGGGGTTGCTGGAGTAGAAGTTTTGGAAATGGATTTGATAATAGCATCTAGATAGTCAACTTTAAACATAATCATTTGTCTTTCATACCAGGAAAATATCAAGAATAGAAAATGTGGACTGAAGTTGTATTGTTTTTATAGTAAAGCGCTTTTTTTTTTGCTTTCAAATGTAATATGATGTGGCAAAAAGCAAGAGACAAATGAATGAAAATGAAAAATAAAAAAAGACTAATACAGTGACTAATAGACTGAGCTGTCAAACATTGAAATAAAACTCTATTATATTGGCATTATATTCCTGCACGAACAGCCCTATTAATCATTATTTACTGCGAATGTAATTATTTTAACATTATAGTTCTACCTTAATCATATGGCAGCTTATAATATAGCACTTGAGCCAGCACATCCTAATATTTTGCATTATATTTTTTTTTCTGTGGTGCACCGACAGTTAATCAAGATCATGAAGTCATAATGTGTGCTTGGGCTTTTTTGTCAGGCTTTTAATCTGATATTTTGCATTGTCTAATTATTAAAATAATGACTGTTTTTGTTAAAGGTCCACTATGTGGGATTTATGGGATCTATTAGCAGAAATGGAATATAGTATTCATGTAGTATGTTTTCATTAGTATATAATTAACTGTAACTATGAATCCTTGTGTTTTCATTAGCTTAGAATGATCCCTTTATATCTGTATAGGGCACAGGGCCACTTCCACCGAACTGCCATGTTGCGCCGCTACAGTAGCCCAGAATGGACAAACCTCTAGAGAGCGCCTACCGCATTTTGCGTTTTTACAAATGGCATTGTGAATGCAGAAGGTAGCACTGAAAGGAAGACGAAGAAAGGAAGAGGAATAAGGGTTTGCTGGTACTGGCTAACAAGTTTGAGAACCGAAATTTTGGAGGATCATGCTTATTATTCTGTCCACAGTCACTGGATATGAGCAATTGCACGCTCTGATTGGCTACTCTACTCCTAAGCTATCAGCTCATATACCGTGAATAGAGAAAAACAAAATGGCGGAGCATGTTGCTGAACCAACCGAGGACGAAATAAAAACTCTACTCGAAAACAAAACCCCAAAAATGATCAAGTATTTAAAAGAAACAGAAATAGCTAAAAGAATATATTCCCCCACCCCCAGAGTATCTTCTGTTCCACACTCCAGCCCAGTCGGTGGCGGTAATGCACCTTTTAAGTTGGTTTGCCAACCACCAAAAAACCCTAAAGAAGAAGAAGGAAAAAAAACAACAAAAAAGAAATGCAACAAAATATGGAATAAAGTGTTTGATGGTAAGAACATACAACCCCAATTCCAAAAAAGTTGGGACAAAGTACAAATTGTAAATAAAAGTGGAATGTAATGATGTGGGAGTTTCAAAATTCCATATTTTATTCAGAATAGAACATAGATGACATATCAAATGTTTAAACTGAGAAAATGTATCATTTAAAGAGAAAAATTAGGTGATTTTAAATTTCATGACAACACCACATCTCAAAAAAGTTGGGACAAGGCCATGTTTACCACTGTGAGACATCCCCTTTTCTCTTTACAACAGTCTGTAAACGTCTGGGGACTGAGGAGACAAGTTGCTCAAGTTTAGGGATAGGAATGTTAACCCATTTTTGTCTAATGTAGGATTCTAGTTGCTCAACTGTCTTGGGTCTTTTTTGTTGTATCTTCCGTTTTATGATGCGCCAAATGTTTTCTATGGGTGAAAGATCTGGACTGCAGGCTGGCCAGTTCAGTACCCGGACCCTTCTTCTACGCAGCCATGATGCTGTAATTGATGCAGTATGTGGTTTGGCATTGTCATGTTGGAAAATGCAAGGTCTTCCCTGAAAGAGACATCGTCTGGATGGGAGCATATGTTGCTCTAGAACCTGGATATACCTTTCAGCATTGATGGTGTCTTTCCAGATGTGTAAGCTGCCCATGCCACACGCACTAATGCAACCCCATACCATCAGAGATGCAGGCTTCTGAACTGAGTGCTGATAACAACTTGGGTCGTCCTTCTCCTCTTTAGTCCGAATGACACGGCGTCCCTGATTCCCATAAAGAACTTCAAATTTTGATTCGTCTGACCACAGAACAGTTTTCCACTTTGCCACAGTCCATTTTAAATGAGCCTTGGCCCAGAGAAGACGTCTGCGCTTCTGGATCATGTTTAGATACGGCTTCTTCTTTGAACTATAGAGTTTTAGCTGGCAACGGCAGATGGCACGGTGAATTGTGTTCACAGATAATGTTCTCTGGAAATATTCCTGAGCCCATTTTGTGATTTCCAATACAGAAGCATGCCTGTATGTGATGCAGTGCCGTCTAAGGGCCCGAAGATCACGGGCACCCAGTATGGTTTTCCAGCCTTGACCCTTACGCACAGAGATTCTTCCAGATTCTCTGAATCTTTTGATGATATTATGCACTGTAGATGATGATATGTTCAAACTCTTTGCAATTTTACACTGTCGAGCTCCTTTCTGATATTGCTCCACTATTTGTCGGCGCAGAATTAGGGGGATTGGTGATCCTCTTCCCATCTTTACTTCTAAGAGCCGCTGCCACTCCAAGATGCTCTTTTTATACCCAGTCATGTTAATGACCTATTGCCAATTGACCTAATGAGTTGCAATTTGGTCCTCCAGCTGTTCCTATTTTGTATCTTTAATTTTTCCAGCCTCTTATTGCCCCTGTCCCAACTTTTTTGAGATGTGTTGCTGTCATGAAATTTCAAATGAGCCAATATTTGGCATGAAATTTCAAAATGTCTCACTTTCGACATTTGATATGTTGTCTATGTTCTATTGTGAATACAATATCAGTTTTTGAGATTTGTAAATTATTGCATCCCGTTTTAATGTACAATTTGTACTTTGTCCCAACTTTTTTGGAATCGGGGTTGTATATTTTTGTATTTTTCAAGAATTATTATTAAAGCATTTTTTCACAAATTGCTACGGTCATTTCTTCAGTTTGTTTAAATTCTAAGCAGAAATGATTTTGTCAGAAGTTTTGTATAAAGTTTTTATTTATTGAATTTGCAAAAAATAAAAATGCTCGGTTTCTTAAAATTCAATGAATGTGGTGCTACACGCCTTGTCAGCTATCAGCTCATGTACGACTCGATTTCGTGGAGTAACTTAATTATTTAGCATGAATAAAAGAAAGAGGGTGTGAATGTACGTATTAGAAGTATGCTAGAGGCATCTGGTGTCCACTGTACAGTCTCATATGCACTTCAAAACGGAGGGGGTAATCCGTTAATTGCAATCAAATGAATCCTACATAGTGGACCTTTAATTTACCTCTAAAGAAAACATGCCAATGGCTTGAAGGATAATCTGAATGAGCCTTCATCTGCTACACTTAGAACTCAATTACAATTTAATTCATAACTTTACTCATAAAAAAAGTCGTGCTTGAGATAAGTAGCGTCTCAGATTTAAAATGCTGTCTCAGCCAACACCCTCCATGCAAACAAAAAAAAACTTTTTACAGACTTGCAGTGATGCTGTTAATGAATTAAGTGCATATGTGTAATTTTGGTCACAAAAGGCATTCCATATTTTTTCAGTTTATTTACAACACATGAATTTAAAAGTAGAGACGGCCTTTCGATTTCATAAAATCGGTGAAATTTAGTTCCCTCTGAAATTAGGTCATTGTGATATGTTTATTTCTGTAATATCTAAAAAAAAAAAAAAAGACCATTCTGTGGCTGGGAAGTTGTTTAATTTGAGGGGATTCCCTGGCAAATAATGTGCATAAAAACGCTCACTTCACACAGTCAAGCAGACAGAGGAAGTCCGCATGCGCAGGTTTACCTGCTTCTTCTTCTGTTGGGTTTTCTGTCATGCGGCATCCAGTGTTGCATTACTGCCATCTACAGGTTTACTTTGACCGTGCACTGACATTTACATCATTCTGTCGCTAAACGAACAGCTGATCAGACCGAGGTGCTCGCTGACCACCGATATTTATTAGTTCGGTCCTGCATTTCCTTTCCTTCGCAACGTAACATTTTTTCTTCTCACTTTCCGTTACTGGAGTCAGTCTTTCACGTTTCATTCGCACACTCACGTCCTCCATTTTTCTCTCCGGTTTGAAATTTGTATCCCACAATGCCTTGCGCGAACGGGGAAAGCCCACCACATGATGCATGACATAGTATCTTGATTTGGGTCAGGGTGAAGCAAGAAAAAAATAAAGGAGAATTTAGGGCCACGTGGCCTAATAAAATTGGAAGTCTGTGATTTGAATTCAGTAGCTTTCAGTCCACTAAATAAAAATAATTGGTTGTCAGGGAAAATTCTTTTTATGACCTACACTTGAAAAATCTGAAAGTCACACTTAAGGGTAGACTGACATTCTGTGGTTGGACGGAAATAATGCACTTCATGCAACTTCAAATTCAGAATCAGTCATAATTGAGGCACGCCTCTAGTTTAGGTGAGCTCCATCCCGTATGCTCAACTTTCACACTGCTTCTGAACTCTGAAGTCCATAGTTACACCTAAGGCCTGAAAACTGACGTGTGCAATTTTGTTCTTAAATCCTCACCGCATGCTCCTCATTCACCTTTCAAAATGGCCTTTATAGTTACAGTGGTATGCAAAAGTTTGGGCACCCCTGCCTGGTCAAAAATTACTGTTACTGTGAACAGTTAAGCAAGTTGAAGATGAAATGATCTCCAAAAGGCATAAAGTTAAAGATGACTCATTCCCTTTATATTTTAAGCAAAAACATTTTTTTTTTTTATTTTCATCTTTTACATTTTCAAAATTACAAAAAAGAAAAAGGGCCTGAAGCAAAAGTTTGGGCACCCTGCATGGTTAGTACCTAGTAACAGCCCCTTTGGCAAGTATCACAGCTTGTAAACACTTTTTGTAGCCAGCTAATAATCTTTCAGTTCTTACCTGGGGGATTTTCACACATTCGTCCTTGCAAAAGGCTTCCAGTTCTACAAGTTTCTTGGGCTGTCTTGCATGCACTGCTCTTTTGAGATCTATCCACAGATTTTCAATGATGTTTAGGTCAGGGGACTGTGAGGGCCAGGGCAAAACCTTCAGCTTGTGCCTCTTGAGGTATTCCATTGTAGATTTTGAGGTGTGTTTTGGATCATCGTCTTATTGTAGGACTCATCCTCTTTTTAACTTCAACTTTTTTTATTTACAGATGATGTGATGTTTGCTTCCAGAATTTGCTGGTATTTATTTGAATCCATGCTTCCCTTGACCAATGAAATGTGCCCTGTGCCACTGGCTGCAACACAACCCCAAAGCGTGATCGATCCACACCCATGCTTCAGAGTTGGAGAGGTGTTCTTTTCCTGGAATTTGGCATCCTTTTTTCTCCAAACATACCTTTGCACATTGTGGCCAAAAAGTTCTATTTTGATTTCATCAGTCCACAGGACTTGTTTCCAAAATGCATCAGGCTTATTTAGATGTTCATTTGCAAACTTCATACACTGAATTTTGTGGCTAGGATGCAGGAAAGGTTTTCTTCTGATGACTCTTCCATGAAGGTCATATTTGTTCAGGTGTCGCTGCATAGTAGAACAGTGCACCACCACTCCAGGGTCTGCGAAATCTTTCTGAAGGTCTTTTGCAGTCAAACAGGGGCTTTTATTTGCCTTTCTAGCAATCCAATGAGCAGTTCTTTCAGAAAGTTTTCTTCATCTTCCAGACCTCACCTTGATCTCCACTGTTTCTGTTAACTGCCATTTCTTAATAACATTACAATCTGAGGAAACAGCTACCTGAAAACACTTCGCTACATTCTTGTAGCCTTCTCCTACTTTGTGAGCATCAATTATTTTATTATTCAGAATGCGAGGGAGTTGCTTAGAGGAGCCCATGGCTGTTGATTTTAGGGACAAGTTTGAGGAGTCAGAGAATTTATACAGCTTTGAAATCTGCATCATCTGACCTTTCCTAACGCAGAATTTGAACAAGCCACAGCTCAATAAGCTAATTAAGGTCTGGAACCTTGGTAAAAGTTACCTGAGAACTCAAATGTATTAGGGTGCCCAAACTTTTGCATGGTGTTCCTTTTCTTTTTTTCACTCTCCAATTGTACAAAACAAAAATAATACACAAATCTTGCAGAAAACGCTGAAAAGAAATGTCTTTACCTTTATGCCTTTTGGTGATCAGTTCATCTTCTGCTCGCTTAACTATTCACAGTAACAGACATTTTCAGTAAGGGTGCCCAAACTTTTGCATGCCACTGTATAGTCTAATTTTAGCATATACATATCTTTCCACATAAAATGATCTGCTCAATTAATGTGACTAAGGAACAGAATAATTAAGCAATTTTGTTCCTTAATTGGCTGAGTAACTGTGATTTTAAAATAGTGCTGTTTCAATTTCAATTAAGCATTTCATAACCATTATCATGACACTTTAGCAGTGAACAAGTCTTCACTAACCTGGAGCTCATTTATTCATGAGCAAACAGCTAAACTGTGTGCTGTGGTATTGCCAATAAATGTGCTTGAGCACTTTTTTTTTTCCTTGCTGATTCTGAAAAGCCTACTGGTCCATCTCTGCAATCTTTTCTCACAATGAGTGAGACTGTGTTTGCCCATTCAGAGCCCCAACGAAATGACTTTTCTCATCCTTTTATCCTCAGTTTTTCATGGTTTATAATTTCATTGTATCATGCTGCTTTTTGAATGGGATAATTGTTTGCTTTAGCCATTGTGGCTAATTAGAGCAGGTCTTGTTGGGAGAGGAGGTGAAGTAGCTGAACAAAGGAACCATCAATACTGTAGGTCCATCGATTAAACATCTCCTCTCAGCAGTGTTTGCTACAGCAGAACTCTAATGACCTGTAAATTATAACAGTTTGCTTTTGTATTAAGTTTTAAAGAAATACATGTTCTGTTAGAATGGAAATGTTTAGTTGCAAAGGCACTCATTCACTCACACTCACTGACACAGTCACTCATTCGCACAGTCAGTCACAGTCGTACACACTAACTCACTGTCATTCAGTCAGTCAATTAACTCAGTCAATCACTCACTCACTCATACCCCTTTTCCACCAAATCAGTTCCAGGGCTGGTTCGGGGCCAGTGCTGGTGCTGGTTCACAACTCGTTCAACTTGCAAGCCAGCTGAGAACCAGTTTGCTTTTCCATAGCTCGGGGTGCTAAGGGGAGCCACGTCATTACGTCACTGTATACGTCAGTTACGTCGCTGCGTTTGCATAAACCTTGGCGCGAACATCGAAGCAACAACAACATGGAGAAGAAGCAGCAACAACAACAACTACAATAATGGATGACTTTGCGTTTGTACAGCTGCTGCTTCTGGCTTTACGGTGTTTCATTGGGATCAGAAAACGGCAGATCCAATATGTTTGTGTTGATCGACAGGTTTTGAGTGGACGGCGATTACGTTCTAGGAGACAGGTAATAACCTAATAACGTTTTGACTCTTACTTACACTGTATGTGAGATGGTTATGTTAGCCTTTGTTATGAGCTAACGTTAGCCGGTGTTATGTCAGCTTTGGCGGTCTTGCTATTGTTGTTGGTCTTAACAACTCCACCCCCCCCCCCCCACCCCCCTGCTGACATAAGCGGTTCTTTCCTCTGGCCCAGCAAAGAGCTGGTGCTAGCCTGGAACCGGTTTTTCTGGCCCCAGAGCCAGTTCTTTGTCAGTGGAAACAGAAAACCCGGTTCCAAACTAAGCACTGGCCCCGAACCAGCCCTGGAACTGCTTTGGTGGAAAAGGGGCATCAGTCACTCACTGAGTAACTACACACTCAGAAAACAAAGTACATGATTGTACCTTTAGAGGTACAACAGCTTGTCACTGGGGCAGTACCCTCTAAGGCAGTGTTTCTCAACCACTGGGCCATGGCCCATTAGTGGGCCGTTAATTTTTTTTTTTTTTTTCCCCAAGTTGAAGTTGGGCGACACGGTGGTGTAGTGGTTAGCGCTGTCGCCTCACAGCAAGAAGGTCCAGGTTCGAGCCCCATGGCCGGCAAGGGCCTTTCTGTGCGGAGTTTGCATGTTCTCCCCGTGTCCGCGTGGGTTTCCTCCGGGTGCTCCGGTTTCCCCCACAGTCCAAAGACATGCAGGTTAGGTTAACTGGTGACTCTAAATTGACTGTAGGTGTGAATGTGAGTGTGAATGGTGTCTATGTGTCAGCCCTGTGATGACCTGGCGACTTGTCCAGGGTGTACCCCGCCTTTCGCCCGTAGTCAGCTGCTCCAGCTTGCCTGCGACCCTGTAGGACAGGATAAAGCGGCTAGAGATAATGAGATGAGAAGTTTAAGTTAATTTTTTACTCGTAGTAGGGTACAATTGCTGGGTTGCATCTGACGTCACATCCGCCTCATTAAGCTAGTCACACTACAGCTCGCGATGCTTCATGATGGGTTATCGATGAAAATGAGGCATTTTGGTGGCGATATACACGTGAGCTAAAAGTTATAGTCACACAGCAGATGAACACTTGACTGTCACACTTTTGCGCGCTTGAGCCTGGCGCAGCTCGAGTGGCCGCACGCACTCAGTGTGTGTTGTGTGCACTCTTGAGACCCGGTCGTTACGGGAAGCACCGGATACTGATTAGAGCGTGATCAGCACGCACAAATAAGGAAGCTATTTTCACAGAAGCTTTGCAAAGCATGATCAGTACTGTCATGTTTGTTTCTAGCTACGGTATGTTTATAACATTGTTTAAATACTCTACTTTATGATTCTGCTTTTGTAAAGATCACGCCTGCTAATAAAAACACTTCCTGCACTTAGATCTGTCTACCGCCGTCTATCTTGTAGTGTTCTGATCCCCAAATCTTTAACCCAACCACATATAAAAAGCTGTACGCCTCCATTCTCTTCCAGGTTGTCATCTGTTTGTCCATGTAGAACGATATTTGCAGCGCCAGGTACGGTAGTTTGAGATGTCGGGGAACTCAACAGACGGATCATTTTCCAACTCGTAGGAAAAATCCTTCTTTGTGAACGTGTAAGGATCTATCCCATTGATTCACTTCTTTTGAGTGTGCTTCTTAGTTTTAATAAATTGCTTGTTTGCTGTACATAAACATGGCAATAAGTTCTTGTGTTAATTGACCAGACTCCACTTTTGGATCATTAATCCTTTTTGAATGAGAATGCCCTGCATGCATGGTTTTACTGTGTATGTTGGCTTCTGGCACATTCATACAGTTTTAAATACAATACCTACAATTCAAAAGCAGCTTGTTTTTGTTGTATTTATTTAATTCCTGGGCTCCCATCTGTAACAGGGAGTGATGTTGCATTCTATTAATACACGTTACAATAGGTTATTAGATTCTAATAGAACAGATGAGCCAAAATAATTGGGGATCTTTTTTAATGGGCCCTGACTCGTTACAAGTATGAATAGGTGGGCCTCAAAGCAGAAAAGGTTGAGAACCCCTGCTCTAAGGTACTTCTTTGTACTCTTTATATACTGCTTGGGAACATATATGTACCTTTTTGGACCTAAAAAGGTACAGATAGCTACCTTGAGGTCTAATAATGAGCCCTAGGGGGTACATTAGTGTAGTAGATCATATCTTGGGGGACAGAAATGGACTCCTACTATACCCCTATTTCTGAAAGTGTACTGTTTAATTATTATGTTTATTATTACAACAATAGCAGAAGGTTGCTAGACCATGGTTTCTGATCCCAGTGATCTGTGTCCTTTATAGCCACTTGGATTGCTTCCATGTTGAAAGAGCAGCTTATTGTCCGTACTTCCACGTGGCCAGTCCATGTTCGCTCATGTTTATCCCTGGACAGATTTGGTGAATGTTTCCAAGTGGGGTCCTGGTGTTTTAGGAGGCTGTTCTACTTGCCAAGAATTTCCTTGATCTTGCCATTAAAGAGGGAGTTAAATTCTGAAGCTTTTACCCGTGCTGGGAATCCAGAAACACCCACCCCATCAGCCTGGCACCTTAGCACATGGCGAGGGTTTCCTTACTCTGCTTGTTGTGACCATGACACCTCCACAATTTTGGCTTTAAACAGATGGTATTTGATTGTTTGCTTTTTTTTTTTATCCATCTCATGATGTATTGTTCTCATAATCATGCTTACTATAAATAATCTGTATTTAGCCAAAGAATCATCATATTTGTCCGTAATTAGTCTTGACGTCTGAAATGCTGTAATTATTTTAAATGTAATTGTTGTAGCTTTTCTGAATCACATTCCTTCTCATCACCTCTGAGTTTTTTGGTGTTTTTTTTTTTTTTTTTCTGGGAAATGGTTCAAGGAGAATCTGCTCTTTTCCAAATACCTGTCTGTGGATGAGATGCCTTTTTAATTCTGCATCTCAGTCATTAAAACTGAGGTACCTTAATGCTCAGTGGTACAGCTCAGCAGATAAGTGTCTCACTAGCAGCCAGAAGGTGAATTTAATTAATATGATTGCAGGAGAGTCTCAGTTACATATTATTTACTTTCAAGTCTCTTTGGATATCACAATTTGACAGCATTGTTAGTAACACACCACACCAATTAAAATTCTTTAATCTTAGTGAAAATGTCGTGCATGTTGAGTAAAATTGCTTTCATTATAACTGCTTTTTCAAGGCAATACGTTTGCATGGCTGTCATGTTCCTCCCAGAGCAAGTTTTCACTATAGCATGTTGATTTGCTTGTTTTACTAAACAATATATTTTTAAAAAAATTGTAATACAGTGAAAGGCTTACAAAAAAAAAAAAACAGTCCTAGCTCCAGACTTTTTCTTTTTTTAAACTACACGAGTTCGTGCCAGCTCCGGTTTCCCCCACAGTCCAAAGACATGCAGGTTAGGTTAACTGGTGACTCTAAATTGACCGTAGGTGTGAATGTGAATGGTTGTCTGTGTCTATGTGTCAGCCCTGTGATGACCTGGCGACTTGTCCAGGGTGTACCCCGCCTTTCGCCCGTAGTCAGCTGGGATAGGCTCCAGCTTGCCTGTGACCCTGTAGAACAGGATAAAGCGGCTAGAGATAATGATGAGATGAGATGAGTTCGTGCCACTGGATGTCATAATTCTTGAAGTATGCTTGCTTGATTTATTACATTTATAGATTCATTTTTTCCAACTGGCTAAAATAAATGCTCATTTTTTTGTCCAATGCCCATCACAAATACATTCTTCATAAGGCTATTAGACAGTGCCCTACCCATCATCTCCTTATTTTCCCCTCTTTCCATCTTTCTCTCTGTTTAGCTGTCTCTTTGAGATGAGGGTAAATAAGGAGTAAAACAAGATGCAGCACATCCTAGGAAAATAATCAATGAGTAGGTGGTGTGATATAGCCTAGCGCAAAGGGCCTTTAGCAACCGTACAGGGTGGGTTTCCCGATAACGTTGCCCTTTAGGGCTAAAGATCAAGTTGAGAGACTCTCTGAAGCAACAAACGTTATCTCTGTACGTGGTTTTCCTGAACTCACTTAGGAGTCTGAAGAGCAACATTACCAAGAGCTTCTTTGCAATGCACGTCCCCTATATAGGCATTCGTAGTTGCTAAATCCAGTCGATGAGGTCACATGGCGTTTGTTTTTTACCAAAAAACAATGAAATATAGGAGTGTTTAAGTCAAGTTTATTTGTATAGCGCTTTTAACAATAAACATTGTCGTAAAGCAGCTTTACAGAATTTGAAAGACTTAAAACATGAGCTAATTTTATCCCTAATCTATCCCCAATGAGCAAGCCTGTGGCAACGGTGGCAAGGAAAAACTCCCTCAGATGACATGAGGAAGAAACCTCGAGAGGAACCAGACTCAAAAGGGAACCCATCCTCATTTGGGCAACAACAGACAGCATGACTATAATATTAACAGTTTTAACATGAAGTCAGTTTCATTGATGTTATAAACTCTTCATTGATGGAAACTTGAGTGCAAAACTTCATGACAACTGCAGTCCTAAAGTTAGCAAGTCAACTGTAGTCCTCAGCCATAAAAGCATTACTGTAAGAGTCCAGAGCGTCTTCCAAGTGTGACGTTCAAGTTCAAGTCAACTTTATTATCAATAATGCCATATGTGCAGGACATACAGAGAATTGAAATTGCGTTTCCCTCTTATCCGCGGTGCAAACAGTAATAAACATGAAATATAAACATTCAACTGTCCTCATGGGGCCGTCCTCCACAGGAGCGATGCAGTGAGACTCCAATCAGACACAGGGCACCAGGATGGATCAAGCAGGTCCGAGGAGCATCTCGATCCCAGGACCAACATGTAACTCAGGGGGACAGATTTGGGGGGAGGGGGAGAGAGAGAGGGAGAGAAAACACAGGTAGCGATATAAATGTGACATTTAAGATATGTTAATATATTGTATCATTAAGCATTGCATATATAATGTGGTAATTAATAATTGAAACTATTTTACATTTTTGGGCAATATTTTTATTCCAAGCATGTTGTGTGTGTTTTTTTTTTTTTTAATTAAATGAATAAACATTCACATGAAAGAATGAGCAAATAATAAACTAAGTAATTAAGTAAATGTTTTCCCATTCCTGCTCATTTCACTGTTACCCAAACATGCAGTCCGGATTATTTCAACTCTTATCCACAATGCCAAGTTAGCAATGTTCTTCCGTATATGTCCGTGCACACAGAGAGAGAGGTTTTGATTTGTCTCTATCTAAGTAGGTATATAAATAAAAAAAGAGGTCAATTCAATCTCCTTAGGCAGAAACAGATAAAAACCTCTCTCTCTCGCTCTCTCTCACGCACATACACAAAACGTTAGAGGTGCAGAAATGTCTCATTTATGACACTAAATGAGAATCACTCGCCTAATGGAGTTAAATTTGATGAAAATGTAGCGATATAAATGTGACATTCCGATATCCATACGTGATTCCGTAACGTACTGAAATATATTCATAATGCTTTGCATATATTTATTTAATAATTAACTCAATGTACTTGCAATTGACAAGAAAAATAATATAAAACCGGCAGCAGATTCAACACCAGTTTCCCCCGTTGACTGTGAGAGTCCCTCGGAGGCGCATGCACGTTCTGTGTATTCAGCTGTGAGCGAGTCGTTCTTTGTTGTGAAAGAGTGGTCCGGGTCTCTCATAAATTCGGAGCAAACTAAAGGACTACTTGGGCTACGATATTGTTCAAAACATTAATAGATGTTTTAATAGAAAACCATGTTAGCTTGACGGTGGATCTTAGGAGGCAATTAAAGACACTCTTGGCCTTAAGAAGCTTTCAGGAAATCCAGCCCAGGTCTCTGTGCAAGCTGTTACTACAGAAACATATTCAGTTGAGCTCATTGATATAAATCTATGCTTTGTGTACCGTCAGAGCTGTGCTGTTATAAAAAAGTAATCAACACCAAGACTTCAATTAAATTTTGTGGCCATTCTGTGCATAAATTCCACAGAGGCTGCATCTGGTTTAGTGTTCTTTCTAGAGCCTTTAAAGGTTCCCTCAGAGGGACAAACAGAAGAACCATTTAGGATATTAGATGGAATAGGCCTGATGCAGGAATAGTAGTGTTCTCATACACTCCTACACAGGCTTATGCTATATGACGATTTTATCCCCCATTGCCATAATATCCAGTGGCGTTTTCTCCAATTACATTGTTGTCCCAGACCTGCCAAGCTTTACGCATTTTACTTAGGGGTTCTGCAATTTAACATCCGAGTGCACTAGAAACATGGGCAATCACTTAAAAATATGACAAAAGGGCAGTCATTTCTCCCCAATAAATCAGGAGATGAACCAATAGACATATGAAGGATATGTATCTAGAAGGATTTACGCAGGTATTCTGAACCCTCTGATATTAACTGACAGGTCCTGGAAGCCCCACCCCCTTCCCCAGTCTCCCATGCTCTCGAATGCCCTCACACGAGCGAGAAGGTTTTGAGTTTATTAATATGAACTTGTTTGATTTTGCTAAAGGAAAAAAGGATGCAGATTTTGACCTAAACAGATTAAATAGACTTCTGAAGAAGTGTCAGATATAACAATTTACATATCATGTTGATGGTGATGATAATTAAGAAATATGCTTTTTGCTTGTTTGTTTTGACCGGCATTTTCCTACAGCAGGTGCATTCAAACACTGAGCAGCATCAAAAGTAAAAATGGCAGTCATGTGGTTGTCAGCGTGCAGGCACTTACGGATGCAGTCGCAGGGGAGAGCGGGTGCGTTGCAAACTGCAGTCACAGCCGAGTCGAGAAACAGGAAACGTAGTCGGGGATGGGCGGAGGTCAGTTGATAAGATGAAGTCAAGATTAAACGTAAATGGTGGTTAGAATAGAAAGTCAGGCAGAAGTCAAATGGCTCAGTAAAATCAGGTACAGCATGCAGAACAATACTTCACACTGGCTGTTTGAGAGAGCTGAGTATATATAGGCTGGGTGTTGATTGGTAGATAGGTGGCAGGTGAGGTAATTAGAATTCTGGTGATGTGGGGTGCTGTGGCTCGGGAATTGTAGTCCGGAGCGGCCATGTTTGGAGGCTGCTCCAAACTCCGCTTTTCAGTATCATTACTGACAGTGGTCATGGAACAGAACAGATTTGTGAAAGGATTATATTGGAAATTTACTGCCCTTTTTTCTTTTTTTTTTTTAGTTTTTTTTTTTTATTGTGTACTGCCTATAAATCCACCATCTAGCTAAGTATTCACAATTGCAGTTGCTGGAAAGCTGTTCTGATTTCACAACTGATAATTATTATGCCCTCCCATACTCTCCTTAAATCTGAAATCCATCCTAATATCCCCGTTTTTTCTTTCCCCAGTCTGACATTGCGTAAACCAACTCCAGCAGTAGAGTGCTAGCACTTTTATTCAATACAGTTCTATTTCGTTTCTACTGACCGCCAGAGGCGGTGCTTTCAGCACATGGATATCCATCACACGAACGTGCAGGTCGAGTAATAGTAACAACAAAGTCACATGTGACCTGGGTGACGTCACCCCGTGACCCCGGCATAAAAGACCGGTAAACCCAGGAAGTGACCTCTTACATCATCTCGCGTTTGCAGGTTGCGAGTTGGATTGAAATTTGGACAAAGCGCTGTGGTAGTTTCGTTACCCGTAGGGTTGGGGCTGTGCTTATGCATCCTCCAAGAAACTGCGCTAAGTCCACCAACTCTTTTCTTCTTGTCGTTATATTCGTATTGATTTATTACTCCGTAAGCTGAGCGCTCTCGCTCGGTGGAGTTAGCTGATTAGCCCTCCGGGGCGGTGTCCTCACCGCTGGAGGCCGGCTTGTTTTCGTTCAGGTAAGCGGTTTTCATTTATTTAAATTAAAGCGGCGTTTCTCTCGCCGCTGTTTATCAGTTCTGTGGCGCACGGCGCCTATCCTTGTTAATATTATTAACCACCTTGTTTTGTGTAGCCTTGCCTCCGGCCTGTTCACAGGCCGGCTGTCTTGTGTGTTGTATTCGTATTGTTTGTTACTCCGTTAAGCTGAGCGCTCTCGCTCGGTGGAGTTAGCTGATTAGCCCTCCAGGGCGGTGTCCTCACCGCTGGAGGCCGGCTTGTTTTCGTTCAGGTAAGCGGTTTTCATTTATTTGAATTAAAGCGGTGTTTCTCGCCGCTGTTTATCAGTTCTGTGGCGCACGGCGCCTATCCTTGTTAATATTATTAACCACCTTGTTTTGTGTAGCCTTGCCTCCGGCCTGCTCACAGGCCGGCTGTCTTGTGTGTTGTATTCGTATTGTTTGTTACTCCGTTAAGCCGAGCGCTCTCGCTCGGTGGAGTTAGCTGACTAGCCTTCACCGCTGGAGGCCGGCTTGCTTTCGTTCAGGTAAGCGGTTTTCATTCATTTAAATTAAAGCGGTGTTTCTCGCCGCTGTTTATCAGTTCTGTGGCGCTCGGCGCCTATCCTTGTTAATATTATCGACCGCCTTGTTTTGTGTAGCCTTGTCTCCGGCCTGCTCACGGGCTGGCTGTCTTGTGTGTTGTATTCGTACTGTTTGTTACTCCGTTAAGCTGAGCGCTCTCGCTCGGTGGAGTTAGCTGACTAGCCCTCCGGGGCAGTGTCCTCACCGCTGGAGGCCGACTTGTTGTCGCTCAGGTAAGCGGTTTTCATTCATTTAAATTAAAGCGGTGTTTCTCGCCGCTGTTTATCAGTTCTGCGGCGCACGGCGTCTATCCTTGTTAATATTCCCGACCACGGGTGTGTTCGCCCGGTCGTTTTTCATTACCGCCTGATTGTTTATTTTGGGCTACTTACTTGGGGTGTTCTCGCCCTATTTTTTAAGTTCCCTTCTGCCAGCCAGGTGTCATGGACCTATTCCCTCGCTGCGCCAACTGCCGGGCCCCCCTCGAACTGGAGGACGGCCACTGTGAGTGCCCCCGTGCCTGAGTATTGATCACCTGCGGCAGGGGCTGACAGACATGGCCTGCGCAGACTGCATGTTGGAGAGCTTTGACTGCAGTGGGTCTGACGGTCACGACTCCACCTCTCCGGCCGGTTCCCAGGCCACCAGCCATGGCACCGTGGCAGCGTCGGAAGGCGGATGCTCATCCGTCCAGCCAACACTGAGGGCTGCATTGGGCCATCTGGGGTTGGACACGCCCCCGGTGGCCCAGCATCAGAGCGCTTCTTCAGAAGTCCCGCATAGCCTTCCTCGTTGTCCGTTCTGCCCTCGGCCCCATACATCGAGGAGTTGCAGAGGTGTTGGGCGGACCCTAGACGCCTTTCCCACCTCCCTAGTGACTGCAGGGCCCTGGCGGCAATGCAGGACACCCCTACCT
Organism: Neoarius graeffei; assembly: GCF_027579695.1. Lineage (NCBI taxonomy): Eukaryota > Metazoa > Chordata > Actinopteri > Siluriformes > Ariidae > Neoarius > Neoarius graeffei. The sequence continues at coordinate 57,141,674 of NC_083575.1, read as the reverse complement.
ACGGCCTCCAGCAGATGCCCAACATTGAGAAGCGGCTTTCATTCATTTAAATTAAAGCGGTGTTTCTCGCCGCTGTTTATCAGTTCTGTGGCGCACGGTGCCTATCCTTGTTAATATTATCAACCGCTTGTTTTGTGTAGCCTTGTCTCCGGCCTGCTCACGGGCCGGCTGTCTTGTGTGTTGTATTCGTATTGGTTGTTACTCCGTTAAGCTGAGCGCTCTCGCTCGGTGGAGTTAGCTGACTAGCCCTCCGAGGCGTGTCCTCGCCGCTGGAGGCCGGCTTGTTGTCGCTCAGGTAAGCGGTTTTCATTCATTTAAATTAAAGCGGTGTTTCTCGCCGCTGTTTATCAGTTCTGTGGCGCACGGCGCCTATCCTTGTTAATATTCCCGACCACGGGTGTGTTCGCCTGGTCGTTTTTCATTACCGCCTGATTGTTTATTTTGGGCTACTTACTTGGGGTGTTCTCGCCCTATTTTTTAAAGTTCCCTTCTGCCAGCCAGGTGTCATGGACCCCCAGACGCTGGAGGGGACGAGCGCGGCATCACGGGAGCTGTGTGACGCGGCTCCAGGCCTTTGCCTACTCGTCGCGGGAACTGGGCCGGCTGATGTCGTATCTCACCCTTGCCCGCCGGCAGATATGGCTGGCACAGTCCCCTCTGGCCGAGCCCGACCGGCGTGTGCTGCGCTCTCTCCCTGTTGTCCCCGGGGAGCTGTTTGGCGAGGCCGCTCAGCAAGCCCTGGACCGGAGTGCCCAGGTCGTCCAGGCGCGACAGCAGTTCACTGGCCTCCGCCAGGTCCACCGCCATGGCAATACTGCCCAGTCCTCCAGGGGGCCTACACCGACTCTGTCTCGGCCACGCACCCGCCAGGAGACCAGACGGGTTGATGACTTTCGTCGCCCCACCACCTCCCGGACCCGCGGTGCCGCCCCCTACACCCAGTCCGCTCCTCGTCGCCCCCATGGTGACCAACGGGGGCGCTCTGGACGGCGCTGACATCAGTGCGCCAGCGGTCGGCCGCTTTTCCAGCGAACAGCTCCAAAGCTGGAAAGCGTTGACCCCAGACCCCTGGGTGCTGGTGACCCTCACCGAGGGTTACCGCATCCAGTTCTGCCGCCGACCGCCGCGTTTTCATGGGGTCAAACACACCACCGTGAGCCATCCGGGGAAGTCCCTCGTCCTCCGGCAGGAAATCTCCACCCTCCTGGAGAAAGGAGCAATCTCTCCCGTCGACAGGCAGAGACAGCAAGGTGGGTTCTACTCCAGGTATTTTCTGGTTCCAAAGAAGGACGGCGGTATCCGCCCGATCCTCGACCTGAGGTCCCTCAACTCCCACTTGAAGACCATGAGATTCCGCATGCTGCGTACAGTAGATGTCTTACACCACATCCAGGCGGGCGACTGGTTTGCCACCATCGACCTGAAAGACGCCTACTTCCATGTTCCCATTGCGCCACACCACAGGCAGTTCCTGCGGTTTGCCTTCGAGGACCAGGCTCGAGATCGATGTTCTGCCCTTTGGGATATCGCTGGCACCCCGTGTGTTCACCAGGTGTGTGGCAGCGGCATTGGCACCACTTCAGGCAAGGGGTTTGCGTGTCCCGCCTTACCTGGACGACTGGCTCGTCTGTTCACGGTCAGCAGCTCAGGCCCGCACTGACATCGCGACTGTGCTGTCGCATGTCGCAGAGCTGGGGCTCAGGGTGAATTACAAGAAGAGCTCGCTGGTGCCCAGCCAGGAGACGACTTTTTGGGCATGCACCTGGATTCGAGGTCGTTGATGGTAACCCCCTCCCAGACCAGGATCCACAACATCCGCCTACTGCTTGGCCGCTTCGGACGGGGCAGGTCACTCGCCCTGAAGACCTTTCAGCGCCTGCTGGCCATGCTTATGGCAGCCTCCTCTCTGGTCCCGCTGGGACTCCTGGACTTACGCCGCCTCAGAGGTGGCTCAACGGTCTCCACCTCCACCCGGTGCTGCACGGGCACAGGCTCGTGAAGGCGACGGATACTTTTTTCAGGCTCCTCCGTCCATGGAGGAGGAGGGCTTACCGTCTGCGGGGTGTTCCACCGGCGGCTATCCCCTCCCGGAGGGAGGTCATCACCACGGATGCTTCCCTGGGAGGCTGGGGTGCAATCTGGCAATGCCGGACCGTCAGAGGCTACTGGAGTCCAGGGCAGCGACAGCAGCACATCAACGTGCTGGAACTGCGGGCTGTGTTCCTCGGCCTACAGCACTTCCTCCCAGGCCTGGCCGGCAGACACGTTCTGGTGCGGACGGACAACGCTATGGCAGTGTACTACATCAACCACCAGGGAGGCACCAAGTCCCTCCAGTGCTTGGAAGTGGCCGGCCAACTTCTGCGGTGGGCCCATCGACATCTCTTGAGCCTGCGTGCCATGTACTTGCCAGGCACTGCCAACAGGGCAGCGGATCTGCTGTCCCGCCAGGACCCCGATCCCGGGGAATGGAGACTCAACCCAGCGGTGGTTCTTGCCATCTGGGAACGTTTTGGCAGGGCAGAGGTGGACCTCTTTGCCTGCCAGGAGATGACACACTGCCCTCTGTGGTTCAGCCTCCACGGCCCCAGCTCCCTGGGCCAGGATGTGCTGGCGCATGCTTGGCCGAGGCAACTGCTGTATGCCTCCCCCCCCCCTGCCACTGATCGTGCCAACCCTACACAGGGTTGCGATGGACCACCACGGGCTGCTGCTTGTCGCCCCCGGTGGCCGGGCCGGGTGTGGTTCCCAAGTTGCTGCAACTTCTGGAAGGCGACCCCTGGTGCCTGCCAGTGAGGACGAACCTGCTACCACAGCTGGGAGGGCAGATCTGGCACCCGGATCCAGCCCGTCTGCAGCTCTGGGTGTGGCCACTGAAGGGCCGGACCCCCTGCTAGGTCCTTGTGAGCCGGCAGTGGTCAACACCATTGCAAGCTCTCGGGCACCCCCCACCAGTGCCCTCTACGCCAACAGATGGAGGCTTTTCTCCAACTGGTGCTTAACTCGGGGGGAGGAGCCTACATGCTGCCCCCTGCCGACCATTCTACTGTTCCGCCAGTCTCTGTTGATAAGGGTCTTACCCCTGCCACCATCAAGGTTTATGCAGCTGCCATCTCTGCTCAGCATGCCGGAGTTGGGGGAAGGACTGTGGGGTCCCACCCCTTGGTGGCACGTTTCTTGAAGGGTGCTCTCCGGTTGAGACCCCCCCGACGGAGCCGGGTACCCACATGGGACCTTCACTGGTGCTGCAGGCTCTCTGCGACGCACCGTTCTGAGCCCCTGCTCACGGCAGACATTTCATGGCTCTCCCTGAGGACTGCTTTTCTTCTGGCCATTACATCGACGAGGCGCGTCGGGGAACTACACGCGCTGTCAGTCAGTGGGGAGTGCCTGCAGTGGCACTCCGGCGACAGTGGGGTCACCCTGTGGCCTAACCCCTCTTTCCTCCCGAAGACCCTCTCTGCTACCTTCGTCAACCAGCCCCTTAGCCTTGCGGCGTTCGAGGCGGGCCATGGTGAGAGGTCGGAACTTTTGTGCCCAGTTCGCGCCCTCAGGGTGTACGTGTCGCGTACAGAGGGCTTCCGTAGGAGTGACGCCCTGTTTCTGTGCCACACAGGGCCGAGGAGGGGTCTGGCGCTCTCTAAGCAGAGGCTATCCAAGTGGATAGTCGAGGCCATATTACATGCCTACAGGCACAGTGGCTCCCCGATTCCTCCGGCTGTCAGGGCGCACTCTGCACGGGGCGTGGTGGCCTCATGGGCATCACTGAAGGGCGTGCCCCTTTCAGACATATGCAACGCAGCCTCCTGGGCTTCCAGCTGCACCTTCACCAGGTTTTACCGTCTTAATGTCGTCCCACATAATCCTGTGGCGACGGCTGTCATTCCAGGCCCGTCGCAGCAGCACTGAGTACGGGTAGGCACTCCTCATGACCTGGTTGGTATTAGTCATCCATGTGCTGAAAGCACCGCCTCTGGCGGTCAGTAGAAACGAAATAGAATGAGGGTTATGTATATAACCGCGGTTCTATGAGTTTCGGATGACCGCCAGAGCTTGGCAGTCACTCGGAGTGTACACGAGAAGATTTGCCAAGAGGTCACTTCCTGGGTTTACCGGTCCTTTATGCCGGGGTCACGGGGTCACGTCACCCAGGTCACACGTGACTTTGTTGTTACTATTACTCGACCTGCACGTTCGTGTGATGGATATCCATGTGCTGAAAGCACCGCCTCTGGCGGTCATCCGAAACTCATAGAACCGCGGTTATATACATAACCCTCGTTTTATTTGTATAGCACGTTTTAACAATGGATATTGTCACAAAACAGCTTTACATAAATGTATATGTGGCAGCGGGGGCGTGGTCAAGCACCGGTCTGTGACAGGAGGGCGGAGTCAGGGAAGGTAAGTGGCAGAATCATTACACCTGAGAGCAATTAACCTGTGTTTGTGTGTCTTCCCAGTGACCGCGCCCTATATGAGGAGGGAGAGCGAGAGCGGAGAGAGCTCATCCCTGAACCAGACGCCGGTTGTATGTGTGTCTGTGCTAGTTTTGGTTATTGTCAAAACTGAAAAGTGTGGCAATAAAGCCAAGTGACAAACCTGATCTCTGTCCTGCCGTCCTCTGTGCTCCACCCACACATAGGGAGTCCTACAATATACATTTTAAATTTATAAAATTAATTCTTAAGGAGCATGCCAGAGTTGATTGTGGCAAGGAAAAACTCCCTGAGAGGACATGAGGAAGAAACCTTGAGAGGAACCAGACTCTAAAGGGAACCCATCCTTGTCTGGGTGACACTGGATAGTACTATTATAAATCATTTCCCTTCTATAACTGTATACTACATAGTCAAAAAGTGCAATTGTGGAAACAGGACTTATGAGCTTAGGAGTATGAGCATCACAGTAATTTCTGAATTCATTATGGTTTTTCTTGAAGTCTATTATGTTGAAATTGGCAACTGTTCAGTGATGGAGGATTAGAGTGCAAAACTGTTTAAAGCAGTTGCAGTCCTAAGTGTATCTAAGGACGGACATCCACAGCAATCCTCTATGCTTTCTATGTGGTACCATCCACAGTAATCTCATGGTGACCTTTAGGTTGTCCATGTGGGAACATCCTCAACAGCAGTGAGTGATTTTCAGGTGATAAGAACTCCAAACAGAAGTAGGGCATCAGGATGGATGAGGTGGGTCTAGAGAGCAGAAGGGGTCAGGATCACTGATGTCTCAGGGCTAATATGTGTATCTCAGGAGTAGCATGGGGGGCACACATTATTAGGTATCAGCATCTAAAAATCCTAGTTCACCAAAACACCGTATGCCTGTGAACCCTACAGATCTGCACATTTACACAAGAAAAAACTATTAAAAGGCTTTACTAAACAAATACGTTTTCAGCAAATACTTAAGCACCAAGACTGTGTCTGAGTCTTGAACTCTTATAATTCTGGTGCTTTGTAAGAGAAAGCGTTGTCCCTGCTGTCGCCTTCACTATTCAAGGTACCAACAAAGAGCCTGCACCTTTTGATAAAAAAAAAAAAGGCATGGTAAAAAACTAGCAGTTTGCTCGGTACTGCAGCACAAGACTTTTCAGTGCTTTGTAGGTCAGTAGTAGTATTTTATAATCAATGTGAAATTTGATTGGGAGTCAATGCTGTGTGGATGAGAGAGGCGATGTGGTCTTATCTTCTGGTTCTCGTAAGGACTCTGGCTGCTGCATACCATGTACTTATTGTCTAAGTGGGAGGGCAGGACGGGAAAATGTTTGGCTCGAGATCATGCTGTACGGACCAAGCGCAGCGAGTCAATAAGCATTTTATCATATGATCTTTTTTAACTAACATACACAGAAGAAAACAATGAACAACGGTGTGTGAAAAACGAATCGATCAATTTTTATTTGAATGACCACAAACCATTTATATGCTGAATCACCTTCACACATATTTGAAATAACAGCTTGAATTCTATGAAATACAGCTGACTTCACTGTTCTCTCAAAATGAAAACGATTTTAAGCTAACATCGTTCGTAAAGTTGTGTCGCTCATTTTTCAAAGTAACAATTCAGAGCAAAATGAAAATGGCGGAAATGAGGGAAACGGGTCCGGGTCCGCATACAGCTTTTTCCGGACTGGATTCAAAAATCCGTATCTGCCCAGTTACGTGACTTTCCCCAATTGTTTTATTAAGAGTGCGTGCACGTGTCCGTACGGGTCATATGATACAAGACTAAATGTTTATGTACCTACTGGAACATCCAGAGAGCAAGTACTTCTGTCTTGTCTGAATTAAGTCAAAGGAAGTTAATAAGCATCCAGTGTCTAATGTCCTTTACACTTTCCTCAACTTTATTATGCTGGTGTTTCTCATCTGACGTCCCACGTGTCTGTCCTCACTTCTGTGTGTCCAGTCTGTACATGTCTTGCTTTGCACTCTTATTTGGCCTGTTGGACATTTGTCCAGTTGTAGCTAGCATACGTCAAGTAACATATGAAAAGTATGCAAACAGTGTTCACATAGCAGCAGGAGAGCATGATGCTGTGTAGAAATCAGACGGCACACAGGCTTTGGAGTGTTACTTGTCACTCCGTCCTGCTGTCTTTGTCTGAAGGGCTTCCCTGAGGTTCTGATTGTACATGAAATTAGTGTTCAGCTCTCCAACAAAGTAATTCATACAGCGGGGTGTGCTCTGCAGTCAGTGTAATGATTTTAATCACTTCCCTGAAACCTTTATTTCTGTTTTTAAGAAAACAAAATGAGTACTAGTGAGAGCAGCAGCTGGAACTGGAGAAGCAGCAGGTGAGGAGCAGAGGAGGGAAGTTTGTGAGTGAGATGGAGTGATTACACAGTGGGAAGCTCATGGCTGTTGGAAAATGTGAGTGTGAAAGTGGCCTGTCAAGCCCTGTGCATGCAAACACATCTGTAGCACTCATATAAATGATAAAAGAACACATCATAATATGCAGAACATTCATCGGTTGCGTTAGAAGAAATTATTTTTGCTTCTTTGACATCAGGAAGCTGATTGTAGATATACTAATACACCTATTTTGACGTAATAATAATGAAAGCCTAATAGTAGTAAAAGCTTGTCCTTTCAGACCAGTTTGAAATTCTTCTCCAGGTCATGCGTTGTACACAGATAAGTGACCTGTTTTGGTTATTTCCTCTCTACACAGAACCAGTCAAAAGTTTGGACATGCCTATTCATTCATAGTTTTATCTGTATTTTAACTATTTTTGACATTGTAGAACAATACTGAAGACATCAAAACTATGAAATAACATATGGAACATATATGGAATTATGTAGGAAACAAAGTGTTAAAAACAAATTATGGTTCATATTTTAGATTCTTCAAAGTAGTCATGATGCTTTGCACACTGTTGGCATTATCTTAAACAGCTTCATGAGGTAGTCACCCGGAATGCCTTTCAATTAACAGGTGCCTTGTCAAAAGTTTATTAGTGCAATTTCTTCTTAATGCATTTGAGAAAATCAAACCGTAAGTGGTAAATTAATAAAAATACAGTAAACAGCCAACACGGTTAGGTGCAACTGGCCCCGATTTTGTTAAGACGGGCGAAAGGATTTTAAACAATAGCATGACTACTCTATAAGTCACCTCATGATCAGATGTAAATAAAAGAAAACGCAAAAGACCAGTGTAATTTGGCGTAGTGATAAGCACATCCACCCAAGGGATTTTAAAGGAAGGAAGTCCAAGAATAATAAATAATTCTAACAAAACATATCATATTTCTATGAGAATATATTCAGATCACAATAATAAACCAGCCTCACAGTCACCGTTCTACTTGTAATTTTGAATCAGTGTTCAGAAAACTTGGACTCCATTTTACAGGTTCCTTCCCCATAGCATTACAGTTTCAATAATGCTAGAGAATATAAGGAGACTGTACTGGGAATAGATCAGGCTGTAAATAAAATTTAAGATGCTGGTAATCGTGGTTGAATCAATTTGAAGAAAAGGAAAACAGAATTCATCATGACTAAAGAATATATAGGGGCCTGCAAAAGTAGGTATACAGTAATGAAAAACAAAGTTCGCACAAAATGTAATTTTATTGATTATACAAACATATCGATAATAAACATATTAATCCCTCAAACGTTCAAACTATTTGCCCTGGCATTCACACACTCCACTAGTCGAGTGTGGACACCCGTGCACACTCTGCCACAAAGGTCTTTATCAGCACCAATTTCCTGGCAAGCCTCCCGTATGAACTGAATCATGGCGTCAACAGAACGTGGCTTGCGTGTGAAAACCCTATCTTTTACACATCACCGGATCTCAAAAGGAGTGAGATCCGGTGAACGTGGTGGCCAGTCAACGGCTCCCCAACGTCCAATCCACCTGTTGGGAAATTCTTTGTCAAGTAGCGCACGCACATTGAGTGCGAAGTGCAGTGGCGCCCCATCCTGCTGAAAGTAGAAGTTGTCCTGCTACTGTTGTTTGCGTATAATCCTTACTGTATACCTACTTTTGCAGCCCCCTGTATAAGTACCAATCAAAAGTTTGGATACACCTTATAATTCAAAGACACTTTGTGCATTAAAGCTATACAGCCTTTCAATTTCATAAAATCGGTGAAATTTAGTTCCCTCTGAAATTTGCTTATTGTGATATATGTTTATTTCTGTAATATCTAAAAAAAAAAAAAAACCAGGCCATTCTGTGGCTGGGAAGTTGTTTAATTTGAGGGGATTCCCAAGCAAATAATGTGCATGAAATCGCTCACTTTGCACAGTAAAGCAGACAGAGGAAGTCCGTGTGCGCATGCGTAGGTTTACTTTCTTCTTTTCCTTCTTCTTTTGGGTTTTACGGCAGCTGGCATCCACAGTTTTGCATTACTGCCATCTACAGCTTTATCTTGATTGTGCACTGACAGTTCCATCATTCTGTCTCTAAACGAACAGCTGATCACACCGAGGTGCTCGCTGACCGCCGATATTTATTAGTTCGGTCCTGCGTTTCCTCTCCTTCGCAACATAATGTCTTTTCTTCTCGCTTTCCGTTACTGTAGTCGGTTTTCACGTGTCAGTCGCATCCTTCATTTTCCTCTCTTGTTTGAAATTTGTATCCCACAATGCCTTGCGTGAACGGGGAAAGCCCACCACGTGATGTATGACATAATATCTTGAATTGGGTCATGGTGAAGCAGGAAAAAAATAGCAGAGAATTTAGGACCACATGGCCCTAAATGTATTAATTGTGCTATTTAAAAAAAACCTCATGAAATTGGAAGTCTGTGATTCAAATTCAGTAGCTTTTGGTCCACTAAACAAAAATAATTGGGTGTCAGAGAATTTTTTTTATGACCTATACTTGAAAAATCTGAAAGGCAGTCTACCCTTAAAGTAATGATGCTTTTATGCTCTTTACTTAGGCTACATCCACACGACAACGGCAACGAGATTTTTTTTTTTTTTAGCGGGTAAAAAAAAATATCGCGTCCACATGGGCAACAGATCAGTAAAATATCAGGTACATATGGCAACGCAACGCTTGCTGAAAACGATGCAATACACATGCCACACCTCTACGTGCGCTGTAAGACGGTCCCATCGGAGACACCAGAACAATAGAAGAAGTAGGACGCATGCGCATAAACCCCTTCTTCTACCCGGCGTGATGACTTGTTCTAGTCATGTGGTTGTGACGTCATCGTAAACAAATCCGTTCTACTCATCCAGACGACTTCGCAACGGCGCCGTTGCCAGATTTTTCCACTCTGGAAACCGTTCTCAAAAAATATCGTTTTGGGGCACCCAAAACGCCGGTGCCGTGTGGACGCCAGGCCAAAACAATAAAAAATTTTATCGCATTCACCTGAATCTGTTGCCGTGTGGACAGGGCCTTAGTTGAGCGATTCTTGACATAATATGGATTACTACAGTTGTGAAATAGGGCTATTTACTGTATTTTTATTATTTACTGTTTGATCTCAAACACATTTACCGTATAAGGCAAGAAATTCCACTAATTAACTTTTGACAAGGCACAAGTTCTTCTATACAAAGTCTGTCTCTGTCTTTGTGAAGTATGTTCCCTTTTGCTCTCTGCCATGAGAAATGAATGAGACAGAAAGATGAAAAAGGCAGTGGTGTATTTAGAAATCAGGCATGTTTAGTCGATACTGGCTGTCTCTGTTGAGGAGAAATTTGATGAGAGCTGAGGTAGAAACCTGGCATTTGTAGAGAGAGAGGAACTAAAACTGGCATTTCTAGGATATCCTGCCTGTGGTTCCAGGCTAACAAGATAACAGGACATGATGGGAGGAGGCTGCTGTGCACACCATTGCTGGCACCTTCTCCCTTCAATAATGATACCTTTAATTACCATATAAACTGTGTATGTGCATGTATGCACGCTCTTGTGTGTGTATCTGAGAGTAAAAAATTGAGATATTCGTATCACATATGTGCCTCCAGGGGGTTTATATTTATTATAATTCCTATCCAGGCTCAGTAAGACATTTGCAATTCCACAGTAAGTGCAAATTACAGACAGCGCTGCTGATCATTGCAGTGGGAGATATCGCCATTCATTATCTAAGCTAATGCATTAGTAACAAATTCCACATCAGCAGGACTTTCATTCTTTAGATTCTGGCTAAAGTCTCCTCGTGCTTTCCCTGAACAGAACGACTATTGGATAAGCATTCTGTGTAAGCATTAAGGTCTCTGTGAGGTACTGGCTTGGATACACCTTCCTTTGGCAAGAACTGACAGCACAGATTCAGACCACTGGGATGTTATAAATTGTAATGTCTTATAGGAGATAATATGCTCCAAGATATGTAAGATGATAACCATATTGCATAGACATTTGTTGATATCATTCCTTTTTTTGAATGAGTGATATATCTTTTATTCCAGGTCATTTTTAATTGTCTCACTGTTTCGCCTGGTTTGGGTCATCTGTTTTGTTTGGACGTGTTTCATAGACTTTGGCAAGTTTGGGCTGGAAAGCTCTATGGAAAAGTAATTTGTTCTGTTCCCTAATTCAGACTTGGAGCCTTTTGATCCCAGCATGTGATAATAGCCTACATTTCGAGATGTCGCTAGGCCAGTTTAAGGGCCAAAAAAAAAGTTTTTTAGTTCCACATAAAAGTACTTCATAAATTTAAATCACTCGAATTTCATATTCATTCTTAATTATTCAGCAGTGTCTTCGCTTCTTGATAATTGCAAAAAGTATGATTGCCGGATGTTAGGCCCTACCGGAGGCTGTTGCTCTTTTCCTCCAGCTTTGCCTTGGCTATGCTGCTCTCTCTCTCTAATGGCACCCAGTGAAGCTGTAACAGGATATTGGCTAAAAGCCCACAGATAAACATTAGGCCTTATTCAAATAATTCATATCAAGAAAAATAGTAAGTAGGGCAGCATGGTAGTGTAATGATTAGCACTGTCGCCTCACAGCAAGAAGGTCCTGGGTTTGAGCCCCGTGGCTGGCAAAGGCCTTTCTGTGTAGAGTTTGCATGTTCTCCCCGTGTCTGCGTGGGTTTCCTCCGGGTGCTCCGGTTTCTCCCACAGTCCAAAGACATGCAGGTTAGGTTAACTGGTGACTCTAAATTGACCGTAGGTGTGAATGTGAGTGTGAATGGTTGTCTGTGTCTATGTGTCAGGCCTGCGATAACCTGGCAACTTGTCCAGGGTGTACCCCGCCTTTTGCCCGTAGTCAGCTGGGATGGGCTCCAGCTTGCCTGCAACCCTGTAGAACAGGATAAAGCGGCTACAGATAATGGATGGATGGGTAGTAAGGAGTTACAAAGGCAGTTACAGTAAGCAGTGGCAAACTATGGTCAGTATAGTTGGCTATCAAGTTTTTGCTTGTTAGCAGGCTAAGTTCGTGTGACATAAAGAAAATGGGATAGACTATAGCATTAGACAGCTGACAAGCCAGCCATTTTAGCCTGTTTTTAATAAACTCCTCTTATTATGGCAACTCTGTTTTCTTTACTTTCATTTATCTCTTCAGTATTTTGAAATGGTGACCAGTAGCAGTATCCATATAATTAACAGTTATTCTATGAAATTGATTCATACATGAGCTGATAGCCGACGAGACATGTATGATGAGACTGTGTGGAATAACTTTTATTCTACTCACATTCACTCGATTTTGAGAAATGGAGCATTTTTATATTTTGCAAATTTGATAAATAAAAACTTGATACAAATCATCCGACAAAATCATTTCCGCTTAGAATGTAATATGTTCTTATCATCACCATACTTTTATTCCATATTTTGTTGCCATTTTTTGGGCTTTTGTTTTTCGAGTAGAGTTTTTATTTCGTCCTCGGTTGGTTCAGCAACATGCGCCGCCATTTTGTTTTTCTCTATTCATGGTATATGAGCTGATAGCCTAATAGTAGTGCAGCCAATCAGAGTGCATGATTGCTCATATCCTGTGAATGTGGATAGAATAATAATGTTTACAATAGGTTAATGTCAGTGAAAAGGTCACACAGTGTCAGAGTATTGCATCCTTAGACAAAACTTTATTTATCCCCGAAGGGCAATTAGAAGGGCGAAGAGTGGTACATTAAAAGAGCAAGAAAATGAAATCACAAAAAGAATAAAATCACAAAAATGGGTGGGAAAAAAAAGTGTATTATGTATAATATACAATGGCAGGCCTGTTGCCAGTAACAAAGTAAAAGAAAAAATAAATAAATAAATAAATAAATAAAAAAGGCAGCAGATAAAATATGACAAATAAATAAAATGACGTGTGGATAAAATTAAAATGACAATATGATTAGAATGGCATTGTAGTTAAAGTGACAAGGTGATATTGTAATATTGCACATCAGGACATGTGATATTGCACTAGAGTATTGTACAGAAGACTTAAGTTATTGTAACTGTCCTTAGATTTCTTAGAGTTCAGGAGGAGAATAACACTTGGAACAAAGGTTGCTCTCCTCCTCTGGGTCTTACAGGCCGGACAGCGGAACCTGCGACCAGATGGCAGCTGCTCAAATGCCGGGAACAAAGCATGAGTTGAGTCCTTAAGAATTCGACGAGCCAGGCCGCTAGCCTGCTGCTCGTACACAGTATTCAGGTGGCGAGCAGGAAGTCCAATAATCTTAGAACACACCTTGACAATATTATGCAGGCGGTTCCTATCCTGTACAGTAATGGAGTAATACCAACAGCATATAGAAAAAGCTAAAACACTTTCAATTAGTGTTGCCACCTGTCCCGGTTTTTCTTGATTGTCCCGGATTTTCATGGTCTGTCCCGGGAAAAAAAAAAATCCGGGACACTGAATGTCCCGGTTTTTTGTACATAATGGGCAAAATGTGTATTTCAACTTGCGAGTCAGCTGAGAACCAGTTTGCTTTTCCGAGCTCGCCGTGCTAAGCGGAGCCACGTCATTATGTCGCTGTATACGTCAGTTACGGCGCTACGTTTGCATAAACCTTGGCGCGAATATCAAAGCAAAAACAACACGGAAGAAGCAGCAGCAACAACAACAATAATGATGATGGCTGACTTCGCGTTTGTACAGCTGCTGCTTCTCGTTGCTTAAAAATGGCGATCTTTCGCGGTCTTGTTATTGTTGTTGGTCTTAACAACTCCGCCCCCCGCTGACGTAAGCGGTTCTTTCCTCTGGCCCAGCAAAGAGCTGGTGCTAGCCTGGAACCGTTTTTTCTGGCCCCAGAGCCAGTTCTTTGTCAGTGGAAACAGAAAACCCGGTTCCAAACTAAGCACTGGCCCCGAACCAGCCCTGCAACTGCTTTGGTGGAAAAGGGGCAATGGAGGATGCTTGGACTGATAAAAGAAACAGACTCTCTGTTGCAATGGTGAAGGCTGAGCTTCAAGTCAGGCTAAACTTTCAGTTGTCCTGTACTGAGTTAAAGACATTCATTGAAAATCAGCCAGGACTCATAGCAGCAGCAAAGAAAAACACCAAATATAAATGGAAGATTAGGTAAGGTTTTGGTGAATTAAATGAAATAGTGTAGTGTAGTACATACTCCTGTATGTGCCCAGTTATATCAGTTACATGTCCTCCTATGTATTTGTTTAGCCAAGAGCAGCAAGCAGCAGAGGCACAGGCAAGCACAAGCAAAGCACACACCACATTCTAAGCAATTAGGTAAGCTGTTGGACACTACACCTTACATTGTTACATTCAGGTATTCTTAGATACAATGAAAAATTAATTATTTTTATTCCACATAAGCAAACAAACAGAACTTAATTATGTATTCCCCTTTTACCTGTGCCCACTACTGCCCCCAGGTGTCCACAACCAAAAACTGTTGGAAATAAACCAAAATAATGAAGACCTGCTTTATTATGTAAAGCAATTAACTAAACAAATAACTAGCAAAAGCGTCATTTTTACTAATTAGAGCAATACAATTTCAGCGTAGAAGGGCGATTTTTGTCTTGGGTTAGATGTGCGAAGGGCGCCGTTGCTTACAAGCAAAAAGGTCGATTGGATGGTCGAAATGTCCAGGATTTTTGTCAGACACAGGTGGCAACCCTACTTTCAATGAATGTATAATAGAATGTCAACAAGATGTTCTGACTGACAGAAAAAGAGTTCAGTTTCCTTAGTAGGTACATCCTCTGGTGGCACTTCCTCAGGATCCCTTCTGTGTTGGAAGAGAACCTCAGTTGGCAGTCCAGAATGGTTCCCAGGTATTTATATTCCTCAACTGTCTCGACCGGAAAACCGTGGACCATAGTGGTGACAGCCGCCGCTAGTTCCCTTTGGCTGCTGGAGAAGGTCACCACCATCTCCTTAGTTTTACTAACATTCAACTCCAGGCAGGAAGAGTCACACCACTCTACGAACTGCTGAAGAGCGGGTCCATGATGGAGGGAAGGGCTGGACAGGAGGGACAGGAGAACTGTGTCATCAGCAAACTTAACCAGATGACAGTTGGGGTACGTTGATCTGCACTCATCAGTGTACAGAATGAAGAGCAGCGGAGAAAGCACACAGCCTTGTGCTTTCTCCCTACTACAGGCGATTGCTTTAAGACTATTATGGGAAGCCTGGCCTACCCTAAAATTTAATTAAAATGAGCCACTGAAAAGTTTCTATTTAAAATGTAGTAATATCTCATCTCATTATCTGTAGCCGCTTTATCCTGTTCTACAGGGTCGCAGGCAAGCTGGAGCCTATCCCAGCTGACTACGGGCGAAAGGCGGGGTACACCCTGGACAAGTCGCCAGGTCATCACAGGGCTGACACATAGACACAGACAACCATTCACACTCGCATTCACACCTACAGTCAATTTAGAGTCACCAGTTAACCTAACCTGCATGTCTTTGGACTGTGGGGGAAACCGGAGCACCCGGAGGAAACCCACGCGGACACGGGGAGAACATGCAAACTCCTCACAGAAAGGCCCTCGCCGGCCACGGGGCTCGAACCCAGATCTTCTTGCTGTGAGGCGACAGCGCTAACCACTACACCACCGTGCCGCCATGTAGTAATATATCTATATTATTCATCACTCTTTGTGAAATTCAATATTTTAGCAAATCACGTGATCAGATTATCGAAGTGCAATATTGTTCGTTCATATAACTGGTTTTGTCTAGAATATCTTGAACTCTCCGCTTTTCCCACCCAGAAGCCCAGCGTCTCCGTTTGACTGTGAGACGTCTCAAATGGGTGGCACTTTGAAACCAACTGCCAATCATTGAAACAGTCATGAACATGACTAACATCAAACATGATCATAACAGCACCAGCTACTTCACCAAAACATGTTTGTTTGTTTTTTAAACCCTTTTTACTAATCTTTACAAGTTTTGTCATAAGGTTATTCAACATGTATGTACTCTACTATAGAGCAAAGGTGACACTTTCTGTTTGCGCCAGTAGACTGGACTAATCCATAGTCAGTGCATTTGAATAACGTTTAGAAAGCGGTGAAACCACTGCTTGACTTTATTACCTGTACATGATCTGTGCTTGTTCTAAGTGTATAGATCCAGTATCATTTGCATATAAACTACAAAGAGACCGATCTACTGTGCTCCAACCTTAACAAATAACCTTTTTTGTCTATTGCTATGTTAATGTTCATAATCATTTTGGGATCATTTAATTTAAAAAAAAAAAAAATCCCCTATAACCTCACTTCTCTAAATGCCCCTACTGCATATGAGTTTCTGTGCTATAATGACAAATAGATTGATTCAACTGTAAGGATAAGTGAGAAAACTGTGTTAGAGATGAAAGACAAGGGATGTAGGACTTTAGGACTACAGGTGACTTGCTGACTTTGGGACTGCGGTTGTCGTGAACGGTTTTGCGCTCGGGTTTCCGTTGGTGGGGGGTTTATAGCATCAATGAAGCTGACTTTATGTTAGGACTGTTAATCTTATAGTCATGTTGTCTGTTGTTGCCCAGATGGGGATGGGTTCCCTTTTGAGTCTGGTTCCTCTCGAGGTTTCTTCCTCATGTCGTCTGAGGGAGTTTTTCCTTGCCACCGTCGCCACAGGCTTGCTCATTGGGGATAGATTAGGGATAAAATTAGCTCATATTTTAAGTCGTTCAAATTCTGTAAAGCTGCTTTGCGACGTTTATTGTTAAAAGCGCTATACAAATAAACTTGACTTGACATGTAGTGAAGTAGAGCTTAATGTCATGTTACTCACCACAGTGATGAGTAACACAGCACCACAACACAGTGTGTCTCAGTGTATCAGCATCTCACTTTCTCTGTCAATGTGCGTGCATGCCTGTATACCTGTTTTTGGGTGGGGGAGACGGTCAATATTAACACAATATGCTTCTGGTTGCACCTTTGTCACTTCACAGCTCACAGAAGACAAAGAAAGGCTTTGGTTTGAGACGTGCATTAGGGCTGTTCAGTGGATTGCACATCTTGCATATTAGATCTGCCTGAATGAATTTCACTGTTTGACTACTATTCTTTCTTAAAATTATGTATTCACATTTTCCGTGCCTAAAAACAAGATTTGAATGTTTCATTTCTCATGTTCTACTTTAAAGTGCCATTCCACCATTGGATGTATTCTTTGGCAAACAATATATTTTATGACAACATGACTAGACAGAGAAATCTTTTAGCTTCAAAATGATATATCAAACATAATTTTTTGACAACGACAAGTATATTAATTTTGCGACCAAAGTCACCTACCCTTTTAATTTCCGCTCGGTAGTGAAACGTGATGTCATCGGCAGGTTACCCTTCTTGTGTACCACGTCACGTGTGACGTGGCACAGATTATCGGCAATGGCGGATAGAACGCGATTTCCACTTGTCGATTGCTGTGCCGATATTCACCATCGACCGTCTCCTTTGGGCATCACTTGCTATTTTCCTTCGCTTCTTTTCCGAAGCTGACAATCGCGTTCTATCCGCCATTGCTGATAATCTGTGCCACGTCACACGTGACGTGGTACACAAGAAGGGGAACCTGCCGATGACATCACGTTTCACTACCGCGCGGAAATTAAAAGGGTAGGTGACTTTGGTCGCAAAATTAATATACTTGTCGTTGTCAAAAAATTGTTTGATGTATCATTTTGAAGCTAAAAGATTTCTCTGTCGAGGCATGTTGTCATAAAATATATTGTATTTTATGCCAAAAAAATACATCCAATGGTGGAATGGCACTTTAAGCTACGTAATGTAATGTTGCATTGCATGACCTCGGAAGGGGAAGACTGAACTCGGAATTACATCATTTTCAACATCTGTGCATTTGAGCTGTAAATTGGGGGGGAAGCCATATACACCTCGATGTTCATCTTTTGTCTGACTGTCAAATATTCCGATGAGGGGGAGCTTTCTTTGGTTTATTATATAGTTTATACTTCTATTCATGGTCAGAGCTTTGGAGTCATTTTTGACTCAACTTTGTCTATGACTAATCACATCAATTCTGTTGTTAAATCTGTCTTCTACCATCTAAGGATCGTTGCTAAAATAAGACAGCACTTATCTTTAGAGACCACCAAGATTTTAGTTCATGCTTTTGTGTGCTCTAAGATAGATAGCTGTAATGCTCTGCTTTTTGGCCTTCCTAAATGTTTAGTCAACAAACTTCAGACTGTCCAGAGCGCTGCAGTCCGGGTTATTTACATGAAGTGCAAATATGATCATATAACGCTTGTCTTACAGGAGCTGCGTTGGCTGCCAGGTGAATTTAGAATTTTGTTCAAGATTAATCTACTTACTTTTAAATGTCTGAATGGTCTTGCGCTTTCTTACCTACAAGAGCTTTTGAAAGTGTATAGACCTAGTAGAACCTTACGTTCCTCTACTTCTGCTGTCCGGCTTGTCCTAGTCTCCTACAGACTGAACAGTTATGGTTTTAGGTCTTCACATGCTCCGTTTCTTTGGAATAAATTGCCTGACCATGCGTGTATTTCCGAGAACGTTAATGTTTTCAAAGCCAGACTTAAAGGAACAGTCCACCGTATTTCCATAATGAAATATGCTCTTACCTGAATTGAGACGAGCTGCTCCGTACCTATCTGAGCTTTGCGCGACCTCCCAGTTAGTCAGACGCAGTCCGACGCGCTGTCACTCCTGTTAGCAATGTAGCTAGGCTCAGTATGGCCAACGGTATTTTTTGGGGCTGCAGTTAGATGCGACCAAACTCTTCCGCGTTTTTCCTGTTTACATAGGTTTATATGACCAGTGATATGAAACAAGTTCAGTTAAAAAAATTGAAACATGGCGATTTTCTATGCTATGGAAAGTCCACACTATAATGACAGGCGTACTAACACCTTCTGCGCGCTTCAGCAGCGCATTGATACGGAGCTCAGATATCAATGCGCTGCCGAAGCGCGCAGAAGGTGTTAGTACGCCTGTCATTATAGTGCGGGCTTTCCATAGCATAGAAAATCGCTATGTTTCAATTTGTGTAACTGAACTTCTTTCATATCACTGGTCATATAAACCTATGTAAACAGGAAAAACGCGGAAGAGTTTGGTCGCATCTAACTACAGCCCCAAAAAATACCGTTGGCCATGCTGAGCCTAGCTACATTGCTAACAGGAGTGACAGCGCGTCTGACTGACTGGGAGGTCGCGCAAAGCTCGGATAGGTACGGAGCAGCTCGTCTCAATTCAGGTAAGAGCATATTTCATTATGGAAATACGGTGGACTGTTCCTTTAAGACACATTTATACACAATAGGCTCACTTTTAATCTATAGGTTTTTTTAAGTTATTAGTCTTTTTGATTAGTTATTGAATTATTTACAAGTTTATGATTGTAAATCGCTTAGAGCATATTTGTATAGGTGCTAAATAAATTGCTTATTATTATTACTTTCCTAATCAGAATTTGAAAATGATGAGTTATGACTTTTAGTCAAATTCAGTATAATTCTGTTAAACCACACATTCATGTTTTGCCAAATGGCCGTCTCACTTGATGTAGGAAAAAGTATCTGAGTAAATGCATATGATATATGGCATGACTTATTTTTACTTTTTTTAAATTATGTATTACTTTTCTAATAGAATATAAAATGTGAACAAGGTATGTGTTCTGAATGTGCTACATTTTCTATGCTTGAATCTTAAATGGTGTTCTATTTTACGTGTAATGGTCTGTATGTTTTACAATAGTACAATCTACTGTATATTCTATATAGTGAACATATAGTAAATAGGAATTCATTTGGGATTTGATAAAACTGACAGTGTGTTGAAAGTTTCAATAAAATGTTTGCCTGCATGTATTACACTCATGGGGAGCCATATGCAAAAACATTTCACTGGTGTTCAGAGATCAGTGCCTGCTCTCATGGGTCCTGGAAGGGTGTGCAAAGCCCACGGCTCCAGTGTTAAATAGGTACTCTCTCTCTCACTCACTCACTCACTCACTCACTCACTCACTCACTCACTCACTCACTCACACACCAGTAATCATTCATTCATTCATTCATTCATTCATTCATTTATTTATTCAGCTAAAGCAGCAGTCAGACCAAAGGAGAATAAAATTCTCCTGATGGAAACAAGAAAGGAAGGGGAAAGGACATGGGAGGTGAAAAAAAAAAAAAAAAATATATATATATATATATATATATATATATATATATATATATATATATATATACACACACACACACACACACACACACACACACACAGTGGGGCAAAAAAGTATTTAGTCAGTCACCAATTGTGCAAGTTCTCCCGCTTAAAAAGATGAGAGAGGCCTGTAATTTTCATCATAGGTACACTTCAACTATGAGAGACAAAATGAGAAAAAAAAATCCAGAAAATCACATTGTCTGATTTTTAAAGAATTTATTTGCAAATTATGGTGGAAAATAAGTATTTGGTCAATAACAAAAGTTCATCTCAATA
The DNA here is from genome assembly GCF_027579695.1 of Neoarius graeffei. Lineage (NCBI taxonomy): Eukaryota > Metazoa > Chordata > Actinopteri > Siluriformes > Ariidae > Neoarius > Neoarius graeffei. The sequence continues at coordinate 57,121,287 of NC_083575.1, read as the reverse complement.
CTTTGTTATATACCCTTTGTTGGCAATGACAGAGGTCAACGTTTTCTGTAAGTCTTCACAGGGTTTTCACACACTGTTGCTGGTATTTTGGCCCATTCCTCCATGCAGATGTCCTCTAGAGCAGTGATGTTTTGGGGCTGTCGCTGGGCAACACGGACTTTCAACTCCCTCCAAAGATTTTCTATGGGGTTGAGATCTGGAGACTGGCTAGGCCACTCCAGGACCTTGAAATGCTTCTTACGAAGCCACTTCTTCGTTGCCCAGGCAGTGTGTTTGGGATCATTGTCATGCTGAAAGACCCAGCCATGTTTCATCTTCAATGCCCTTGCTGATGGAAGGAGGTTTTCACTCAAAATCTCACGATACATGGCCCCATTCATTCTTTCCTTTACACGGATCAGTCGTCCTGGTCCCTTTGCAGAAAAACAGCCCCAAAGCATGATGTTTCCACCCCCATGCTTCACAGTAGGTATGGTGTTCTTTGGATGCAACTCAGCATTCTTTCTCCTCCAAACAAGACAAGTTGAGTTTTTACCAAAAAGTTCTATTTTGGTTTCATCTGACCATATGACATTCTCCCAATCCTCTTCTGGATCATCCAAATGCTCTCTAGCAAACTTCAGACGGGCCTGGACATGTACTGGCTTAAGCAGGGGGACACGTCTGGCACTGCAGGATTTGAGTCCCTGGCGGCATAGTGTGTTACTGATGGTAGCCTTTGTTACTTTGGTCCCAGCTCTCTGCAGGTCATTCACTAGGTCCCCCCGTGTGGTCCTGGGATTTTTGCTCACCGTTCTTGTGATCATTTTGACCCCACGGGGTGAGATCTTGCGTGGAGCCCCAGATCGAGGGAGATTATCAGTGGTCTTATATGTTTTCCATTTTCTAATAATTGCTCCCACAGTTGATTTCTTCACACCAAGCTGCTTACCTATTGCAGATTCAGTCTTCCCAGCCTGGTGCAGGTCTACAATTTTGTTTCTGGTGTCCTTTGACAGCTCTTTGGTCTTGGCCATAGTGGAGTTTGGAGTGTGACTGTTTGAGGTTGTGGACAGGTGTCTTTTATACTGATAACAAGTTCAAACATGTGCCATTAATACAGGTAACGAGTGGAGGACAGAGGAGCCTCTTAAAGAAGAAGTTACAGGTCTGTGAGAGCCAGAAATCTTGCTTGTTTGTAGGTGACCAAATACTTATTTTACCAAGGAATTTACCAATTAATTCATTAAAAATCCTACAATGTGATTTCCTGGATTCTTAACCCCCATTCAGTCTCTCATAGTTGAAGTGTACCTATGATGAAAATTACAGGCCTCTCTCATCTTTTTAAGTGGGAGAACTTGCACAATTGGTGGCTGACTAAATACTTTTTTGCCCCACTGTGTGTGTGTGTGTGTGTGTGTGTGTATATATATATATATGTGTGTATATATATATATATATATATATATATATATATATATATATATATATATATATATAATAGATAGATATGCCTTTACACCCAGTACGGACAGACGGACAGAACCAAAGTCTCACTCATTATCTCTAGCTGCTTTATCCTAAAGTAAAACAATAAAAATAAAAAAAAACAGTCTATAGTTTGTAAAGCATTGAAGTTGAAATTGTCTATCTATTATGGTGCTTTGCACATCATCTTTCGTGGTCTTCTTTTCTTTTTATGTCAATCTTGCGACAAATGTTGAGGGTAAGGGCTCTCCACTTGTTGCGATCATCAACCATAGAACGCCATTCTGCCAAAGCCTCTCCACGCTTGAGAGCACTTTTGCAAGTGTCTTTGTAACGAAGTAGTGGCCGACCAACTGTTCTTGTTCCATCAGCCAACTCACCATATAGTAAAGCCTTTGCCGGTCTATCATCGCTCGTACGGCAAACATGCCCCATGCAACGGAGATGATTTTTGACCAGTTTGATCTCTCAGATGTATAGCTATCATTTTTTTTTTTTTACTGTATGCCTATTTCTCACCACTGCCATAGGGGGTGGCGCGTCGGGTGCCCTGTACGTGGTAGCATTACTCAATAACGCTATAGACATTATGTCATGAAATTCTGTGTGGCTGCGCTTATGATGTCGGTACCACTCAGCGCTATGTGATACCCTCTTGGTAAGATGGCCTGTTGAATCAGCGGCACAGCAGTGCTGAGACGGCCGCAGGAGCATCTTGTTGTTGTTGCATGAAGGCCATTGGCTCAAGTTGAGCTTATCCACCCTTTGACAGGTCTTGTTTTTCTTCCTGCTGGGAGTCATGCCGGAGATGGTTTAGTCGCTGACCACCCGACCATGTGGCAGGTACTACTGGGTTACAATGTTACCAACAGCAGGATCAGTTATAAACTGACCTGATCTGACTCATACGGGAGGTCAAAGAGACATGTTTCCGGTAGCAGTTACTTCCACTTTGCTTATTATTAGATTGCGGTCACACCAGACTTTTGCCTCACTGTTGCTTGCCGCTTATCTGGGGAATAAAATTAGTTGTCTCAAAAATACTGTACACGAAGGATTTTGTATTAAAATGGTGCATGCATTATGTTAAATAGGACTCTTCGAATGAGTTTCCTCTGAGGAGGGATACACTGGCCATGTACGTTCCTCATAATGACTTAACTTTCTCACACCTCACATGGCCTCATAGTTGTCTCACAAAGCCTGACATCTCATATGCAAATTGGGATTGATTTGCTATTAAACTATGGCAATAAATCAAAGCAGCCAGAGCATCTCATTACTGGAGATTTTCAGCAATAATGAAGCGGGTATGTATTAATTGACTATGAATGTATTTGAGCTGTCTCTCTGGGAAGGGAAGATGGATACCCAAGGGCAGTGCTTCAAGGGAGGGACTTATTCAGGGAAATTGAATTGACCTTCAGGTCACCTAGAAAAATATCACAACACTCAAAATACTGAATTTTATGAACTCTGAAATTTCCTTTTGTGCAAGATATTCAAATCACCCAACCACTTCTATTTTTCTCCTCAGAAATGGAACCCTCTGACCTTGAGCATTTTTAAGCCAGTCCTAACTTATAATAGTATTAAGTTGAGCTGGAGAGAGGGGAATAGTTCAAGCCAATTAAAAGGTATGCAGTGGTGGAGGCAAGCTGTCGAACATGGAGTTTTCTGTGCTGCCCACTACTCGGTTCAAACATCTTATCCCTCTGTGTATAATTACACAGGGTGCAGGACTGCAGTCTTTGTGCACAAGTGAGAGAGAAAGAGAGAGAGAGAGATCTGGTTCTGTCCTCTGGAGCCCACATTCATCATTTGCTGTAGCTGAAAGATGCAGAGCCAGAACACACAGCTGGTCTTTCCTCAAAGCAGCCTCACCTATAATACAACACCCCCTTTTTACTTCACTATACTTTTCACACAATTTCATTGGACACTCAACAGTTTCAGGTCTCATTGAGTAATGTGATATTATTGACTATATTTCCACAGAAAAAATGACCATTGCATTAGTGCTGCGCTTTGCTTTTCTATCATATAAACCGCAAACGGTGAAAATTGTTGCTTTTTCAAACTAGGGGGAAAACCTACTGGGAAATATACGACTGAATGCAATGTATGAGCTCTGAGGGTTACAGTGGCAACCTTGATATGTCAAACACTTGTCTGATTTGAAGTGTCAATTGTCCAACTGTCACGTCCGCACACCTCAGATGACAACTTGCGCTCAAGTTTATTAGGACCAATTACCAGCACCTGTTCCTGATCAGAGCACTATCACAGCTCGTGCTTATAAGGACTCTTAGTACACAGACTTTCAGAAGTATATGTTCTATACCCTGTGTCTGACATTTACCAAGCTTTGTATTTTGTATTTCCTGGTTTTGACTCGTATTTGTGTTCTTAGATTTTAGTCCTTCATCTTTCCCTCTGATATCCTGTCTGTTCCTCGCTTGACCATTGCCTGATTTTCAACTCTGCCTTTGTCTGATGTTTTGGATCTATTTGCTAGCGTGCTTATTAATAAACTCTTTCTGCACTTGCAGCCATCTATCACCCAAATCGCCAGCAAGTCCACGCCAGCAAGCTAGTGGACTAATAAAACTGTTTTAACTAGTTTTATATGAAACTGTCGTGAATATTTTCCATAAAATGTGTTTGTAAATGATCTCACATTACTTTTTTAAAAAGCAAATTAAAAATAAGCGCTGGATAAAAACCTATCTATCTTATGTAACTCAAGATAAAAATTTCGTTGTCTGGTGGTCGAGTGTTTGAGATATGTTGCCTTGCACTTATGGTCAGGTACCCTGTGGTGGTACATGTTTGTCATTCATACGGTCAAAGCCATCAAAAATCAGGTCGATGCATTACCATATTCTCTAAAGTATGGGGCTCTGTTTTGCACGCGGAGAGCTCCGCTATTACATATGGTACATGTTGTATATGTTTTGTCCTAAAGATATTTTGATAAATGGCGTTGTTGACTAAAGTAATGTGAAGTTGTACATTTATTGCTGAATCAGAACATATTTTTTAAGAAGTAGTTTTTGCTTAGTTTTCAAAACAAGTAGTTTTGTTCAGAATTTAGGAGAATCAATCAGCAAGTCCTCAGCCTGTTTGTGAACCTGTTTGTGGGTGAAGCTCCATCATGAAGCTGGATGAGAAGGTGCCAACAGAGTGGAAGGCTTCATCAGGAATCTTGTTAAGAATTGAAAGTTATTTCATGTTTTATAGATAGGATATAAAATAGTTCAAATCTAAATCTTTTCTTGCTCAGTGCATAATTCCACATTCATTTCCTTCTCATCTCATTATCTCTAGCCGCTTAATCCTGTCCTACAGGGTTGCAGGCAAGCTGGAGCCTATCCTAGTTGACTACGGGCGAAAGGCGGGGTACACCCTGGACAAGTCGCCAGGTCATCACAGGGCTGACACATAGACACAGACAACCATTCACACTCACATTCACACCTACGGTCAATTTAGAGTCACCAGTTAACCTAACCTGCATGTCTTTGGACTGTGGGGGAAACCAGACCACCCGGAGGAAACCCACGCGGACACGGGGAGAACATGCAAACTCCGCACAGAAAGGCCCTCGCCGGGCACGGGGCTCGAACCCGGACCTTCTTGCTGTGAGGCGACAGCACTAACCACTACAACACCGTGCCGGCCCTCATTTCCTTCTGAATATGTAAATATTATAAATACTGAATCGTGTTATCACTGTGAAATGTTCTGAAACCCCTGGTATAAAATCCTTTGCATTGTCTTTTTTTCCCCCTCCTGACATGACGCACTCTCCGTTATTTCTAAACAACTGGCTGGTAGTTGCATATTTTTAATCTGCTGATGCCAATAATCTACTCGAGTCTCAGTTTTCAGCAGAAAGAAGTCAGGGCCTGCAGCTAGGCGTTCTTTATAAGGGTGAGCTGCGCTGACCTGCTTCTTTCTCTTCACCATGGAAAAACCCTTCACTGTTCTTCCTCCACCAAGCTTGAAAAAGCTTTAGGTTTGCACCAATCTCATTTTATACATTTCACAGCCGAGTTGCTGTATGTATCTAGATTTTCATACACTGCCTTCTCTTCATGCCGAGCTTCATTTGGCCAAAGACAGCGAGTCTAGTCCCTTGTGTGTTGATGAAGTAAGGCAGTAATGGCTTGCAGAAGAGCACTCACTCATACCTAATGCAACGCTTGATGGAAGGCTTGTCTTTACAGCTGCTTTATTCTTCTGCCTTGTTTTCTGTGTTTATTTTTAGCTCCGCTGTTGGACATTTTATGCGCCACTGCTGCATTGATGCACATGTGCCCAGTTTAGCCACCCCCACCCAGTGCATGATGGACTGCAATACTTTAGTGTGATGTCATCATCAGTGCTTCTGGGACACTTGAGTTGACTGATGCTTTCAGCCAGGAGTAAGCCATGATATCAGGAAAGGAACAGAAAATCTGAGCTGCCTGCTACTAAATCGAGAATTAATGTATGCTGATTAGTGGTGTTTATGCATCTGTTTATTTTCTTCTCCGTGCAACTGAGCTGATTGTGTAAGATGGCGTGCTCTGGGTGGATGTGTGTATTTCGTTTCTACTGAGCATGTGCCTGGCTAAATGGCTACGTGTGTGGTTGAAAACTACATCATATATTGATGGAACATGGCAAAAAAAAAAGGAATTTGACAACCTTAGGCGAAAGTTTCTTTTATATTTCGAGTCCACATTCATTGTATTTCTGGGGTGTTTTTTTTTGTGTGTGTGTTCAAGAATGCACCAAACGTTTTGTTATGTCTTGAATCTGGTTTAATAACAGCTTAAATGTTGCTGCAAACAGAGCTGTTAGTTCAATAGTGTCAGCTGGCATCCAGTAATGCGGAATGAGTCGTACCGAGTGTTTTGTTCTTTGCTCTACAGAACTTGCTTCAGAGGTAGCAGGCTGTAGAGCATTGTAATCTCTTTACGTCTCAGTTATTTTCAGATATTGAGCTACCATAGCAGTAGCAGCAAGTTGGACTATATATGCATGATTCGAGGATGAGTACACAAGTCAATTATTAACACTCGACGCATAATGCAGCCAGACCCCGGTGGACAGTGTATTTGGCTGCTTTTATACTGGTAGTGGTTTCTGTCATGGAGCCGTGTGTGTGTATGTGTGTGTGGCCTCTGCATTTTTGCTGTTCCTGTCATTACACAGTTGTGTGTATCCCGTGAGGGCCTCTTGTTTTCCCTTTGTAGCTTAAAATGTGCTTTACTTCATACCTTTTATAAATAAACACCATGCTGTTAATAGTCCATGATACTTAATGGCTTTAAGGGCCTCACAAATAACAAAGAAACTCAGTTTGGTGAATTATTTATATATTACCAGTCCGACAGTGTAACTGTTCTATGCAGGGTAATATACTTTTACCTTGCATAGTTCATCATGATTAAAATGAGAATATAATAAGTGTTTTAATAAGTGGAAATAAGTGTTTTCACTTTCTTGTGTCATCCATGTATTTTTAATGTATTTACCGTACAATTGTTTGTATGTATTTGCGAAATAAAATCAATCAATAGATGCAGTACCAGCTAAAAGTTTGGACACGCCTTCTCATTCAGTGGGTTTTTTTTTTCTTTATTTTTATTAATTAAAAGACACTTCATGTCTTAAAGTAATGATGGATGTCGTTCCTTTTTCCTTAGCTGAGCGGTTCTTGACATAATATGGATTACTACAGTTGTGGAATAGGGCTATTTACTGTATTTTTATTATTTACTATTTACTGTTTGATCTCAAACACATTAAGAAGGCAAGAAATTACACTAATTAACTTTTGACAAGGCACAACTGTTCATTGAAAAGCGTTCCAGGTGACTACCTCATGAAGCTGGTTAAGATAATGACAATAGTGTGCAAAGCATCATCAAGGGAAACGCTGGCTACTTTCAAGAATCTCATCTCATCTCATTATCTGTAGCCGCTTTATCCTTCTACAGGGTCGCAGGCAAGCTGGAGCCTATCCCAGCTGACTACGGGCGAAAGGCGGGGTACACCCTGGACAAGTCGCCAGGTCATCACAGGGCCGACACATAGACAACCATTCACACTCACATTCACACCTACGGTCAATTTAGAGTCACCAGTTAACCTAACCTGCATGTCTTTGGACTGTGGGGGGAAACCGGAGCACCCGGAGGAAACCCACGCGGACACGTGGAGAACATGCAAACTCCGCACAGAAAGGCCCTCGCCGGCCACGGGGCTCGAACCTGGACCTTCTTGCTGTGAGGCGACAGCGCTAACCACTACACCACCGTGCCGCCCACTTTCATATGAAACATTTTTGTTTTTTAACACTTGTTTTTGTTTACCACATAACTCCATATACATTCCATGTGCTATTTTATAGTTTTGATGTCTTCAATATTGTTCTACGATGTAGAAAATAGTCATCTCATTATCTCTAGCTGCTTTATCCTGTTCTACAGGGTTGCAGGCAAGCTGGAGCCCATCCCAGCTGACTACGGGCGAAAGGCAGGGTACACCCTGGACAAGTCACCAGGTCATCACAGGGCTGACACATAGACACAGACAACCATTCACACTCACATTCGCACCTACGGTCAATTTAGAGTCACCAGTTAACCTAACCTGCATGTCTTTGGACTGTGGGGGAAACCGGAGCACCCGGAGGAAACCCACGCGGACACGGGGAGAACATGCAAACTCCGCACAGAAAGGCCCTCGCCGGCCACGGGGCTCGAACCCGGACCCTCTTGCTATGAGGCGACAGCACTAACCACTACACCACCGTGCTGCCCAGAAAATAGTCAAAATATAGAAAAACATATAAATGAGTAGGGGTGTCCAGACTTCTGACTGTTATTGTAGATATGAATATTTTGAATATTAAACAGATCCAGATAATGGCATTGAATTAAATAAATTCCTTTAAAAGTCTTTGGGTGAAACATTGCTCAAACTTTTTCTCATTTTATCTCCAACGGAAAGTGTCACTTTTGGTCATGGATTCTGAAAGTGCATTCAAGTATCATGATAGTTTTGCCATATTGCTCACCTCTAACCGATACCCAGGTACCTATTTGAAATAAAATTTAAATAATCTAAATGCGGGCAACACGGTGGTGTAGTGGTTAGCGCTTACGTCTCATAGCAAGAAGGTCCGGGTTCGAGCCCCGTGGCCGGCGAGGGCCTTTCTGTGCGGAGTTTGCATGTTCTCCCCGTGTCTGTGTGGGTTTCCTCCGGGTGCTCCAGTTTCCCCCACAGTCCCCCACATGCAGGTTAGGTTAACTGGTGACTCTAAATTGACCGTAGGTGTGAGTGTGAATGGTTGTCTGTGTCTATGGCTACATCCACACGGCAACGAGATTTTTTTTTTAGCGGGTAAAAAAAATATCGCATCCACATGGGCAACGGATCAGTAAAATATCAGGTCCATATGGCAATGCAACGCTTGCTGAAAACGATGCAATACACATGCCACACCTCTACGTGCGCTGTAAGACGGTCTCATCGGAGACACCAGAACAATAGAAGAAGAAGTAGGACGCATGCGCATGTAACGGGTTTATTTTTTTCCACTTGCCATTGTGTGTAGTGGTGGGGAAATTCTGCGCTGGCCCTTTAAGAGCGCAGGTAGTTATGGGAACGAGGCGCTGGCCTCTTTCAGTTCGTTTTGGAAATGTAAGCGCCAATGCCACTGGACGTTTGCAGCCCGTCCTCAGCGGTGTATTTGTGTCTCATTTCTTCAGAATAAAAAGACTGGTGAACAACACAACGCAACGTCTGTTACACGCATAAACCCCTTCTTCTACCCAGCGTGAAGCACTCACAGGAACAAACACACAACAACAAGAAGAAGATGGCTGCGACTATGCGAGGAAATCGTGCCTTCTGTGTGTTCAAATTAGTTTTATTAGTGTGCATAGTTTTATATAAATTAATTTTCTTATTGTGTGTGAACATTTTGAAAAGCATTTTTATATAATTTATATAACTTTTTATATTGTGTGTGAACATTTTGAAAAGCACTCTTATCCAATAAAAAAAAAGAAATTCAAGAAATGGTTCAGTTACTTGTTTATTTAAAAGAAAAGCTGTATACAAAAGTGAATGCAATGCAGTGGTTCATACAAAACAGTCTGTTGAAGGGTCTTCTGACCCTTTTCCCCTCTGCCTCCATTATAGTCAGGTAACTGTTGCTTTGTGTGGAAGGCTGTACTTTCTGTTCATCAAAGCAGGTGCAAATTGTCTGTCTGGCAGGTCAGTCAGGTTAATGTGTAAACAATTTCAATTTCTGTTGTTACGAATGATGCGCGCGAGAGTGCAGCTTGTTCTAGTCATGTGGTTGTGACGTCATCGTAAACACATCCGTTCTACTCATCCAGACGACTTTGCAACGGCGCCGTTGCCAGATTTTTCCACTCTGGAACCCGTTCTCAAAAGATTTCGTTTTGGGGCACCCAAAACGCCGGTGCCATGTTGACGCCAGACCGAAGCGATAAACAATTTTATCAGATTCACCTGAATCCGTTGCCGTGTGGACAGGGCCTATGTGTCAGCCCTGTGATGCCCTGGCGACTTGTCCAGGGTGTACCCCGCCTTTCGCTTGTAGTCAGCTGGGATAGGCTCCAGCTTGCCTGCGACCCTGTAGAACAGGATAAAACGGCTAGAGATAATGAGATGAGATCATAATGCTGTTTCAAAACTTTATTGAGCCAGATTTGAGTATTAATCATCTCTTTAATTGCTGATGCTGTTGATGAATTCTCAGGGACAGGGAAATCTATAGTCCTCTCGACCTGTGATACTGTAAAAGACAAATAGCTGTTTGAATTTATTTATGTTTGGCATGGGTGTGTGTGTGTGTATTTTTAGTAGTATAAAGTTACATTACACATTCATTCATTCATTCATTCATGCCATACACACATACACGGTTTCTCTGCCTGTCCTGTCTGACTCTCTCTGTTTGCTTTCTTCTTTCCTCTCGTGAGTCCCTGAGCTGCAAAGAGATTGAAAAGTCAATAAAACACCTCTGATGAGTCATGTGGAACACACAACGAGCAGAGCGAAAGAGAGAGAGAGACAGAGGAAAGAAAAGTGATGCCATCAGGAGGTTTCTGTATCCCATTCGACCTGTCTGTTGTGCCTCTTTTATTTATGCCACGATTCTGTGGAGTCTGTCCTCACGCTGCTGCACTCACTCATGTCAAATTAGATCCATCAGTGTCTCTCCAGGCTGGTCACAGCTCAAAACAACACCTCACGCAACGGCTTGTTTTTCCGTTCCCATTCCCTCACTTTCTTCAGTGTGCTGGCACAGACCCTCCTCTTTACGAGCATTCCACCTCAATAAATGTGTTTGCAATTAAACACAGCCTCAGTCACATGACAGGCCCCAACCTCACAATATACTGTAGGGCAGACTGAATGGACAAGGTGAGACAGCGAGTACCTGTAGGGCAGAGCCCAGGTGTGTGTGTGTGTTCAGGCTTCAGGGTGCTGTAGGTGGTTCACTGTATGCAGAGGCAGAAAAAGCTTTAGCATAGTAAAGGGCCCTTAGTAAGGAGTGCAGCCAATGTATTATTCAGATGTCCACATTTAGAATTCCTCTAATCTTTCAGTTTGTGTGTGTGTGTGTGGGAGAGAGAGGCTATGCTGTTAAATGTTCCCACAATGTATAACCCAGTAAATGGGAATGGAATGGGAAAAGATGGGATCAAAAACATAAGAGCATGCAGCACATGGCTCCCATTGTGAAGCTGTTTGTATTTGCGTAGTTCCAATGGAAAAGCTTACCTATGTGTAAGTTCCCAAGGCAGATGACTTCGGCCAAGTTTACATTAGACCGTATCTGTCTCGTTTTCTTCGCGGATGCACTGTCCGTTTACATTAAAACGCCTGGAAACGCCGGGAAACGGGAATCCGCCAGGGTCCACGTATTCAATCCAGATCGTGTCTGGTCCGGTGCTGTGTAAACATTGAGAATACGCGGATACGCTGTGCTGAGCTCTAGCTGGTGTCGTCATTGGACAACGTCACTGTGACATCCACCTTCCTGATTCGCTGGCGTTGGTCATGTGACGCGACTGCTGAAAAACGGCGCGGACTTCCGCCTTGTATCACCTTTCATTAAACAGTATAAAAGTATGAAAATACTGATGCAAATACTGCACATTGTGTAGTTATGATTGTCTTTAGGCTTGCCATCCTTCCACTTGCAAGTGGTAAGTGACGCGCATGCCCGACATGCACTGAGATCACACACACAGCGGCTCAGTCCCAAATCACTGCTCATGCGCTTCACTCGCGCACTCTGTGAGCTGCGCAGGGCCGGAGTGCGCACCCTCCAGAGGGCACTCGCTGTTCAGGGCGGAGTGATTTGGAGCGCAGGATGCCTGCGGAGCCGAGCGTATCCGTGTATTGGCGTTGCTGTGTGCACGCGAATCGTGTATTGGCGTTGCTGTGTGCACGCTAATCATTTTAAAAACGTTAATCTGATGATCCGCTGATACGGTCTAATGTAAACCCCACCTTCATGTCAGGATGCTTCACTGCTACAAGCATTGGGAGGTGATGCCTTAATGGGTTTTAACGAGTTTCATTGTGTGTATGCTCGTCTCCAGTTAAATGCGGTGCAATGGTTTAAGCAAAGAGTCTCCTTGCTGGATCAAAAGGACTCTGTAATGATTATAAAGTGCTCTCACTCTCTCACTGCCCCAGAAATCTGGTTTCTGGAGGCTTTTGGGTGGTGCTGCTGCTCTTTCTCACCACGTCCAGCGACAGCCTGATTAAATGCCAGTATTACCATGTGCCCTTTCTGCAGTCCCACTGGCCGATTGCAGCCTTTAACATGACGGTCTTGTCCCACTAACTTCTCTTCTTCCTCCTCTCTACAAGATGTGCTGTCCCTTTCTTTTCCATCTTTTGTTTCTCTCTCTCTCTCTCTCTCTCTCTCTCTCTCTGGTACTTACTCTCCATCTGGACCTGACCTGATCTCTTCACTGCATGATTTATTATTCACTGCTGCACACACAGGCGGAAATAGTCGTGTTTCCAGGAATATGACCTCTTCAGAGAGCAGGGATTAGTCCTCAGAGAGCAGAGAGACATCTCCAAAACAGAGTTTTATATCGGCTTGACAAGAGATACACTGTGTGTGTGTGTGTGTGTGCGTGTGCACGTACGCACACTGAGTGCAGTTGATCAGTGATTGAGGAAGTCATTACTCAAATTTCTGATTTAGATTCAGAATGGACTGCTGTGCTGTAAACTAGATGCCAGGTTTTTTTTTTTTGTTTTTTTTTTTTTTTATTAAAACACCTTTAATTAATGTGATTTTTTTTTTTTGGGATGACTCATTTGAACTGAATGTAGGAGATAAATGCTATTAGATTATTGTTCAGTAAACAGACTGTAAGTTGAGATCATTCCTGCGTGAAATAAAAGATTTGGTGCTCACCCACAAAGGGAATGTTGGGAAGATTTAATTAAGTGCTTTACTCCCACATGAGGAGGTCTCATTTTCCTGCCACTACATTTTACACTGACTGAACAACGTTTCTCTAATGACGCAGTGCTGTGTATACACACACACACACACACACACACACAAGCAGAAATTTGTGGATGGTTGTTGCTGTAAGAACAAAAGTTCAGTACACGTTGACTTATTTTTCCTCACCTGATCCTTCTTTTGTCCTCCCCTCTGTATTACTTCTTCGCCAGTCCTTTCTTCACTGTTTGGTCTTCTTCTTAAGGCCTGATGAATGGCGTGTGAGAGCTTGGCTGGCATTGGTGTGGGTTAGGATCCCTCTGGCATCTACTGGACTCACTTAGCCCAGGTTACACAGTTCACTAAGAGTCATTCCTCATACACACACACGCACCCAGACATCTGCACAAAGGATAATAAGCCTGTAGCATTTTCTTTCATTGTGCAGATACGCTACATCCTCCCTCAGTTTAGAGTCTTGTGTGTCTCTGTGTTACAGACATTGCTGGAATCAGTTATGAGATTTTCCTCTGTTTTAGAATCGGAGAAAGAATTTGACTGTACTTCCTTCCTTTACAGCAACTTGCCATATTTTACATATATTTACATGCTGTAAATACAGCAGGAATATGATGGTTTTCTTAATGAATAATCAAATAATATCACAAATCCATGACTCTGCCTGGAGATTACACTTTCCCTCAGTTTCCTTCTCTCCCATAAGACAAATGACTTCTGCATTAGATAATGTGCCATCCAGTTGTTTTTAAACACTTGTGGCAAAAAAAAAAAACCTAACTGCAACCATATGTGCATGTTGGTAAGTGTTGACAGAAGCAGGAAAAGGTGGACATTTAAAGGGCCAGGAGTGCATGTGGACTCCTTAAAAGCCCGATAAGTATGAACTATTAAGCCCTTGTTTGAACTCTGTCCAGAACACATGATTGTTGTTGCTATAGACATGTACATTGGAATATTAAGCATCATACACCTGTTCTTGAGTACCATGCTTTCTGTCCAGATACACAATTCCTTATTAATTATTATTATTATACCCCTGTTCCGAGGGGGGGGTGTTAAACTGGTTTACCTCTGTCCGTACCTCTGTTTTTCCATCCATCCAAAACACCCTTTTTCTCAGCAACCACAAATCATAGCCACTGGGTACCAAACTTCAGATTGGGGTTCTATTCCATGTATACCGTTTTCAGGTCTGTCGCACATCAACTTCCTGTTTACTGACTGAATGTATTTACAAACTAGATCGCGTGGATTTACAAAATTTTCGTAACATTTTTCTCAGCAACTACAAATCACAACTGCTTGATATTTAGTACTGAGCTTCAGCTTGGGGTTCTATACCGTGGATACCGTTTTCAGGTCTGTCGCGCATCGACTTCCTGTTTACCGACTGCATGTATTTACGAAACATGTAGCATGGATTTACAAAATTTTCATAACACTTTTCTCAGCAACTACAAATCACAACTGCTTGATGTTTAGTACTGAGCTTCAGTTTGAGGTTCTATACCATGTATACCGTTTTCAGGTCTGTCATGCATCGACTTCCTGTTTACCGACTGAATGTATTTACGAAACGTATAGTGTGGATTTTGATACTATTTCAAGAAGCAAAATGCTATTTCAAAATGACAGTTTACCAGGATGCTATTCGAAATCCCTGGGGAGAGACATTGCTCTTTACTTACTTGTTTCAGGGTTAATTATTTGTTGAAGTCAACATTCATAATAAGTGTCCCATTCCTTCAATTGCTTGCATTCTGATATAAGCGAGAGCGGGGGGATACGTAAGTGAGCAGTAGCTCACAGATGATCTTGTTGTGTATAGAATAAAGACCACAGACCACAAATCTTGCCATGTTCGAATGTGAAGAAATGTTTTGTGAGATTCTGAATGTCATCCAATATATGAAGGCAGGATTTGTTGTGAATTACAGAGACTAGCACTGTTATAACAACTTTTATTGCTTGAATATTATTTGAACTTTTCTAATATTTATTCACGGAAAATAAGCCCACAGTGAAATGTTAACGAGCCCGTGTAAAGCTACCATGCGTTTTCAAAGTGTCCCTTGTTAATTGAGGTAAGAAGAGGGCTTTGGCATGGGTATTTTTTATTTTCTCTTATTTCTAAAATTATGTAGCAGGTTTTTGTGCCAGTCTTAAACTTATGGTATACATACTGTACATAAACATTTTCAGAACATCCTGCCTATTCATTTATGCTTAGTATATACAGTACCAGTCAAAAGTCTGGACACCCCTGCTCATTCATGGTTTTTTCCTGCATTTTAAAGATTTTCTACATTTCTAGAGCATTACTGAAGACCTCAAAACTATGAAATATCATATTGAACATATTTGGAATTATATGGTAAACAAAAAAGTGTTTAAAAAAAAAGTTTCATCTTGGCATTATCTTAACCAGCTTCATGAGGTAGTCAACTGGAATGCTTTTCAATGAACAGTTGTGCCTCGTCAAAAGTTAATTAGTGCAATTTCTTGCCATGTTAATGTATTTGAGATCAACAGCAAATAATAAATAATAAAAATACAGTAAATAGCCCTATTCCACAACTGTAGTAATCCATATTACGTCAGGAACTGCTCAGCTAAGTAAAGAGAAACGACATCCATCATTACTTTAAGACATGAAGTGTTTTTAATTAATAAAAATAAAGAAAAACCAGTGAATTAGAAGGTGTATCCATAATTTTGATTGGTACTGTGTCTTACTCAGTGTATGTACTTCTACGTTTATATTCCTTTAACCCCTTCGGACATAATGTATACAGTTGTACACATGAAGTTCCATAGCATTTTTCCTTGTGTCTGAAGGCGTGATTTATTTATGTTTGTATCTCTTTGACCCTATGACAAGACATCTTGACAGTACCCTCAAGTAAAAACAGGAAAATAAATAGAGATTAGCGATTTAAGGAAATAAATTCATCTTTAAAACACATAGAAAAATAAGGAAAACATAAATTCAAAACCTGGTAATGATTATTAGTATGATTAAAGTAAATAAGAAATAAATGCATAGTGAAATTCTGATTTTTACTTTTAGTTGCATGCATTTTATTGATTGATTTTCGTATTTCCTTTAGCATTTTTCAGTTTACAGTGTTTGCACCTTTCAAGAGAATAGACACCATCAGTGATGTTATTCTTGTCTTTTCTGATGATGTGAATTTTCTTGAAAGGTGCAAACATTCACTCACATTGTACAACATATAAATGAGGTTAAAACACACACACACACACACACACACACACACACACACACACACACACACACACACACAAAACTTTGGCCAGTTGTCCTTGAGGACAGCCATAGCAGCAGCACTGTGGTGCTGCCTGTATAACCTCAATAAGACACGGTACCATTGTATGGACTCGGCCTTGAAAGACAGAAGTGGAGAGACGCCGCGGTCATTAAATGATCTACGTGCAGTCTGTGGGTGGCTTAAAGGAGAAAAATGAAAGGTTAATCAAAAAAACAAAACTGAACAGCTACTCAACACATAATGTAGTGATCTCTAAAAACTGACTAAACGCACTGTACCGTCACCAGAGACGAATAAAGGCATTCATTCATTTACATTGATTCAGAGAAATCCCGAAAATAATAATTACACTAATTACTGGGTCACTGACAGAGCAGCCTCAATAGCAGCTAATGAACTTGAGTCAATTTTCTCAACCAGCTGACAAACGAATACATCATTTAATGATAAATATATACTGCGTACATTAATACCATAAACTAAACACACTGATTGTTTCATTAGTTGTAGTGTCACTGCTGTCTAACACATTGTACTTATCATTAGTACCACTGGCAGGCTCAGGAAGCAAAAGCCACAGCACTCATTTAATCTCACATCCTGCCCCGTTAACGTCCACCTCCGCTATTCCTGCTACAGACAAACACAGACTGGCATCTGTTCACCATTCAGTGCCATGTCAAATAAAGCACTTCTGTTCTGCACTGTTCTTAAAAAGCTTTATCGCCTTAGATATTATGACATACAGATGAATTATGTATAAAAGTTTGAATTATATAACATTTGGATGATTATGTAATCAACACGGACTGGCATGAAAATTTTCCAGCGGAGTCCCAGCGGTAGGAGCAGTGCTGAAAAATCCAGCTTGATCCAGCATAGATTTAAAAGTCACGGATTTTAAGAGGACTCTGTGCCATCAGATGTCTTATGCCTTTTACTATGTGCGATTTTAATTTTGACTGAAATGTAGTTTAATGTGAATGATATGGTATTGTTTCGACATTCCAGTGTTTCTCTTTCTGCTTCTTCAACTGTGCCATACTGATTTCTGTGCACTCATAAATGCATGTTATTAAAAACCCATAAAATGCATGGCATATCTTTTACAACATGGGGCAGCACGGTGGTGTAGTGGTTAGCACGGTCGCCTCACAGCAAGAAGGTTCCGGGTTCGAACCCAGCGGCCGGTGAGGGCCTTTCTGTGTGGAGTTTGCATGTTCTCCCTGTGTCTGCGTGAGTTTCCTCCGGGTGCTCCAGGTTTCCCCCACAGTCCAAAGACATGTAGGTTGACGTGTGGCGGCCTTGGGCTGAAGTGCCCTTGAGCAAGGTACCTGACCCCTGACTGCTCCCCGGGTGCTCTGGTGTGGCTGCCCACTGCTCTGAGTGTGTGCGTGTGTTCATTGCTTCGGATGGGTTAAATGCAGAGGATGAATTTCACTGTGCTTGAAGTGTGCATGTGACAAATAAAGGTTTCTTCTATCTTTCTTCTTTCTTCAACATGATCATCTGCAAACTGTGGAACTTATTATGCGAATAAGATGACGCTTGTAGGAGGCTGAACTGTGACGCGACTAAAGCAGTCAGTGACTTGTGAACAGGATTAATTGAATCCAGGCTTAATTGGTTACAGTGTCGGAGCAGAAACTGAGGAGACAGATTGCCGGGAACAGTAGCATGGTGACAGCATGGATCATGTTATTAATTGGCAGTGTTTAATGCCCCTGTGTATGTACCATGGCCACTTGAGCAAAATGTTTTGATTTTTTGATTTTTTTTTTCTTCCAATTAATCCCTCAATCATCTCAACAACTGCTAGCTATCTTTAATACAGGAAGAGAGGAAAAATATAAGGAGACATGGGGAAATGGTTGAAAGAAATTCCTAAACAACCAGACATAGTCAAACTCTTATCTATTATACTCTTATTTTTTGGATACGTATTTCTACGACTTTGTTGGTTTTTTTGTTGTAAATTCATCGTATATTTTTAGTTCAAGATGAATGAATAAAAAAGTGACTCAAATTTTATGATTTGAATATTTTATATTTATATTAAATATGATGAGGCGGGGGGCGGCACGGTGGTGTAGTGGTTAGCGCTGTCGCCTCACAGCAAGAAGGTCCGGGTTCGAGCCCCGTGGCCGGCGAGGGCCTTTCTGTGTGGAGTTTGCATGTTCTCCCCGTGTCTGCGTGGGTTTCCTCCGGGTGCTCTGGTTTCCCCCACAGTCCAAAGACATGCAGGTTAGGTTAACTCATCTCATCTCATTATCTCTATCCGCTTTATCCTTCTACAGGGTCGCAGGCAAGCTGGAGCCCATCCCAGCTGACTACGGGCGAAAGGCGGGGTACACCCTGGACAAGTCGCCAGGTCATCACAGGGCTGACACGTAGACACAGACAACCATTCACACTCACATTCACACCTACGGTCAATTTAGAGTCACCAGTTAACCTAACCTGCATGTCTTTGGACTGTGGGGGAAACCGGAGCACCCGGAGGAAACCCACGCGGACACGGGGAGAACATGCAAACTCCGCACAGAAAGGCCCTCGCCGGCCCCGGGGTTCGAACCCAGGACCTTCTTGCTGTGAGGCGACAGCGCTAACCACTACACCACCGTGCCGCCCATTAGGTTAACTGGTGACTCTAAATTGACCGTAGGTGTGAATGTGAGTGTGAATGGTTGTCTGTGTCTGTGTCAGCCCTGCGATGACCTGGCGACTTGTCCAGGGTGTACCCCGCCTTTCGCCCGTAGTCAGCTGGGATAGGCTCCAGCTTGCCTGCGACCCTGTAGGACAGGATAAAGCGGCTAGAGATAATGAGATGAGATGAGATTAAATATGATATTTCTATGTTAGAGGGATGCATGTTCCTTAAATGCTCAGAAGGAAATGTTATAAATATGGTCGAAAGAAGCATCGTTTTCCTACTGGAACTAAGATGGTGGAACTAAGATTTCCACCTGACGATGACACGTTTGTGGTTGTGTTTGTGAGGCGTAATATACAGTATAAGTGTTTCATTCCTCTTAAACCACAGTGATTTGCCAAAGAGTACAATGTATAATTTGTTACTGAAAGTCACATCATACTTCTTTTTTTTAATCCGATATTTGTTCCTTTTATGGGTACATCTGTGAGAAAAGTTCGTTCCTGTTGTCACTTACGATACAGCAGATATAAACAGTGGTCTCTTCACTAGCCTCGAGGAATGGCCTTGATTCTGAAGACTTTCCAGTGGTGGGACACTTAAATAACAAAACACTGACACCTGAGAGTCCTTCCATAAATGTGAATTAAATATGTCCTAACAGAAAGCTTCGCCATGTTATATAACAGCACTATTTTGCAATCTGTTTCTTATCAGCTTTAAATTCTGTGGCATGTCTGCCATACAAGTCCCTGTGAATTATTTGTTGCTATAGAAACAATGTATTAGACCTTAATATAGACGTTAATACGTAAACATTAATATAAACGACGAAACAACTACCTTCAGACCAATCGGATTCAAGATTTCAGCAATGCTGTTATAAATAGTACTAATTAATGGAAAATTTAAATGTACAGCAACAGCTTTACTGAATGCCTCTCCTGAAGTAGCTCACATTCGAGTGACAGTTAAAATGGTTTCAGGAAGTTAAAGGTGGTAGAAACGAAAATACAGTTATGTTAACAAAGTTGATCAGTCACAGCGCATGTTTATTATTATTATTATTATTATTATTATTATTATTATTATTATTATAAAAATGCACTGCGACTGATCAAGTTTAATATAATGTTTATAATACAGCTATTATAATAATAATAATAATAATAATAATAAGTCTTGGGTATGACTTTAAACTGCAGCCGGTGGTGAGTCTCAGGTCCGGGAGGATTTGATTATTGGGGAAAGTGGAGTTCCTCCTTAATCACCACTGCTCCTAGGTCTGCTCTGACCCGGAGTGGTAGCACCTGCCTGGGTTCCAGCTCTGGGTTAAATAGTACATCACCAATAAGGCGCTGGCAGCAGGGTGCTTTTCTGTGCAATGTGGCAGATGAACCCAATAGGGTCAATGGCACACCACCAGATGGCGTGCGGAAGAACCACTCAAATGGCCAATGAATGGCATCACTCGGCAAATGGGCAATTTCTATACCCATCAGGTCTATGGCACCTTTGTGCACCACTTGGCATCCGGTCTGGAGGTCCACGATGGGGACACAACATCGTTTGTCTTACCTTACTGTGCAAAGCACTTCATTAGGAGAGGAGAATAGTATGCAAGAGCTCACAAGGCCAGACATTCCATGGCAGCTCAGCCGGGCTGTTCATATTGTCGCTGCAGGTGATTCTGTTGCTCTGGTATGGGCTTCATGGCCCATCCATGTTTCTGCGCATCCTAATGAAGTAGTCATCATCGTTAGTGATGGATAGCCGCCGCAGACTAATAATAATAATAATAATACAGTACAAACGACGGCATGATAAAGTATGCCTTAATCGCCATTGGCTTCTATGTAGATGATATGGGTATGAGGTAGGTGAGGAGTGGTATGAGCACACACCAGAGAACTTGATGGATGATGAGGGTAAAGCGAAGATTTTGTGGGATTTCGGTTTTCAGACACACCGAGTACTTGAAAGCTGTAGGCCGGACTTGGTGCTTTTTATAAGAACAAGCAGCAAGAATTTCTGATTATAGATGTAGCTATCCCAAGTGATCCTAATATCGCAGCCAAGGAGATTGAGAAAATAACAAAGTATGCAGAACTTAAAGTGGAACTCTCACAGCTTTGGGGATTACCAGAGTCGAAGGTTAAGGTCATCCCTGTAAGGACTGGGGCTTTGGGATCAGTCCCAAAGAAACTGAAGACCTATCTTGACATGCTTGATGTTAAATATGATATTAAAACCTTGCAAAAGTCAGCACTACTTGGAACAGCACACAGATGGCAGAACATACCAGTACAGACTGACTAACCCAAAAAATGATGTATTGTGCGATGTTGTAATAATAATAATAATAATAATAATAAAGTTACTGCAGTATGTGTCAACATTTCTAACATCTGGAAATGGATGGGTAACCTTCTCAACTGTGCAGCCTTTGCTTATTTCAGGGTTTCTACATTTCTTTAATGTTGGTTGTGGAATTAATTAATTTCATTTATTGTTTTCTCCTTCAGTTCCAGAACGATCAGTTCAAACTCTGTTTCAAACATATGAGCTGTAAAAAAGTTTCCCACAATCCGAACAGAGATCATTTCCTTATATCAGTCTTAAACAGAGTAAGAAAAACAGCCAGCCTGTTTAATACTTAGAAAATAATTAGCTATGTGAAAAATGTTCTTATGAGCTCATTCCTGTAAATGAATACATCAGTGGTGTCCTGGAGAACCACAGCTTTCACAACGCTGTACATCATTAAACACAGCTGATTCAACTTCTCAGCTAGTTCTTCTCAGCCAAGGCCTTCATGGACTGAATTTATGTGTGAGAAAAGGAAAAACATAAATCCTTGTTGGTCCCAGATGTGGAACAAATAGTTGACTGGTACTTGGGGAAATTACCTTTAAGTAATACTCTGAACCTTGTACGAGTATTTATGTGTCCTTTTTTAACTGAACTTGTGTTTGGGATGGGTCACTTGTGTGCTCTTCACAGTCTCTTCTGACATGCTTGTGCCTTTGGCAAGCAGGAATCTTGGCTTTAATCGCTCCACTATTTGCCATGCCATGTTTTATATTGTTTATCAGGGCTGTGTGATATGATGATGCAATATTTATATTGTTATACACTTTCCTGAATGTTAGAGTATTGCCAGGTGTCTCTGCTTATATATATTTGTCATTTTGTTTATTTTTATTTTCATTTTTTGAATTTTGTTACTATATTGTAATCTGTGGTTGGTTGAAGAGAGCAACTGGACTTGCTTGAAGATTCTTGAAAACGTTTCGCCTCTCATCCTAAAGGCTTCCTCAGTTCTGTCTGACTAATAGGGAGTATCCAGTATTTATCCTCTCATGGATCATCATAGAATCCGAATCAGAATGCTGATGGCTGCATTGTAGGTGGCCGATAAAAGATGTCATAGACGCCCACCTCTGTTCAATGATGGTCGTTCCAGGTTGACAAAAATGAACGATCCCCTCTGGCTAAGATGTCTGCCAGTTTTCTGGAAGTCCTCTCATAGGGATTTCATCCCAAAGTGCGTAGAAACATATCTGTGACGAATCTCAGTCATCCAGGATACTCCCTATTAGTCAGACAGAACTGAGGATGCTTTTAGGATGAGAGGCGAAACGTTTTCAAGAATCTTCAAGCAAGTCCAGTTGCTCTCTTCAACCAACCACAGATTACTATGTACCTGGATGACTGAGATTCGTCACAGATATGTTACTATATTGTGTATCATGAAGGCATTTTCAAGTTTCTCTTAGCTCCTAGCATTCATATGCTGCAGTCTTTTATTTTGCCTTTCCACAAAAAATTTCAATCTTTCTCACACACGCACGCACGCGCGCACGCGCGCGCACACACACACACACACACACACACACACACACACACACACACACACACACACACACGTGTACAAGATCATTCCTCATATGACTTTTTCCTCACTTTCATAGTGCTGACTTTGGTGCCAGATGTTGGTAAGGATTTGACTGGATTTTGTTCTTGGGCCTTAAGCAAATGACTTAAGTATTGTTCATTAGATACAGATTTTGGCCCTTTCACTGCATTTTTCTCTCTAAATGTGTCTTAAAATGATTTAAAGGAAATATCTCGCAAATAAACAAATTGAGCTAAAAGTCGGCCTTTATGTCTGTCCTTTATTTTTAAAAAAAAGCTGCATATTGAATTTGTTCTTAACGATATAACCACTAAAGTGATGAAAATAGACGAGACTATTTTTTGTCAGGGAGGCCACCATAACTCCATCGTCCGTGATGTTATTTTCGGCAGGCACAACGGAGGTGTACACATGCATGCTATACTATACTATAGTATAATATTATGGTTTAGCATGACTTCTCTGTCAATTTGTTTGTATTTCTTCCCAAAAATTATGGCAATGCAGTATTAGAAAAGGAATCAAAATAACATATTGGCTAGTTTATTGCCTGTTTATTTTTTTAAAAATTACCTGCTTATCTTCCATCCATTTGATGTGTGACACGGTAGGCTATCGTGCAGTGTCAGTGTTTTGTGGTGAAATAAAGTCAGGATCACATCTGGCTCCACTTGTCGTTTCTGCCTTGTGTCTCGCTTCTTCCCAGTGATTTTTTTCATATGAGTCCTCCACAAAACAATCTTCTGTAAAATGCTCACTGTACAATTTGCTGCTTTTTCCAGGAGTAAAGTTTTCTCGCTTTGCTTGATGAAGCCACTCAGCCAAATGTCTTTGTTTCTTCAAAAGATAGCCATGCCATGACAGTCCTGGTGTTTTTTCTTGGGTCTGAATCATGGTTCTCACACTTGTAAGCAGTGCATTTACCCATCTTTGAGAAGATATAGATGAAGACATTACTCCTTCACAAACCACTAGAATTATACTAATTAAAATGTAACACACAGACAAAACAATGCTTGAAAGAAATGGACAGTGATAATAGCTTTGACTGCACACAATGGCGGATCCAGGATGGAATGAAGAAGACATGCGTAATCCTACGTCACACAGCGCCACCCTTGTTTTCGTCTCCTAATACATCCATATATCTGGCTAATCCAGTATGGCCACACCCAGGGGAATGGCCCAACAGACTGATGTTACAACTTGAACATGTTTTTTAAGCTAAAGTCCGCTTAATTTTTTTGTCTAGAACATCTTGTATTAATGTATAATAGTGACATTTCATAACCCCGTAATTTCAAAATTTCCTGGTTAATCCCAGCGGCGGTATGGTGGCCTCACAGCAAGAAGGTTCTGGGTTCGAGCCCAGCCGCCAGCGGGTGGAGTTGGCATGTTCTCCCCGTGTCTGTGTGGGTTTCCTCCGGGTGCTCCGGTTTCCCCCACAGTTCAAAGACATGCAGTTAGGTTAACATTGGGCAGCCTTAGGCTGAAGTGCCCTTGAGCAAGGTACCTAACCCCTGACTGCTCCCCGGACACTGTAGTGTGGCTGTCCGCTGGTCACATGTGTTCACTGCTTCAGATGGGTTAAATGCAGAGGATGAATCTCACTGTGCTTGAACTGTGCATGTGACAAATAAAGGTTTCTTCTTCTTCTTTAAGAAAAATGCTAGCTACAGGAATGTAGCTTGTCATGTCAACATTCTGATACTGACACAAGCACATCAATCACTATTCAGTATTGGGCCACTATTGTAAATGAAGAATGTTATGTTGGCCGTTTGTAATTTAACTTTGTCTTGTTTGCTACAAACTTCTAGAGATTTATTAAAATCTGTACCCCTGTTAAAGACTGGGTGGCATGTTGTGTAATAAAGATGAAGGAATGGGTTCAAGATTTTAAAAAAACTAAATAGAACTCGACGCCAATGGCGTTGATGGGGATGCCTCTGCCCGGTAGACTACACGCCTTATTAAGTTGTGATTTGGGGATGGACATTTGACCTCACAGTAATTGTGACCTGGTGAAATTACTTGTATCAGCCTTGGAGACATTGTGTTCACAAGGTTTTCGGACAGACATTTGACCTCACAGTGACCTTGACCTTAGACCTTTTGATCTCAAAATCTAAAAGTTCCCAAGACTGCGCACCCCAGGGAGCCCAACCACTTTTGGCCAGTAGCTTTAACGTCTCACCTCATGAAGATCATGGAGAGGATTGTTCTCTCCCACCTCCGACACCTGGTGAACAGCGAGATGGACCCCCTGCAGTTCACATATCAACCAGGCATTGGTGTGGATGACTCTGTCATTTACCTGCTACACCGGTCACTGTTGCACCTGGAGGGCACTGGGAGCGCTGTGAGAGTCATGTTCTTTGACTTCTCCAGTGCTTTTAGCACAATCCAGCCATCACTGCTTAGGGGGAAGCTGGAGGGAGCTGGTGTCGACTGCCACCTGGCTGCATGGATCATCAACTACCTCATTAACAGACCGCAGTATGTGAGGCTCCACGACTGTGTGTCTGATGTGGTAGTCTGCAGCACGGGGGCTCCACAGGGTACAGTGCTCTCTCCTTTCCTCTTTACACTTTACACATCTGACTTCAGCTACAACACGGACAGCTGCCACCTCCAGAAGTTCTCAGATGATATAGCCATTGTTGGACGTGTGTTGGAGGGGGACGATCTGGAGTACAGAGAGGTCATCACCAACTTTGTCGCCTGGTGCGAACTGAACCACCTGCGCATCAATGCCAGCAAGACAAAGGAGGTGGTGATCGATTTCAGAAGGATGGTTTCCCAAATTGCACCAGTGAACATCCAGGGTTTGGACATCGAGATCGTGGAGGAGTACAAATACCTGGGTGTTCACCTCAACAAACTAGACTGGACTAACAACACAGATGTCCTGTACAAGAAGGGCCAAAGTTGTCTCCACCTCTTGAGAAGACTGAGGTCTTTTGGTGTGTGCAGGACACTGCTTAGGACTTTTTATGACTCTGTGGTAGCATCAGCTATTTTCTACGTTGTGGTCTGCTGGGGCTGTGGAAGTTCAGAGAGGGACAGGAAGAAACTTAATAAACTGGTCAGAAGGGCTGGCTCAGTCTTGGACTATCCTCTGGACTCCATTGAGGAGGTGGGTGAGAGGAGGATGTTAGCCAAGCTGACCTCAATCATGGATAATCCCTCTTACCCCCTACATGAGGCTGTGGGGGCCTTAAGCAGCTCTTTTAGTAGTAGACTGCTACACCCACGGTGTAAGAAGGAGAGATACCGCAGGTCATTCATACCTGCTGCTGTCAGACTGTATAACATCCACAACTTGTAACTTAGCACCAATAACCTGTTTGTCGTTTAATTTGCACTACTTCACCACTACTACCTCTGCCATCTCTCATCGATGTAAATATAGGCCCTAAACTAATATATATATAATTTATGTATATACCAGGTATGTGTGTGTACAGAGTCTACCTGTAATGTGCAATTTTTCCGAGCCTCTCAAAAAGGCAATTTTTCTATACTTTTTCACAGTAGATGATGCAAATAGCCCTCTGTATTTAATCCTTCGTTTGTCTAATTTTTATTTCAGTTTTATTTGTTATCTGTTTGGCATTTTCTTGCTACTGTAACATGTGAATTTCCCCGATGTGGGATGAATAAAGTGAATCTAATCTAATCAGTTTATCTTTGTCCCCAAATGCACAAATGGTGAAAGTTTGGTGAAATTCCTTTCATTCGCCTTGGAGATATTGTGTTCACAAGGTTTTTGGACAGACATTTGACCTCACAGTGGCCTTGACCTTAGACCTTTTGATCTCAAAATCTAATCAGTTCATGTTTGTCCCAAAGCGTACAAATGGTGAAAGTTTGGTGAAATTCCTTTCATTAGCTTTTGAGATATCGCATTCACAAGGTTTCGGGACGGATGCACACGGACAGACATTTGACCTCACACTGACCTTGACCTTAGACCTTTTGATCTCAAAAACTAATCAGTTTATCTGTGTCCCCAAATGCACAAATGGTGAAAGTTTGGTGAAATTCCTTTCATCTGCCATGGAGATATTGTGTTCACAAAGTTTTCGGACAGACATTTGACCTCACAGTGACCTTGACCTTAGACCTTTAGATCTCAAAATCTAATCAGTTCATGTTTGTCCCAAAGCACACAAATGGTGAAAGTTTGGTGAAATTCCTTTCATTAGCTTTTGAGATATCGCGTTCACAAGGTTTCGGGACAGACGGACGCACAGACAGACGGACAACCCGAAAACATAATGCCTCCTGCACCTTATGGTGGCGGAGGCATAAAAAGAGAGATTATTTGGTCTAAGTTGGTGCATGTTTAATGTAAGGTTATGTATGTAACCATGGTGGAAGACTACTAGGGTGATTTTCTTTTTGAACAAGTGGAGATTTCCATGAGATTTCCTTGCCAAGTAAGCAATAAAAATGGTGTCATGTTGTGATCGTGAATTTACCCCCTACTTGGGTAGTGAAAATGGAAAGTCCTTGCTACATCATCTGGTTGTTCTCATACACCAGAGTGACTCAGGTGGCCTGGATGTTCCACACGGTCATGGACCCACTGTACCACCACATGCATACCCTTTCATTTTACTTTCCACATTCCACAGACTTTCTACATTCCGGACCCCTTTGCAACTGTGAAGGAACTATATCAGGAGTCATCTTAAGTGTTTGTCACATGATAATGCCTACCCACAAAAGTGCTTATAACACATCACTAGGTGATGATCATTCACACTACAACTTTCTGTTGATGAGACTCATTCAGAATATTGGTACCATGCTCTATTGGGTATAAAGTTATATATTGGATATTGTTCCCATTAAGGATAAGAGAGGCTCAGTATTGTTCTTCACTGAGGATGATAATCAAACTCATCACAGAGCACCTGGGGTCAATCTGTACAATCTGGTGAAGGTGGACGGTGTACACCATGTGGCTGCTTCACAGTTGTCCACAAGTGAGAATCCTCACACAGGATTAGTGGCAGCTGGTAATCACTTCCTCATAGTGTTTGAGTATCCACAGTTGATACAAGGCCAGCCTGGACACATTCTGCTCTGTAAGAGAAGATAGACTGATATGTTTATAAATCCATCCATTATCCATAACGGCTTATCCTGTGCAGGGTCGCAGGCAAGCTGGAGCCTATCCCAACTGACTATAGGCAAGAAGTGGGGTACACCCTGGACAAGTCGCCAGATCATTGCAGGGCTGACATTCAGAGAGACACAACAGTTCACACTCACATTCATACCTACGCTCAATTTAGAGCCACCAGTTAGCTTCTACACAGAAAGGCCCTCGTCAGGCACTGGGCTCGAACCCAGAACCTTCTTATCGTGAGGCGACAGTGCTAACCACTACACCACCATGTTTATAAATGTGGTATTGATATTGTGACGTCGCATCTTGCTTTTTCACTCTTTTTTCACTCTCAAGTTTTTCCACATGAACCCGTCTTGCTACGAGGCATGTGTTATTAGAATTTCACTTCTTACAGATAGTTTGAAATGTCCACTGGATGTATCAGGGTTTGAGCATACTACTAATGATGACCAGCCAGCACCCAAATAATCTCTCATGCAACATTCCCAATTTTCACTACTGGAGTTGCAATATCATCACAGCCAAATGTAGAACATCTACATATGGCCTCACTTGTTTTTAATGACTGCATCAAAACTTCCATTTCCGGTTGCGAGTACGCTGTGTGTATTTTGGCTGCCACTTCTCGCTAGAGCTTTTTCTCTTTGTCTTTTCTTTTTTAATTTTTCTTTTTTTCTCATCTTTTTCTTTCTGTGTTTGTATTCTTTGTTTGAATGTTTTCTCTGCCAGTTGTGGTATAGCTCCAGACCCAGTTTGGGGTGTCAGGTTCCTCAGGCCTTGATCCATAATGGGAGATGCATGTTCTGCTTGCTATGAACTTCAGTGAGTATGATGTTCTCTTTAACATTGGAGATGCCTAGCGCTCTGTGCGTTGGTGCCTCTGTGCTCGCTTTTTGGATCCATGGCACGGTGTTCTGAGTGCTGTTGCCTGGTGGCATCGTGGTGGCTGTGCAGGCGGTGTGGGATTTACCCTTGTGCACCTTTTGGTGCAACTGTGACCAGCTATGTCACTGGAGTTACATCCTGACCTCTTTTGGTGGAGTGTTTTTTTTGTTTTGTTTTTTGTAATTGGAAAACGACCTTAAGTGCAAGAAAGGTGCTATACAAGTTAAACATTTATTATTATTATTATTATTATTATTATTATTATCCATCCATTATCTGTAGCCGCTTATCCTGTCCTACAGGGTCGCAGGCTTATTATTATCTCTTCTCATTATCTGTAGCCGCTTTATCCTGTTCTACAGGGTTGCAGGCAAGCTGGAGCCTATCCCAGCTGACTACGGGCGAAAGGCGGGGTACACCCTGGACAAGTCGCCAGGTCATCACAGGGCTGACACATAGACACAGACAACCATTCACACTCACATTCACACCTACGGTCAATTTAGAGTCACCAGTTAACCTAACCTGCATATCTTTGGACTGTGGGGGAAACCGGAGCACCCGGAGGAAACCCACGCGGACACGGGGAGAACATGCAAACTCCACACAGAAAGGCCCTCGCCGGCCACGGGGCTCGAACCCAGACCTTCTTGCTGTGAGGCGACAGCACTAACCACTACACCACCATGCCGCCGCTTATTATTATTACACACAGATGTCTAACAGTACAACCCTGATTCCAAAAAAGTTGGGACAAAGTACAAGTTGTAAATAAAAACGGAATGCAATAATTTACAAATCTCAAAAACTGATATTGTATTCATAATAGAACATAGACAACATATCAAATGTCGAAAGAGAGACATTTTGAAATTTCATGCCAAATATTGGCTCATTTGAAATTTCATGACAGCAACACATCTCAAAAAAGTTGGGACAGGGGCAATAAGAGGCAGGAAAAGTTAAAGGTACAAAAAAGGAACAGCTGGAGGACCAAATTGCAACTCATTAGGTCAATTGGCAATAGGTCATTAACATGACTGGGTATAAAAAGAGCATCTTGGAGTGGCAGCGGCTCTCAGAAGTAAAGATGGGAAGAGGATCACCAATCCCCCTAATTCTGCGCCGACAAATAGTGGAGCAATATCAGAAAGGAGTTCGACAGTGTAAAATTGCAAAGAGTTTGAACATATCATCATCTACAGTGCATAATATCATCAAAAGATTCAGAGAATCTGGAAGAATCTCTGTGCGTAAGGGTCAAGGCCGGAAAACCATACTGGGTGCCCCTGATCTTCGGGCCCTTAGACGGCACTGCATCACATACAGGCATGCTTCTGTATTGGAAATCGCAAAATGGGCTCAGGAATATTTCCAGAGAACATTATCTGTGAACACAATTCACCGTGCCATCCGCCGTTGCCAGCTAAAACTCTATAGTTCAAAGAAGAAGCCGTATCTAAACATGATCCAGAAGCGCAGACGTCTTCTCTGGGCCAAGGCTCATTTAAAATGGACTGTGGCAAAGTGGAAAACTGTTCTGTGGTCAGACGAATCAAAATTTGAAGTTCTTTATGGAAATCAGGGACGCCGTGTCATTCGGACTAAAGAGGAGAAGGACGACCCAAGTTGTTATCAGTGCTCAGTTCAGAAGCCTGCATCTCTGATGGTATGGGGTTGCATTAGTGCGTGTGGCATGGGCAGCTTACACATCTGGAAAGACCCCATCAATGCTGAAAGGAATATCCAGGTTCTAGAGCAACATATGCTCCCATCCAGAAGGCGTCTCTTTCAGGGAAGACCTTGCATTTTCCAACATGATGATGCCAAACCACATACTGCATCAATTACAGCATCATGGCTGCGTAGAAGAAGGGTCCGGGTACTGAACTGGCCAGCCTGCAGTCCAGATCTTTCACCCATAGAAAACATTTGGCGCATCATAAAACGGAAGATACGACAAAAAAGACCGAAGACAGTTGAGCAACTAGAATCCTACATTAGACAAGAATGGGTTAACATTCCTGTCCCTAAACTTGAGCAACTTGTCTCCTCAGTCCCCAGACGTTTACAGACTGTTGTAAAGAGAAAAGGGAATGTCTCACAGTGGTAAACATGGCCTTGTCCCAACTAGAGCCCTGCACTCCTGCGGTAGTCCTGCGGGACTCGCGGGACCCTCTGCAAAGCAGTGCGGCGCGGGACAAATTTTGAAAGCTCATTGCAGGAGCGGGCAGGAACGGAAGTGCACATATGCGCGCGCGGGCGGGAGCGGAAGTGCACATATGCGGCGCGGGTGGGAGCGGTGATAAGCTGCAGTCCCGCTAACTAAAAACGTGCTTGAAATAAAATTTATAAATTATTAATTTATGTCTATCATATATAATTTGTGCTGGATATTTTATTTGGCATTAATTAAAACATTTTAAGATGCCTAAATTTGCAGAGAAAGTCAGATTGCCGGATTGAGTGAGAAATGGCATCTTAAACTTGCCATTGATCACCCTAAGGGGAAATTCTTTGATCACTCTAATGACTCGCAGTTCACACCCAGCTAGCAAGAAAACCATGAGTGAATTGATTTACTTGTTGCGTTAGTCTACAACTTTAACCAGAGAGACAGGTTACACAGTGACGGTAGGCTTGACTCAATGCTATCCCAGAAATCCTTCCTGTAATATGCAAATTTGGCCGCCTCTGATTGGACAGCCAAATTTGTATATTACAGGAAGGATTTCTGGGATAGCATTGAGTCAAGCCTACCGTCACTGTGTAACATGTCTCTCTGATTAAAGTTGTAGACTAACGCAAGCAGTAAATCAATTCATTTCTTTTACTAGCTCTGCTTTGCAATAAAAAAAACCAACAACATTGGTACAAAGCAAGCCCATTCACTTTTTTATGCTGATCAGAGAAT
Source organism: Neoarius graeffei (assembly GCF_027579695.1). NCBI lineage: Eukaryota > Metazoa > Chordata > Actinopteri > Siluriformes > Ariidae > Neoarius > Neoarius graeffei. The sequence goes on along the minus strand of NC_083575.1, from coordinate 57,089,471 downwards.
TACAATGATTTCTCATGTGATAAAAATGTGTGATTTGCGATTAAATACTTTAATCGTTTGACAGCACTAATTATTATTATTAGAGATACTACATGCTGAATTCAGAAATAAGGTAAACAATAACAAACGTGAGCTGTAGATATTTATGCTCACATCCACTCAAAGTAGGGGGCGGGGCACCATCATGCTGTGTCAAGACAAGAACTTTCGTGAGAAATAATGCGAACGTCTGCATCATGCAGGAGCGGGACAAAATATGGCAGGCGGGAGCGGGACTGAAAATCATAATTTTTTTGTGGGCGCGGGCGGGAGCGGGACTGAAAATCATAGTTCTTTGCGGGCGCGGGCGGGAGTGGGACTGCACAATGCGGGCGAGGGCGGGAGCGGGACTGAAAAATCCGACCCGCGCAGACCTCTAGTCCCAACTTTTTTGAGATGTGTTGTTGTTATGAAATTTAAAATCACCTGATTTTTCTCTTTAAATGATACATTTTCTCAATTTAAACATTTGATATGTCATCTATGTTCTATTCTGAATAAAATATGGAATTTTGAAACTTCCACATCATTGCATTCCGTTTTTATTTACAATTTGTACTTTGTCCCAACTTTTTTGGAATCAGGGTTGTATTTTAAATTCACAAAAGCATATTCTCAAAAAGTCCGAGAGGTGAATAAGGAATGAGTCACACCAACTGAGGAAAATTGTTGCACCATTTGAGAAAGACAAAATCATCCAGTTTGCAGTGTAGATTAATTTGAATATTTATTTTAATATTAAATCCGTGAAGGAGGTGACGTGATCATGATACTGCAGCTGGATTACCTTTATTTATCAAAGCAGTGGTCTGCTGACCCAGGAGAGACAGTATCATAATATATAGCAGTCATTGTTGTGGCCTTTGTAACAAAAGAGTAATTTTAAGGGCAAGGTCTTAAAGCGATTTTCCTAGTCACTGCATTTTCCCAGCTTAGCCCGCACTGCTATGCTCAGGGTCATGACATTATCAGAGCAGTCTTCCTTTTGTTTTCTTTTTTTATTGCAGAGTTGAAATGAATAGAAATGGATGGATTTATTTATTGTTCCACTCCCTTATTTTGGTAGGTATTACATTAAAATATTTCTTATTCACCTTTTCTATGCTTGAATGGGATATTTATGCATTCTCCATACATAATTCAACAGCCTTTATCAATTTGCATGCCTTCTCAGTGTTGATATTTTGCTGTGACATTTTTGGCCACAGACAATGAAGACTGTTGTTCTGTTCAGTGGAATTCTGTAATTTGACCGCAGTATTGTCATTTCTGATGTGGTTCGACACACATTGTAATGAACAAAATATATCCAGAATGGTACTGCCAGAGAGAAACTTCAAACAGGTGATTTTTTTTTTCCCTTTTATATAAAAATTTTCTATAGTTTGTACAAAAAGTGTTTGTCTCCTCTTTTGGGAGAATGCTGGTTCGACTCTTCAGGATGCCATAGTCATCAGTAGCATTGAGTCTCAGAGAGCATAATTCCATCTGCTTTCTAGGTAGGTTGAATGTGATTCTTCTCTCCCCAGTAAATCAGGACAAAACTAGACATTTGCCGGAGTCTGGAAGCTTGTGTATTATTAAGAAGTCAGTTAGCACTCTCATCCAAGTGTGTTCAGCTTTGGGACATGATTGGCAGTCTGAAAACATGTCGTATCTGACTTCCCATGTTATAGAGGAAGAAAATGTCATTGTGCTCCCAGGTTGCGTAGCGGTCATGTAATAGTGATAATGTGTAGGCAATAAATGTTTCCTAAATTGCATCAGTATGCTATTGTCAGGATTAAGAGGCAAAGGCTGATGCAGGTACAGATTGTTTGTTCGTGTTTCACTCAATAAGTAATCAACATGAAAACAAAAAGTACAAACATAAACAAACCAAGAATCAAAATAAGTCTAAGTACATCCATGCTGACACGCAACACTATAACTGACAATAACAACAGACGCTTGACAAAGAAATACAACCCCGATTCCAAAAAAGTTGGGACAAAGTACAAATTGTAAATAAAAGCGGAATGTAATGATGTGGGAGTTTCAAAATTCCATATTTTATTCAGAATAGAACATAGATGACATATCAAATGTTTAAACTGAGAAAATGTATCATTTAAAGAGAAAAATTAGGTGATTTTAAATTTCATGACAACAACACATCTCAAAAAAGTTGGGACAAGGCCATGTTTACCACTGTGAGACATCCCCTTTTCTCTTTACAACAGTCTGTAAGCTGCCCATGCCACACGCACTAATGCAACCCCATACCATCAGAGATGCAGGCTTCTGAACTGAGCGCTGATAACAACTTGGGTCGTCCTTCTCCTCTTTAGTCCGAATGACACGGCGTCCCTGATTTCCATAAAGAACTTCAAATTTTGATTCGTCTGACCACAGAACAGTTTTCCACTTTGCCACAGTCCATTTTAAATGAGCTTTGGCCCAGAGAAGACGTCTGCGCTTCTGGATCATGTTTAGATACGGCTGCTTCTTTTGAACTATAAAGTTTTAGATGGCAACGGCAGATGGCACGGTGAATTGTGTTCACAGATAATGTTCTCTGGAAATATTCCTGAGCCCATTTTGTGATTTCCAACACAGAAGCATGCCTGTATGTGATGCAGTGCCATCTAAGGGCCCGAAGATCACGGGCACCCAGTATGGTTTTCCGGCCTTGACCCTTACGCACAGAGATTTGTCCAGATTCTCTGAATCTTTTGATGATATTATGCACTGTAGATGATGATATGTTCAAACTCTTTGCAATTTTACACTGTCGAACTCCTTTCTGATATTGCTCCACTATTTGTCGGCGCAGAATTAGGGGGATTGGTGATCCTCTTCCCATCTTTACTTCTGAGACCCGCTGCCAATCCAAGATGCTCTTTTTATACCCAGTCATGTTAATGACCTATTGCCAATTGACCTAATGAGTTGCAATTTGGTCCTCCAGCTGTTCCTTTTTTGTACCTTTAACTTTTCCAGCCTCTTATTGCCCCTGTCCCAACTTTTTTGAGATGTGTTGCTGTCATGAAATTTCAAATGAGCCAATATTTGGCTTGAAATTTCAAAATGTCTCACTTTCGACATTTGATATGTTGTCTATGTTCTATTGTGAATACAATATCAGTTTTTGAGATTTGTAAATTATTGCATTCCGTTTTTATTTACAATTTGTACTTTGTCCCAACTTTTTTGGAATCGGGGTTGTATTAAAAAAACTATTCCTAAAACGCTCTGTGCTTATTCTAGGCATAACACTCGATCTGTTCCTTAGGTGCACAGAAGATTCCTTTACCTTAGGTAACAAGCTGAATAGTGGATGATCTGTGGCATTAAACTTATTAAACAGTTGGTGGTCACATTTTTCAAGAAGACTAAAAATATCGAAATGAGTTGAAGTATTACGTCGTTTAAAACATCTAGTTAAAAAGTGTTGGATAATAGTAAGATCAGACTGACTAGCAGCAATCACCGGTAAACCGTAGAGTAATTTAGAAAGAACAATGGAATTAAAAAGGTGATCTATTTCCAATTGCGAGTATCCTTCCTTACGAAGGCTTCAAATCATAAATAGACACTTGTTAGCTTCAGGTGTAATTTTGAGCTAAGGTGGGCCATGGGCCAAGAAACAAGTGATTAGATTTTGATGCAAATCTATGTGGATCCAGGTTTGTTTGTTTTTTTTTAATGGATATTCTAATATGTTGCTTGGCTGAGGTATGCATGCTACCAAGTGCCCTTCTAGTTATAGTCTTGTTTTCAACCTGCCCAATATGGTGTAGGTGTATGGTGCATCTTATACCCACATACAGGGCTATGCTACGCAGAGACAAAGTGAGGGCACGTGAGGTTCAGGTGTGGAGTGAACATAGCACTCTGGCCCTGCAGGGCTGCTTTGACTGTACTGACTGGTCTATCTTTCAGGATTCATCCAATAGTATTGATGAACTGACAGACACTGTATGCAGTTATATCTCTTTTTGTGTGGATAGCGTAATACCAACTAAAACCATTGTTTCCTACCCCAATAACAAACCTTGGATTTCCAAAGAATTAAAAAAGCTGTTAAGGGAAAAAAGGTCTGTTTTTAAAAGTGGTGATAAAATCGCATATTCTGAAATAAGGAAGGTTGTGCGGGCCGAAATAGCCAAAGCTAAACGTAAATATAAAACTAAGATTAAGTCAAAGTTTAATGAGTCTGACCTCAGATCTGTGTGGAATGGCATGAAACTTATGACAGGCCTAAACAACAGCTGCAATAGTAATACTGTGTTTTTAAAAGGTTTTGCCTCTGATGTGCAGCTGGCAGATGAATTAAATCATTTTTATTTGAGATTTTCGAATGATGATTTTAATGATAAAATCATAGACATATGTGTCGGCCCTGTGATGACCTGGCGACTTGTCCAGGGTGTACCCCGCCTTTCGCCCGTAGTCAGCTGGGATAGGCTCCAGCTTGCCTGCGACCCTGTAGAACAGGATAAAGCGGCTACAGATAATGAGATGAGATGAGATCATAGACATGTGGGAAAGGGTCAGAGACACGTCTGCTTTTAGTATTGATGTTGCTGCAGTCGAAAAGCTGTTCAAGCATACTAAAATAAGGAAAATCCCTGGCCCGGATAACATTAGTGGTCGCGTGCTTAGGTCTTGTGCAGGACAGTTGAGTGAAATTTTTCAATTTATTTTCACCCTATCCCTTCAGATGCAAGCTATTCCAAAAATTTGGAAACATGCCACTGTTATCCCTTTAGCTAAGTGTAGCCACCCCAAGGTTCTCAATGACTTTACACCAGTGGCTCTCACCTCACTGATGATGAAGTCATTTGAGAAACTGGTTAAGTGGGAATTAATGAAACGGGTGGAGCAACAGCTAGATCCTCTCCAGTTTGCTTATAGGGCTGGTCAGTGTCTGTCTCACAGATAGACACGAGGTGGTGCTCAAGCACCTGCCCCTCTGCCCTCTGTCCAAAAAAGTGCCCTTTTGAATTTTTTTTTTTTTTTACAGTTTACTGAGGCCAATGTCGACATGATCTTTTAGAAAAGCCGCGGCATTAAAAGCGTGTGTGAAAATAATCTCCCGATGTGTGCCCCCTCCGCACACACACCGGACCTCTGTCTCTCTTGTTCTGTCACGTGAACAAGCGTGCAGTGCATTCAATGTGAGGTTGCAGCAGCATAGCGTCCTGGAAGCCACGGCCTTGTCGTAGCGCAGACAACACATCGGGCAGTCAGTCAGCTCTTCCCCTGCCCCACCAGCCAGGTAACACATGAATCGAGTGAAAATGTATTGTTTGCCCTCTAAGCCCAAGCTGTAATTATTTTGTCGTGAAGTAGCCCGTCGCATACAGAAACAACTGCACATAAGTATTATATTTTTTGCTAGACCATTTTCAGATTTAGGAAAACAAAAATTTCTTTTTCTATTTTGTTCAACTAGAGATTCCTGGCAAAGTCAAAAAGCCTTGATGTAATAAATTAACATTAAGTGGTTGTTTTACACCTTTAAAAACTAAAACGGGTCAGTGGCAACCCGAACACAAGAGGAGGGTTAAATCTCAGACTTTTATAATAAGGTGTTCCACATGCGCAAAAAAGTGCCCTTTTTTCACCCCAGAGCACTTGCCCCCCAAAATGTCTGTGCATGCCACTGGGGCTGGTAGAGGTGTGGAGGATGCCATCCTAACATTGTTAAACTCCCTCTATCAACATCTGGAGGTGCCTAAGACCCATGTTAGGCTTCTTTTTATTGGCTTTTCATCAGCATTCAACACCATCCAGTCTTATTTGCTGGCTGAAAAACTCCAAACTCACTTTAACCTTGAGTCTAGCCTCATAGGTTGGATAGTTGATTTTTTGGCAGAGCGGACACAGTGCGTAAAAGTTAATGTTGCCCTCTCCTCCATACAAGTTTCACGTACCGGCTCACCTCAGGGCTGTGTGTTCTCCCCCCTTCTCGTCCTGCTATACAGATGATTGCAGGAGTAAGTTTGCTGATGACACAGTCATAGTTAGCCTTTTAAACAATGATGAGAAGGGACATGGTTCTGTTGTTGATGATTTTATTGCTTGGTGTAAAGAGTTTTATCTCATCTCATCTCATTATCTCTAGCCACTTTATCCTGCTCTACAGGGTCGCAGGCAAGCTGGAGCCTATCCCAGCTGACTACGGGCGAAAGGCAGGGTACACCCTGGACAAGTCACCAGGTCATCACAGGGCTGACACATAGACACAGACAACCATTCACACTCACATTCACACCTACAGTCAATTTAGAGTCACCAGTTAACCTAACCTGCATGTCTTTGGACTGTGGGGGAAACCGGAGCACCCGGAGGAAACCCACGCAGACACGGGGAGAACATGCAAACTCCGCACAGAAAGGCCCTCGCCGGCCACGGGGCTCGAACCCGGACCTTCTTGCTGTGAGGCGACAGCGCTAACCACTACACCACCGTGCCGCCGTAAAGAGTTTTATTTATCTATTAATGTAGCCAAGACCAAAGATATGATAATTAGATTCTGCAGGTCTCAGAAATCTTTTACACATACTGTTATTCAAAACGAAAATGTTGATGTTATCACAGAATACAGATACTTGGGAACCATTATTGACAACAAATTGTCATTTGAGAGTAACACTGATGCTACCGTATGTGTAAAAAGGCCCAACAGCGGCTTTTCTTTTTAAGGAAGATGAAGTCTTTTAATGTGTGTAGGACCTTGATGACTTTATTTTATCAAAGTTTTATTGAATCTGTTTTGTCCTTTTGTATTGTTGTGTGGTATGGTCATTTGCCACTGACCAGTAAGGGCAGGTTATCAAAGCTAGTTAATGTGGCAGCAAAGGTGGTTGGGGTTCATTTTACCCAGCTGCATGATGTGTATGTAAAACGGGTCATGAGTAAGGCACAACAAATTCTAAAATACCCCGACCACCCACTTTTTGGGGAATTTAGTCTGCTCCCCTCAGGCCGCGGTTTTAGAATTCCTGCTGTAAGAACAAGGCGTGCCAGAGATTCTTTTATTTTAGTGGCTGTTAGGACCCTTAATTCATTAAGGGACATCTAAATTTTTTTTTCTTATTTTTTCTGTAGTTACTGTTGTTGTCATTGTTTAGTGGCAATAACTAATAGTCACAGTCATGGGTTGGGTGGGGGGGGCTGGTGGGTATATCCATTTGAGTAATGTGTTTGTGTGTAAATATATTTAGGAATGTGTCTGTGTGGTCCATGTCTATGTCTTCTTAACTCATGTTCTCTGAATACCTGCTGCACACCAAATTTCCTTTTTTAAAGGATAATAAATCTGAAACTTGAAAACTTGAAAGAATCAGAGGTTTTTGAAAAGAGTTTGAGATAATGATGATGGTGATGACTGGTCGCCTGGCCCCTCCTCCTCTCCGCTCCTGCCCAGCCCGCTTAAGACTACTGTCTGTCCTGGCTCCCCGCTGGTGGAATGACCGTCCCATTGATGTCAGAACTGCCGACTCCCTGACCACCTTCAAGCGCAGACTGAAGACCCACCTCTTCAGGCTGCACCTCTCCCCTTTTTCCCTTGTCCACTGTTGAACTGCGTTTCAGTCAAGTCCAACCCAGGCTGTGTACTGTCTAGCCTGGGGTTAGTCATTTTGCGTTCTCTATTTAGTTGTACTTTATACAGTTGGTTTGTCTCCTTGGCTGTTTAAAGCTATACGGCCTTTCAATTTCATAAAATCAGTGAAATTTAGTTCCCTCTGAAATTTTCAAAAGTTTGGGGTCACCCAGACAATTTTGTGTTTTCCATGAAAAGTCACACTTTTATTTACCACCATAAGTTGTAAAATGAATAGAAAATATAGTCAAGACATTTTTCTGGCCATTTTGAGCATTTAATCGACCCCACAAATGTGATGCTCCAGAAACTCAATCTGCTCAAAGGAAGGTCAGTTTTATAGCTTCTCTAAAGAGCTCAACTGTTTTCAGCTGTGCTAACATGATTGTACAAGGGTTTTCTAATCATCCATTAGCCTTCTGAGGCAATGAGCAAACACATTGTACCATTAGAACACTGGAGTGATAGTTGCTGGAAATGGGCCTCTATACACCTATGGAGATATTGCACCAAAAACCAGACATTTGCAGCTAGAATAGTCATTTACCACATTAGCAATGTATAGAGTGCATTTCTGATTAGTTTAAAGTGATCTTCATTGAAAAGAACAGTGCTTTTCTTTCAAAAATAACGACATTTCAAAGTGACCCCAAACTTTTGAACGGTAGTGTATGTTTATTTCTGCAATATCTAAAAAAAAAAAAACAGGCCATTCTGTGGCTGACAAGGGAATTCCCGAGCAAATAATGTGCATGAAATCGCGTACTTTGCACAGTCAAGCAGACAGAGGAAGTCCATGTGCACATGTGCAGGTTTACCTGCTTCTTCTTCTTTTCCTTTTTCTTTTGGGTTTTACGGCAGCTGGCATCCAGTGTTGCATTACTGCCACCTACAGGTTTACTTGACCGTGCACTGACATTTACATTATTCTGTCACTAAACGAACAGCTGATCACACTGAGGTGCTCGCTGAGCACCGATATTTATTAGTTTGGTCCTGCGTTTCCTTTGCAACATAACGTCTTTTCTTCTCACTTTCCGTTACTGTAGTCGGTCTTTCACGTTTCAGTCATGTCTTGCAGTTCCCTCTCCTGTTTCAAATTTGTATCCCACAATGCCTTGCACGAACGGGGAAAGCCCACCACATGATGCATGACATCGTATCTTGAACTGCATCATGGTGAAGCAAGAAAAAATAGTGGAGAAGTTAGAGCCACATGGCCCTAAATCCATTCATTGTTCTATTTTTTGTTTTAAAATACTAATAAAATGAAGTCTGTATTCAAATTCAGTAGCTTTCAGTCCACTAAACAAAAGTAATTGGGTGTCAGGGAAAATTATTTTTATGGCCTACACTTGAAAAATCTGAAAGGCAGTCTACCTTTAAGTATTGGTACTTTAACAGCATATTACACTAGGTATTGCTGTCACTTGTTCAGTTGGCACTAGAACTTTCTTGTCTAGAAGTTCAGCACTTTGTGTACCTGACTTTTGCACTCGTTGTCCATCACTCTGGATAAGAGCATCTGCTAAATGCCATGTAATGTAATGTGAAATACAATGACATGTCATGTTTTAAGCTAATCATCTTAGCATTGCGGATAATTAAATCATGTGACTAACAATGGAGGGTTTGGAAGTAAAGACACAGGCAGAAGATGCTGCATTTACAGGGAAGGATTTCATCATGAGCCAAACAAGAGTTTAAAAAGGGCTATTGTCCAAAAAAAAAACCCTGTTAATTCTTATACTTTGTTAGCAGTCAGTTTGAGTTCTGCCATTTGGAAAAAAAATACACTATATGACCAAAACTTGTGGACACCTTACCATCACACTTATGTGCTTTTTGAACATCCTATTCCAAATGTGCGGCACGGTGGTGTAGTGGTTAGCGCTGTCGCCTCACAGCAAGAAGGTCCTGGGTTCGAGCCCCGGGGCCGGCGAGGGCCTTTCTGTGTGGAGTTTGCATGTTCTCCCCGTGTCTGCGTGGGTTTCCTCCGGGTGCTCCGGTTTCCCCCACAGTCCAAAGACATGCAGGTTAGGTTAACTGGTGACTCTAAATTGAGCGTAGGTGTGAATGTGAGTGTGAATGGTTGTCTGTGTCTATGTGTCAGCCCTGTGATGACCTGGCGACTTGTCCAGGGTGTACCCCGCCTTTCGCCCGTAGTCAGCTGGGATAGGCTCCA